>NC_092647.1:187500-787500 GCF_039555335.1 Amphiura filiformis | reverse complement strand
TAAATAGCTGACGGTGAAACTCTACAAGCAAAACGTGATACGAATTGATACCGACGAATTAAGAAGTAGTCCTGCAGGCTCGTCACACCTCCAACAGCGAGGACACAATAATATTTTCATTTGCCATGTCCACTTAAACTTCGTCGTTGCGGATGATGTTGTCGTCGCTCAAGTTCAGCAGAAGATGTTTCATTGAACTTGACGGAATGGGAGTGAAGGCCGGTTTTTGTCTAAAGTTTTATGGTGACTTATAGTTCATGTCGCTTGCAGCGATTTGGTCATTTTTGGTAATGTTGGCATCAGGACATTTCTCATATTCAGAATGCAATTTGGTGTGCCCTATTATGCTCGCAGGTCCCACAAAAAAAAAGTCTGACTGAAGACGGATACGGAAGATGCATTATGCAAACTTTGTTATATTTTCAAACAAAAAGAGGTTTGGAATTGTTTCCTTGTTACTTTGTTTTATGGCTGATACACATATTTTCGTCCCCATAAATAATATATATAAATGATCTTACATTAGGCATTTGAGCAATGCGCTTTATCTCACTTGCCTCTCTCTACCCAAGGGTGAAATGGGTAGCGGTTATTGTCCATTGAGTGCCACCCAAAGGTATGGACATGCCTTAGGTATATTGTATGGCAGATGTGAAAGGCGCTGTATAGGCCTAGGCCTAAATGTCAACATTTAATATGCAGTGTCACTATCTTGAAACATGACAAGATGTTCATTGTGTAATTAGGTGTTCACATTGTTATAAATGCGGAGAGGTATTTAAATGGAGCATGATTATGCAGTGAAACTGTACATGTCATGTACTTTTTTTATAACCAATTTTTTTTTTAAATAAAAGAATTGTGTGTTCTGACTTACTAATAAGAGATTTTCCTGGTACATATTGGCTATTTTACAAATCAACCGTCCTCATGAGGTCAAATTCTTTTAGTATACAACCAGATTAGGAAAATTAACGTTATAATGAACTAATAATGGCCAAGTGTCTTATTGAAGGTTATACAAGTTTTGACTAATACAGATTGGTTGGTTTGTTCACTGTTATTGCAGTAATTATTCCGGTTTAGACTATTCCGTGGTTTAGACTATACCTTTATGAACGCAACGGCGACCAGACGGGCTTGAAAAAGTTACAAATATAAATTTGGAAATAGTTTTGCTACTTTACGTATAGTACCAACAATATTTTAAGATTCAAATTTAGAGACTTGAATGAATGATTATATCTGGCACCTAGCGGCGTAGCCAGCACTTTTTTAGGAGGGGCGGGGCAAACAAACTTTTAAACAAACTTTTAAGGGGGGCAAACTTTGACGAAAATGGACAAAAATGGGCTAAAAAGTACAAAAAAGCATCCCACCGGGGGAGGGGGAGGGTGGACAAGAAAGGGCAAGACTTCTCACAGGGGGGGTGGGCAGCTGCCACCCTTTCCCCTCTATTGGCTACGCCACTGCTGGCACCTGACTCAAAAACGCTGAAATCAATACTTGAAATTAAAAATGAAGGGACAGTGTAATGTTGGTAGCGGTATAGGTACAATTGGACGTTCACGAGATCCACAGCTTAATACCAGACTGCTAAACAAACGCAATTGATACGCGAAACAGAAAGGCAGACGCACGTCACCACAGCACACACACACCACCCTCGGACACCATCCATCTCCCACAACCCACCCCACAACCCACACATGAAAATGAGAAGTCTGTAACATTATTTTTGCATACTTGGCATAGGCTTAGGAGCCGGGTGTGGGGCTTGTGGCTCTGACCCCTCAATAATTTTGGTGCGGGGCTGGAATACCGTTCAGCCCCCCACCCCAATAATCCTAGGTGGAGTTAAAAAATCGTGAGAGGAAAAGTGGGTGTTTGTGACCTATATTTTGCAAAACTTGATTTTCTGACTCCGAGGGGGGGGGGACCCTCACGGGCGTCGGGCACCCCAGGGTGACCCACCAAAAATGTTCAAGTTTCAGCCCCCCCCCCACCACCGATGTTGAAAATCTTCCTAAGCCAATGCTTGGGGACACAGGTGGCTGGCGGTGCCACTGATTAAGATGGATGCCCGGATGGAGGAAGTCGAAGTTGTCATACAATACAACGAGGAAAAGGGGGTAAAATACTGCTATTTGTGATGGGGTAATTATGGTAGAAATTGGCAGCCCGTGAAGAAGAACAAAACGTACGACAGAAACTTGGTTGCACTTGGCTGCATGCATTTTCAAATGTGACGTATTTTTAGAAGTTTGGTCGCACGCCTGAATGGGGCAAAAGAAATAAGAACATTTACAAAATTGATGACAGGAAGAGTCAACAAAGCTTAAGAATTTGTGACTGAAATCTTTTGAATTAAATGTATTGAAAAGTTGTCGCCTGTCCGCCACATTATTAACTTGGACGTTCAGTTGAAAAATGATGCTAAAAACGGTAATATTTTTTCTGCATTAAACTGCAGGGCGAGACTGTGGTCACAGTGGACTGTGTGTTTTATTGATTATCAGGTCGACCCAGATATGGGAAGGGGTGAATCCAAAGATGAAGATGAGGAGAAGAGGAAAAAAGAGAAATGAAAGGAAGAAAGAGAGGGAGGAAGATGAGAGCAAGATGAGAACAACACTGACAACAACAACGAAGACAACGACGGGAAAGTCAATAACAACGACGGCAACGACAACAACAACGACGACAACGACAATAACAACGACGGCAACGACAATAACAACGACGACAACGACAATAACAACGACGACAACGACAACAACAACGACAATAACAACAATAACAACGACGGCAAACTACAATAACAACGACGACAACGACAACAACAACAATGGGAACACAACACGATGTTGATGACATCGATATCAACATGCAGCAACATCATCGAAATTAAACTTTATGCCGTTTCCACTCGATTGGTGTATTCCGAATGATGAATGCTTGATTATGCAAAATCTAGCATCAAACAACTGAGAGAATTGTAGCAGGTTTTGCCACCCAAAATGCCTACATCTTATCACGCTCACATCTAGGAATAATATTGTTCAACAAATAATGCAAATGCTGGTGCGTTATATTGGTTATTCAGGGTGTATCGTAATTGAGGGTTACTCAAAGTGTAAGGTCTTAGTGAAGGACACACTTAACTCCAGAAATAGTCCAATCTGGTGAAAATTTGATTAGTTTTGACGATTTAAAAGTAGAAACTTTGAATGAAACCGATGTCAATATGGTTACAATTTGCATGCCATTGTTAGTCAAGGTTTTATCAACACGATTTAAAGTAAATATTTCGCATGCAACCTGTAAACGATTTACCCAAAAGGAATCAATTAAGTCTTCGAATTATAGTTTTAACATGTTTAAGGGATCTGGAATGAGCGTCGACAGTATTTTTTTATGGAACATATGAGAGCACCTCAGACGTATCGAATTGCATTCTGAATACGAAGCATGTCTTTCTGATATCAAATAAGTTTCATTTTTTGAAAATCACGATATAATACAAATTTTATGACAAATTATAAAAAATTTGGTATTATTTTTTCATATTTTTTATATATAACAGTCCTTGAATCTGATAATAATTATGTACTTAAAGTGTATGTAAGTGGGAGGAAAAGCCGACGATTAATTGAAAATTTTGATCTTTCATATTGAAGATATGGATTTTTTCCCCATAAGACCTAATTTTGTTGGGTGTTTGGGGGAAAAAAATCCATATCTTCAATATGAAAGGTTAAAATTTTCAATTAATCGCCGGCTTTTCATCCCACTTACATACACTTTAAGTACATATTATCAGATTTATAAAGTTTACTTCGAGTACTGTTAAATATCAAAAATATCAAGTTTTAATCATTTGCCATAAAATTTGTATTACATTGCGAATTTCAAAAAATCAAAATTATTTGTTATCAGAAGGACATTCTTCGTATTCAGAATGCAATTCGATATGTCTGATGTGCTCTAATGTCCCACAATAAATACTGTCCAAAGGTTCATACCACACCCCTTAAACCACTTCTTCCAAACAAAACCACTTAGCTCTTTTTTTATGACAGTAGGATTCCCTTCTACACCTTGAAGTTGAAAAGATGTGTTAATAATTTTGTAAGAGTAGGCCTACCCTATGGGTTAAAAATAGCCCGACCAAAGTTACCCCGCATTTGTGGCAACTTTGGTCAGACTATTGCATGAAGAAAAAAAAATGATCTCCGCTGTATATGGGCAAGTTGTTGTTTTTTGTGACATTTGACCCCTTGCAAAATTAATCAATCACACATCCTTGCTCACAAATGTCGATTTTTATTTATTCTACAAAAAAAATAAAAAAAATGCTAATTTTTGATTTAAAATCCCGATTTTTCGTAAATTTCGAGGAAATTGGACATGAGCGACTATTAGTTTTTCCAAATATTATATTTCTTAACAAATTACACCAAATATGACCAAAAACAATGTACGAAAATATGACCATTTAAAAAAAAAAATTTGACCGACCAAAGTTACCCCATTTTACTGTAGTTGTGTTAATAATGCTAATTACAAACCATGCAAACGTGAGTATGACAAATGTTTTTCTTTCTTTTTTATTGTATATAACAGTTCTGATTGATATGTTGGATTATAAATTTGGTAACGAAATTGTTGAAATTCACTGATTTTAAATAATGGCAACGGATTACAAATTTCACTTAAATTTAAAATAAAGGATTAAAATAAAGGCGTGTCGGTGTCATGTATGCCAATAAATTTGCATTTCTTAAGATTTAAATTCCAGCAAACTAACAACCAATTTGGGACACAAAGACCTCAAGGCAACCTGCTTTGTACCGAATGTCGTACGTCAGTTTGTTGCTTTGACTAATTAAACTTGCGCTAACAGTTTATATAAGAAATTCTAAGTGAAATTGATCATGGGTATAGTAATATGAATAGGTGCGCTGTCAAAATTGGATAACATTTGCCGCATTTTAATTGGCAGCTTTTTGTTGTGAAACCTATTGAAATTATTTAATGGATACTTAAATAATAAGTAATTTTATGGTGAGAAATTAATGAAGTGTTATATAAGGGTGACGGGAATGTTAAAACAAGCTAATTAGTTCGTTTGAGATATACCGGTAGTCATCTGTCTAAATCTGTCACTATATAAATATTATGAAGACTTTGATGTTAATAAGCGCAAATTCTGACGCATTATGATGCAGACATCACCGCAAATAATTAAGTGAGAAAATACAATCATCTCACCCAACACCCTCATAGACGCACATCTATGCACCCCACGCACACGCACACACCCCACACCACACTTTTACACACACTATAAAACACACAAAAATAATTATATACCGCCTTTACCAACTAGAGTCTAGAATTTCCTGGCTTCGGATCCGCTTGTGTAATCGCATTACAGGTATGTTGATAACGATTCACGAATGCACAAACTTGTACCCCCCCCATCGACCCATGGTATATCGGCACCCAACCCACACACGTGCTCCCCCCACGCATGTACCCCCATACAGTTGCGCGTGCGTACACCCTGCTACTTGGTCAACTATCAGTAGATAACTACTTAATCAACCCTGCTACCAGCATTACATAGCTACTTCATCAACAGGCTGGTATCAGCAGTAGATAGCTATTTCATCAACACTGATATCAGCAGTAGATGACTACTTCAACACTGATCAGTAGTATATGGAATCTTCATCATCCCTGTTATCAGGAGTAGATAGCTACTTCATCAAAACCGATATCAGCAGTAGATAGCTACTTCATCAATACACAACGGCAATAGATGGCTGCGTCATCAACACTGTTATCAGCAGTAGATAGCTACTTCATCAACACGGATATCAGTAGTAGATGGCTACTTTATCAACACTGATATCAGCAGTAGATGGCTACTTCATCAATACTGATATCAGCAGTAGATGACTACTTCATCAACACTGTTTTCAGCAGTAGATGGCTACGTCATCAACACTGATATCAGCAGTAGATAGCTACTTCATCAGCACTGTTATCAACAGTAGATGGCTACTTCATCAAAACTGATATCAGCAGTAGATAGCTACTTCATCAACATTGTTTTCAGCAGTAGATGGCTACGTCATCATCACTGATATCAGCAGTAGATAGCTACTTCATCAGCACTGTTATCAGCAGTAAATGGCTACTTCATCAACACTGTTATCAGCAGTATATAGTTACTTTATCAACACTGAAATCAGCAGTAGATAGCTACTTCAACAACAGGCTGATATTAGCAAATATCTACGTCATTAACACTGATATCAGCAGTAGATGGCTACTTTATCAACACTGATATGATATCAGCAGTATATAGCTACTTCAACACCGTTATCAGCAGTAGATGGTTACTTTATCAACACTGTTATCAGCAGTACATAATTACTTCATCAACACGGATATCAGTAGTAGATGGCTACTTTATCAACACTGATATTAGCAGTAGATGGCTACTTCATCAACACTGATATCAGCAGTAGATGGCTACTTCATCAACACTGTTTTCAGCAGTAGATGGCTACGTCATCATCACTGATATCAGCAGTAGATAGCTACTTCATCAGCACTGTTATCAGCAATAAATGGCTACTTCATCAACACTGTTAATTATCAGCAGTAGATGGTTACTTTATCAACACTGATATCAGCAGTAGATAGCTACTTCATCAGCACTGTTATCAGCAGTAAATGGCTACTTCATCAACACTGTTATCAGCAGTAGATAGCTACTTCAACAACAGCCTGATATTAGCAAATATCTACGTCATTAACACTGATATCAGCAGTAGATGGCTACTTTATCAACACTGATATGATATCAGCAGTATATAGCTACTTCAACACCGTTATCAGCAGTAGATGGTTACTTTATCAACACTGTTATCAGCAGTAGATAACTACTTCATCAACACTGTTATCAGCAGTAGATAGCTACTTCATCAACACGGATATCAGTAGTAGATGGCTACTTCATCGACACTGATATCAGCAGTAGATGGCTACTTCATCAACACTGTTTTCAGCAGTAGATGGCTACGTCATCATCACTGATATCAGCAGTAGATAGCTACTTCATCAGCACTGTTATCAGCAATAAATGGCTACTTCATCAACACTGTTAATTATCAGCAGTAGATAGCTACTTCAACAACAGGCTGATATTAGCAAATATCTCCGTCATTAACACTGATATCAGCAGTAGATGGCTACTTTACGCACACGCACCCCACACCACACTTTTACACACACTATAAAACACACAAAAATAATTATATACCGCCTTTACCAACTAGAGTCTAGAATTTCCTGGCTTCGGATCCGCTTGTGTAATCGCATTACAGGTATGTTGATAACGATTCACGAATGCACAAACTTGTACCCCCCCCATCGACCCATGGTATATCGGCACCCAACCCACACACGTACACCCCCCACGCATGTACTCCCATACAGTTGCGCGTGCGTACACCCTGCTACTTGGTCAACTATCAGTAGATAACTACTTAATCAACCCTGCTACCAGCATTACATAGCTACTTCATCAACAGGCTGGTATCAGCAGTAGATAGCTATTTCATCAACACTGATATCAGCAGTAGATGACTACTTCAACACTGATCAGTAGTATATGGAATCTTCATCATCCCTGTTATCAGGAGTAGATAGCTACTTCATCAAAACCGATATCAGCAGTAGATAGCTACTTCATCAATACACAACGGCAATAGATGGCTGCGTCATCAACACTGTTATCAGCAGTAGATAGCTACTTCATCAACACGGATATCAGTAGTAGATGGCTACTTTATCAACACTGATATCAGCAGTAGATGGCTACTTCATCAATACTGATATCAGCAGTAGATGACTACTTCATCAACACTGTTTTCAGCAGTAGATGGCTACGTCATCAACACTGATATCAGCAGTAGATAGCTACTTCATCAGCACTGTTATCAACAGTAGATGGCTACTTCATCAAAACTGATATCAGCAGTAGATAGCTACTTCATCAACATTGTTTTCAGCAGTAGATGGCTACGTCATCACTGATATCAGCAGTAGATAGCTACTTCATCAGCACTGTTATCAGCAGTAAATGGCTACTTCATCAACACTGTTATCAGCAGTATATAGTTACTTTATCAACACTGAAATCAGCAGTAGATAGCTACTTCAACAACAGGCTGATATTAGCAAATATCTACGTCATTAACACTGATATCAGCAGTAGATGGCTACTTTATCAACACTGATATGATATCAGCAGTATATAGCTACTTCAACACCGTTATCAGCAGTAGATGGTTACTTTATCAACACTGTTATCATCAGTAGATAACTACTTCATCAACACTGTTATCAGCAGTAGATAGCTACTTCATCAACACGGATATCAGTAGTAGATGGCTACTTTATCAACACTGATATCAGCAGTAGATGGCTACTTCATCGACACTGATATCAGCAGTAGATGGCTACTTCATCAACACTGTTTTCAGCAGTAGATGGCTACGTCATCATCACTGATATCAGCAGTAGATAGCTACTTCATCAGCACTGTTATCAGCAATAAATGGCTACTTCATCAACACTGTTAATTATCAGCAGTAGATGGTTACTTTATCAACACTGATATCAGCAGTAGATAGCTACTTCATCAGCACTGTTATCAGCAGTAAATGGCTACTTCATCAACACTGTTATCAGCAGTAGATAGCTACTTCAACAACAGGCTGATATTAGCAAATATCTCCGTCATTAACACTGATATCAGCAGTAGATGGCTACTTTACGCACACGCACCCCACACCACACTTTTACACACACTATAAAACACACAAAAATAATTATATACCGCCTTTACCAACTAGAGTCTAGAATTTCCTGGCTTCGGATCCGCTTGTGTAATCGCATTACAGGTATGTTGATAACGATTCACGAATGCACAAACTTGTACCCCCCCCATCGACCCATGGTATATCGGCACCCAACCCACGCACGTACACGCCTCTCGCAGGTACTCCCATGCAGTTGCGCGTGCGTACACCCTGCTACTTGGTCAACTATCAGTAGATAACTACTTAATCAACCCTGCTACCAGCATTACATAGCTACTTCATCAACAGGCTGGTATCAGCAGTAGATAGCTATTTCATCAACACTGATATCAGCAGTAGATGACTACTTCAACACTGATCAGTAGTATATGGAATCTTCATCATCCCTGTTATCAGGAGTAGATAGCTACTTCATCAAAACCGATATCAGCAGTAGATAGCTACTTCATCAATACACAACGGCAATAGATGGCTGCGTCATCAACACTGTTATCAGCAGTAGATAGCTACTTCATCAACACGGATATCAGTAGTAGATGGCTACTTTATCAACACTGATATCAGCAGTAGATGGCTACTTCATCAATACTGATATCAGCAGTAGATGACTACTTCATCAACACTGTTTTCAGCAGTAGATGGCTACGTCATCAACACTGATATCAGCAGTAGATAGCTACTTCATCAGCACTGTTATCAACAGTAGATGGCTACTTCATCAAAACTGATATCAGCAGTAGATAGCTACTTCATCAACATTGTTTTCAGCAGTAGATGGCTACGTCATCATCACTGATATCAGCAGTAGATAGCTACTTCATCAGCACTGTTATCAGCAGTAAATGGCTACTTCATCAACACTGTTATCAGCAGTATATAGTTACTTTATCAACACTGAAATCAGCAGTAGATAGCTACTTCAACAACAGGCTGATATTAGCAAATATCTACGTCATTAACACTGATATCAGCAGTAGATGGCTACTTTATCAACACTGATATGATATCAGCAGTATATAGCTACTTCAACACCGTTATCAGCAGTAGATGGTTACTTTATCAACACTGTTATCAGCAGTAGATAACTACTTCATCAACACTGTTATCAGCAGTAGATAGCTACTTCATCAACACGGATATCAGTAGTAGATGGCTACTTTATCAACACTGATATCAGCAGTAGATGGCTACTTCATCGACACTGATATCAGCAGTAGATGGCTACTTCATCAACACTGTTTTCAGCAGTAGATGGCTACGTCATCATCACTGATATCAGCAGTAGATAGCTACTTCATCAGCACTGTTATCAGCAATAAATGGCTACTTCATCAACACTGTTAATTATCAGCAGTAGATGGTTACTTTATCAACACTGATATCAGCAGTAGATAGCTACTTCATCAGCACTGTTATCAGCAGTAAATGGCTACTTCATCAACACTGTTATCAGCAGTAGATAGCTACTTCAACAACAGGCTGATATTAGCAAATATCTCCGTCATTAACACTGATATCAGCAGTAGATGGCTACTTTACGCACACGCACCCCACACCACACTTTTACACACACTATAAAACACACAAAAATAATTATATACCGCCTTTACCAACTAGAGTCTAGAATTTCCTGGCTTCGGATCCGCTTGTGTAATCGCATTACAGGTATGTTGATAACGATTCACGAATGCACAAACTTGTACCCCCCCCATCGCCCCATGGCATATCGGCACCCAACCCACCCACGTACCCCCCCCACGCATGTACTCCCATACAGTTGCGCGTGCGTACACCCTGCTACTTGGTCAACTATCAGTAGATAACTACTTAATCAACCCTGCTACCAGCATTACATAGCTACTTCATCAACAGGCTGGTATCAGCAGTAGATAGCTATTTCATCAACACTGATATCAGCAGTAGATGACTACTTCAACACTGATCAGTAGTATATGGAATCTTCATCATCCCTGTTATCAGGAGTAGATAGCTACTTCATCAAAACCGATATCAGCAGTAGATAGCTACTTCATCAATACACAACGGCAATAGATGGCTGCGTCATCAACACTGTTATCAGCAGTAGATAGCTACTTCATCAACACGGATATCAGTAGTAGATGGCTACTTTATCAACACTGATATCAGCAGTAGATGGCTACTTCATCAATACTGATATCAGCAGTAGATGACTACTTCATCAACACTGTTTTCAGCAGTAGATGGCTACGTCATCAACACTGATATCAGCAGTAGATAGCTACTTCATCAGCACTGTTATCAACAGTAGATGGCTACTTCATCAAAACTGATATCAGCAGTAGATAGCTACTTCATCAACATTGTTTTCAGCAGTAGATGGCTACGTCATCATCACTGATATCAGCAGTAGATAGCTACTTCATCAGCACTGTTATCAGCAGTAAATGGCTACTTCATCAACACTGTTATCAGCAGTATATAGTTACTTTATCAACACTGAAATCAGCAGTAGATAGCTACTTCAACAACAGGCTGATATTAGCAAATATCTACGTCATTAACACTGATATCAGCAGTAGATGGCTACTTTATCAACACTGATATGATATCAGCAGTATATAGCTACTTCAACACCGTTATCAGCAGTAGATGGTTACTTTATCAACACTGTTATCAGCAGTACATAATTACTTCATCAACACGGATATCAGTAGTAGATGGCTACTTTATCAACACTGATATCAGCAGTAGATGGCTACTTCATCAACACTGATATCAGCAGTAGATGGCTACTTCATCAACACTGTTTTCAGCAGTAGATGGCTACGTCATCATCACTGATATCAGCAGTAGATAGCTACTTCATCAGCACTGTTATCAGCAATAAATGGCTACTCCATCAACACTGTTAATTATCAGCAGTAGATGGTTACTTTATCAACACTGATATCAGCAGTAGATAGCTACTTCATCAGCACTGTTATCAGCAGTAAATGGCTACTTCATCAACACTGTTATCAGCAGTAGATAGCTACTTCAACAACAGCCTGATATTAGCCAAATATCTACGTCATTAACACTGATATCAGCAGTAGATGGCTACTTTATCAACACTGATATGATATCAGCAGTATATAGCTACTTCAACACCGTTATCAGCAGTAGATGGTTACTTTATCAACACTGTTATCAGCAGTAGATAACTACTTCATCAACACTGTTATCAGCAGTAGATAGCTACTTCATCAACACGGATATCAGTAGTAGATGGCTACTTTATCAACACTGATATCAGCAGTAGATGGCTACTTCATCGACACTGATATCAGCAGTAGATGGCTACTTCATCAACACTGTTTTCAGCAGTAGATGGCTACGTCATCATCACTGATATCAGCAGTAGATAGCTACTTCATCAGCACTGTTATCAGCAATAAATGGCTACTTCATCAACACTGTTAATTATCAGCAGTAGATGGTTACTTTATCAACACTGATATCAGCAGTAGATAGCTACTTCATCAGCACTGTTATCAGCAGTAAATGGCTACTTCATCAACACTGTTATCAGCAGTAGATAGCTACTTCAACAACAGGCTGATATTAGCAAATATCTCCGTCATTAACACTGATATCAGCAGTAGATGGCTACTTTATCAACACTGATATGATATCAGCAGTATATAGCTACTTCAACACCGTTATCAGCAGTAGATGGTTACTTTATCAACACTGTTATCAGCAGTAGATAACTACTTCATCAACACTGTTATCAGCAGTAGATAGCTACTTCATCAACACGGATATCAGTAGTAGATGGCTACTTTATCAACACTGATATCAGCAGTAGATGGCTACGTCATCAACACTGTTATCAACAGTAAATGGCTATACTTCATCTACAATGATACCAGGAGTAGATGGTTACTTCATAAACACTGTTATCAGCAGTAGATGGCTATTTCATCAACACTGATATATCAGCAGTAGATAGATACTTCATCAACACTGATATCAGCAGTAGATGGATACTTTATCAACACTGATATCAGCAGTAGATGGCTACTTCATCAACACTGATATCAGCAGTAGATGGCTACTTCATCAACACTGTTTTCAGCAGTAGGTGGCTACGTCATCATCACTGATATCAGCAGTAGATAGCTACTTCATCAGCACTGTTATCAGCAGTAAATGGCTACTTCATCAACACTGTTATCAGCAGTAGATGGTTACTTTATCAACACTGATATTAGCAGTAAATGGCTACTTCATCAACACTGTTATCAGCAGTAGATGGCTACTTCATCAACACTGATATCAGCAGTAGATAGATACTTCATAAACACTGTTATCAGCAGTAGATGGTTACTTTATCAACACCGTTATCAGCAGTAGATGGCTACTTCATCAACAGGCTGATCAGCATGCAGTAGATAGCTGAACAGATTCGCTTTTTGCACGTAATGAAATCTTCAGTAGATATCTTCAGCATATCACACCAATAGAGAATATACTAAATTGAAAGTGGTCAGTGGCAAAAGTGTCACAATTATTTAGAGGTAATATTTAAACAAGTATTTTATTTATTTTTGACAAGTCTCAACATTAAATATGAGACGAAAAAGGCTAGTAAAATTAGTCTGAAATTAAACAAATTTCTTCTTTGCCTGCTTTCTTGTTTGAAGAATATACTGCAAAATGTGCAATTTTGATACAAATTGGATCGAGATTGAGCAAGGTGGTATCTTTTGCGGACACTTTTGATTCGATTTTGTTCCGACATCATTCCACCATATTAAACGGTATGAAACATAAGTACTTTATCGACATTAGCGTTTTATCCTATTTTGATCTGCATACAAGTTATATGATATGCCCTGTGACTCATTGCAAATAAGTGAAGTTTAATGCAAGTTAAATGTGCTACAAATCATAGACACTTAAAAGTAGGATGAGTCACAGGGAAAGAGATATACATCGGGAGTTTGAGCAGTTTATGCATGATTAGAGTATACATGAATGATTTAAGTTAGTCGACAAAATATTATTAACAGTCGGGTGACGGCTAGTTCACAGCACTTTGATGATGCCACTATCCATTTTCCAGAAGAACGGTGTCAATTCTGTAGATTTCACCACCTGAAATAACTATACAATAGCCTACTGACTGCTGCAATTCGGACTAGGCATGTTTGTACATTTTAAAGCATTTGTTTTTCATGCAAACTTCGTAAATGGTCATAAAAGTTTTAAACATTAATATCTGAAATTGTTACCAATGTTGATAAAGTTGTTGGAATTGTTTTGATAGTATGGTCGTCCGTACAGTACATCAGCATGCAAAGGGCTTATGGTATCAACTGCCGCCTTTTATGCACAAAAAGTGTTCAAATTCCGAAATTTTGGTCCATATTATTCTCAATGGCTTTTCCAGGAACCCTGAATCAAGGCTACTTTATGTTTGCTGCATCTTTTCAATGAGATTTCAAATATGGACTTAAACTGAAGATTTTTTTATAAAGTTTTAAATTTCTTGATATCGTCTGCAAAAAATACGCCAGCGGTAGAGGGTTAATAGTTTCAGAACTGACAATTACGGATCGTGTAACGCAATGTATAAACGAACTACTAATCATGATAATGAACTACTTTCACTGACATTGGAGGTAGCTTTTGCCGCCGATGAACACACATCCAGTTTTTAAATTAATTTGCTTTGGAATGAGCTAATTATTTCAGCTAATAATTCATGATGCTTGATTATAATGGTTCTAATTCAAGATATAATTTAATGTTGACGACTTCCACGTAATCGGTCATTGAACAGGAAGACTAAAATGTTGTATGAGTGGAATGACAGATGATTTAAATTCGGATGATGCGATTCGACAGAAATTGCACAAGGTGTTCTTCCAGTAAGTCAGACAGGCATACCTTCTTTACCAACATTTCATTATAATTGACTTATTTTATAATTTTTGGCAATTGCAAACTTTTCGCCCTTCCTCAACAGCCCGAAAAGGTTGACCCAATTTTTTTCGGTGGTTTGAAAAGGTGAAGAGCAAAAAAAAAAAAAAAAAAAAAAAAAAAAAAAAAAATGGATTTTAGGCGCTAGCGCCCTAAAAGCAATGTAGGCCTATAGTTCATTTTTTTCACAATTTTTTATGCTTTTTCAAATTTTTCCGCCCTTTTTACTTTACTAATTGTTTTTGCCGCCCCTTCCTTTTCCGCCGCCCTACTTTTTGCCGCCCCATCTTCTTCCGCCGCCCATTCTTTTTGCCGCCCCGTCTTTGACCCCGGGGGCTGGCGCCCCAAAGCCCCCCCAAAAAAAATACGCGCATGTAATTGATTGACTTTCTGATCACAAGGTAAACGGATTGATCTTTTCATTGAAATGGACCTTTACTGGTTACACATGCACAGTGCTTCTGCTTCCAGAGGCGGGTGTCTACAAAACTAAGACCTAAGACCTAAGACCCAAAAACTAAGACCTACAAAACTAAGACCTACAAAACTAAGACCTACAAAACTAAGACCTACAAAACTAAGACCTACAAAACTAAGACCTACAAAACTAAGACCTACAAAACTAAGACCTACAAAACTAAGACCTACAAAACTAAGACCTACAAAACTAAGACCTACAAAACTAAGACCTACAAAACTAAGACCTACAAAACTAAGACCCTGTCTACAAAACTAAGACCTACAAAACTAAGACCTGTGGCCGATTATGATTAATTCAAAAATTGGTGCTGCATGATTTAATTATTTGTTATGATTTAATTACATGGCATTTTCCTCTTTGATATTGAGATTTTTCACTGAAACTGCGGATACTTCTTACACATTTCTGGTGAAATATGGTTTTAAAAAACCCACTTTATAGTACAATCACAGTCTATGGTAGTGTGCTTTTTGCCATGAGAGAAAGTGACACCACCTGTGTAGGTGCTAATTGACAACCAAGGGTAGGCCTACTTCCAGATAAGGGACTAGTAAAATTGGACATTGGGGGATCAAATATTGCAGTGAGTTTCACCATGCATAGCTTTGATCTGGTGGGTATCCACTTGCCTACCCACATGTTTTTTGAAAATCAAACATGACTGGATGCTACAAATTAATTGTGAACGATCTATTGTGAGCCTCAATAATGACAATAGTGCATTGGTTGAACTTTATATTAACAGTTGGCTTGACATTAAGGGATCTAAAATGAGCGTTTATTGCGTTTCGACAGTATTTTTTGTGGGACATGAGAGCACCTCAGACCTATCGAATTGCATTCTGAATACGAAGCATGTCTTTCTGATATCAAATAATTTTCATTTTTGAAAATCACGATATAATACAAATTTTATGACAAATTATAAAAATTTGATATTTTTCAAATTTTGATATATAACAGTCCTCGAAGTAAATTATATAAATCTAATGATATATTCTTAAAGTGTATGTAGCAGGGAGGAAAAGCCGATGGTCAATTGAAAATTTTGAACTTTCATATTGAAGATATGGATTTTTTTCCCAAAAAGACCTAATTTTTTTTAGTGTTTTGGGGAAAAAAATCCATATCTTCAATACGAAAGGTCAAAATTTTCAATTGATCATCGGCTTTTCATCCCACCTACATACACTTTAAGTATAAATCATCAGATTTATAAAGTTTACTTCAAGTACTGTTAAATATCAAAAATATCAATTTTTAATGATTTGCCATAAAATGTGTATTAAATTGCGAATTTCATAAAATCAAAATTATTTGATATCAGAATGACATTCTTCGTATTCAGAATGCAATTCGATATGTCTGATGTGCTCGAATGTCCCAAAATAAATACTGTCCAAACATTCATACCCCAGCCCTTAATATCTATCTTATTTTACATATGGTGTAATTACATACACTTCACCCCTTTTATTACTATTAAATCCTATGGTTAAATAGCTTACTTAAATGACCAAATGGTCTCTATAAATGACTCCCACATGACCTCTGACACATTGCTGTGTCCAACTTCTCAAAGAAAACTACGGTCTCTGCAACCTCACATACAGGCTCGTACAGAGTGGGGGCGGCGACTCGCGAACCTTAGCCCATTTCAAATTTAGGCAAAATACCGGGGCAAAATATTACACTATTTTCAATAAATGTTGGCATAGGCGCGGCGTCATATACCCCAAATCATGAACTTTTTGTGAAAATTGTCTAAAATAAAAAATACCAATAGCCTTTTAGCCAGAATGAATATTATCTTCTGAAAGGTCTGCATTTTAAAAATCTGCACCCGCCCCCCTACATGTATCTGCGAAATCATGCTGGCTACAGGGCTGCCCACTAAAGACCAAAAGACCTTTTATAATTAAAATACTTATCTTTTCCCGGGTCTTTGTGCCCCTTATTAAAAATATATGATGGTGAGTCCCTTATCCTATAGTTTATTTGCTGCCATGCCATAGCACTGACCAAGGTCAATAAAATGACCATCCTTACCATGATACACTAGGATCCACAACATGCTCATTTATCAGGGCACAGTCGTTTTAAGCACAATACATTTGTGCATTCATTGAATGACCTTTGAAAATTTGGGTACAAAAACTCATACTCTCCAACTTGAGGTCAAATTTTGCACTGTGATTGTTTTATTGAGGTTATTGAACAATGCCATTGGGATGAGGTCATTGTGGTGAAATTAGGGGTGAAGTACTACAATTACACCATAATGCAAAAGCCAACTGTTCTAGTATTTAAAGCTGGTACTATTTGGGCTCAACACTTTAATATAATAATTGAGTAGTAATAATAATTAATAATTGAGTGAAGTAATTGGCAATAATTGAGTAATGACGAGAACTTTCATAAAAGATTACCATCCCGGGATTACCATTCAATCATTATGGTCACGCTTCTTAGTTTTGTAGGTCTTGTACATGTACATGTAGACAGGGTCTTAGTTTTGTAGGTCTTAGTTTTGTAGGTCTTAGTTTTGTAGGTCTTAGTTTTGTAGGTCTTAGTTTTGTAGGTCTTAGTTTTGTAGGTCTTAGTTTTGTAGGTCTTAGTTTTGTAGGTCTTAGTTTTGTAGGTCTTAGTTTTGTAGATAGGGTCTTAGTTTTTGGGTCTTAGGTCTTAGTTTTGTAGACACCCTCCAGAGGCAGCGACACCTGTGTGTTCCTTTTAAGGACCTATATTACCTACGGGCAAAATGTTCGACCACAGTGGATTCAGTGACCCTTCTTTCAGAAATCGGCACTACACAAAACAACCCTAGGCCTATGCAAAAATGAGGAGCCCGAGTGCCTAAACGTACGCGTCAGAAAGTGGGTACATCATATTCATTTTATTCCGGGATTTTATTAGGCTTATCATGAATTTTAACTCATCATGGATCACCCAAAGACACTTCTGAGGTGAAATAAAGTTCATCATGTTTCAGACTTTATATGAAATTGAAAGTATTGAGCCAGCGGGGATATAGCCTACCCAGGGCAGATCTACTCATGAAATTGATAGTGTTTATGTTGTGTAGCACATCTTTAAATTGGTGATATGGGCAGTCATTAGTCGCCATATTGTCTCACTTTTATTGTCTTAAACATTGTCATTATTCTCCATGATCATGATTATGTTGAGAATATCATGGCTGAAAATGAACTTGGCCTTTGGCTATGTCGAGGTGTCCATTAAAATGTGAATTTTTCCACGGCCCCAAGGAAGAACAACTGTTGATTTGGGCCTCTGTGGTGAAATAAATGATCCTCTCCTATCCTAAATAAAAACTCATCTCAAATTAGACACCAATACATACTTTCATAGAAGCAGTATATCCCATTGCTATGAGTGACCCCTTGCAAAGTTCAGATGGAAAATTATTAGGCAAAATCCCATTTTACTATTATAGGTGTAAGTTTTCACTTGGGAAAACATGTTAAAAAACAATGCCAGTAATAAATCCTTTCAGGAATTAGATTTAGGATATATTTCCTTCACATATCAGACTCATCTTTAGTTATAATTTATAATCAAAACAATCAAAACTTTGGTTTCAGCGTAAATGCCTTTCTTTTTGAAAGACCATCCTTGATATGCACGATGTCCTACCATTTTCAGGCAGGGGGTAGAGGACATAAAACCAACACTCCCTCCCCAATCTGCTTCAGGTACCAAAATTTAACACTTCTGTGGTTAGCTACCCGCTATTTGAACCATGCTACCATAACCCAAAGCTCTTAATCACAGCCAATAAAACAACACAAAGACATGTTTTGTAATATGTATGCTTGTATTTTATTCCATTCTTTCTTTCGTTTCTTCACCACTTTCTTCAGGGTGGTGCATTAATGACATTGAAATGTTACATGACATGACACTAATATTACTTTGTACACTAAACATAAGAATATTGTATTCAATAGGCAACACATTGTATGTGTTTTTGTTGCTATAAAACAATAACTTTGGACTGAAAGATAAATTCAGTCCATAAAAGCACAGCTCCAACATCCAATACTTTGTTGAATTCAATAATTCAATCGCATCTTTCTATGTTTTCAATAAGAAAACTTGATTTCACAAAGAACTGGATCACACCGTAAAATAAGCAACATCGCCACAAAGTTGCAATGAGTCCAACTTCAAAGGCGATAACCACATCGGCATGATTCAATCTTTGTGAAACTGTCCCTTCATAAACACCAAGTTCCTTGTCCCAGCTACTATTCAAAGATACAACATGCTTTGTAACAAAATAATTCTGGTACTGGTACCTATTGTTGATAAAACAACACATTTTACCTTATGTAATAAAAGATGTGTTGTAAAACAACACAATAATGTACCCGACTTAAAGCCATATTGTAACATTCCCGTGAAAATAGATTAGTATTTCTTTTCAATATAATGTTAGCTTTTATTGTCAGATATGCCCCCTTTTAATTTTGAGCTGGACAACTGAGGTAAAGTAAAGAAAATTGGAATTTACTACCAGCAATGATGACACCAATGCGTGTCACTCCGTTGGTCGTGCTACGGTATTGTCCTTTGATGTGTGTATGACCATCCTGCACACCATGTATATGTACTGTGTTGTGAACATCGTGCACATGTTTGACTCAGGATATGTTACAACATGGCTTTAAATAAAAATTTGTTTTTAAAGTCAGTCACTATGCCCTAGGTCCACAAATACATAATATTAAATAACACTAAAAATGTACATAGAAAAAAGAAAAACTAAGAATAGAATAGAATTTCCACAGGATTCTTTATCCATATCCCCAAACACTTATGTAGTTAAGTAGTATCAATTGCAGTCTTTGGGTCATGCGAGGACCAAAGGATGGCCAGGTTTTTGTTATAAGGTGGGGGGGGGGGGGGTATTGCTAGTACCCACCACTGTTCAAATTCCACCCAGGCCTTGGCTACAACGGATCAGTGCAAAACACAGGTTGCCTTATCCACTGAAATTCAGTAATGCTCAAACAAGCACCAGCACATTATTCACAACACTGACTCTATTCATGATCCAAAACCAGTATTATCACGACCGCCTATAAAATAACATAATAACATACATAGATACATCGAAATTGAACAAGAAAGACGATACTAGCCCTCTACATTACAGACAGACCCTTGGTGTGCTCCGTACAAAAAACGATATGCACTATTTACAATGTTACAGTTTGAACTTTACAAAAAAGGACCTAATATTACACAAGAGAGACACTAGGATCCACAACATGCTCATCTATCAAGGCACAGTTCTTTAACCCCACTTCATTTGCACATTCATTGAATGACCTTTGAAAATTTGGGTACAAAAACTCATACTCTGAAACTTGAGGTCGAACTTTGTACTATGATTGTTTAATTGGGGTTATTGAACTATGCCATTAGGATGAGGCCATTGTGGTCCATAGTGAGATCATATGACAGTATCATGGAGCAAGTTTTGTTAAGCCAATACAGCGGAGCAGGTGAGAATACCACCTTGGTTCAGTAAAGCCACTTTACCACCATCTGGAGTTGAATCCGTGATTCGTCATACCAAGGGACTTCTTCATTTTTTTTATGTGGATAATATTTTCTCAGTAACTATTAAATAGGTTTACTAGAGTTAGGTATGTCCTACATATCAACTGCTCGGTGCCAGAAGTGGGTAAGTGCAATAGCTGCCCTGTGAACATTTGGCAATTTAAACACAGCATACTGTGCTCATCTTCACATGGCAGCTATTGCACTTACCCACTTCTGGCACTGAGCAGTCAATATGTACATCATCATTGGGAGGGAAAAACCTCATCTGATTTCAAAAGTCAAAAGCAAAACCTCATAATATATAAAAAGTGGGCCCTAATAATCAAACTTTCACATGTGCAATGTTGGTCAAATTCTTTTTTTTGTGTACCAACTTCCAGAAAATGTATTTACACACCTATTGATACTTTCCTTTTAACTGTAAACTGTATAATTGTCTGTTAATAGCAAACACCAATGGCATTTTCTATGTAAAAAGCTGTTAATTTTGAACAGGTTTATGTGCCTCACACAATATGACTAAATCATTACATATGAGGTTCCGTCATTGAGGCACACTGTATTTGAACTTTGAAATTACATGAGGTTTTTCCCGCCCAGTGACACCATGTAAATGGTATCGGTACCTTTACCATGCGAGCTATTTTGGAGATTTCTCATCCTTAGAACATGCCCTCAGTTACTGAGGCAAGTTTAAGACATTTTAGGGAATATCCATATATGGCCCTTAAAGACCCCTAACTTTATTAACTAGGTGTATTACACTATTGGGTATTCAGCATTTGATAGATTATTATTAGGGCAAGGTGAATTGTGTGAGTCAACATTCATAATTCCTGATGTTATACTAATGTGAGCTAAATTGGGTCACAGACACCAATCTTCACTGAGTTGCAATTTTAAGTGTGTGAAGTCAGAAGCAGGACCCATGCTACACTCTGCAATTGGGGTAGCTAAATGCTATACATAATCATTGATAGCACTGAATTATTTCCTACCTCAAATGGATAGAGTATACAGCAGAGAGCAGGCGAACCACCATTTTAACATAACACACACGTACATAGAAACATGTCATAGTAATAACACAATATCATGCATACATAATCAACGGTAATACAATGGCGCTGTTTGTTCCCATTTTTGTAGGTCAAGCGTAGGCCATAATCCTGCCTGTTCAGAGCCGCATTCAAACAAGACAAAACACTTAAGACACTTGATAGTTAGGGTTCAATTCTCGAATATGGGTAATATTACTTGGGTAATGTTACAACTGTAGCGAACATGAGTCTAGTCTTGTGGTCAGGGTATTCACCAATTGCCCATTCTAGTAGTTCCAAGTGTACGCCATAGTCTAATCAAATGAAGTCACATCGAGACAGGGAAATACAGGTTTCTTGAATACCCTGGATACCTGTTAGTTTAGATAGTACCTCATTTTACTATTTTATAACACAAGGGTTGAATCTTTCTCAGAGGGTGTATGAAATTCAAATGGAGCTGCCTAATATGTTCATTCCATTTGAAATTCATACTCCCCATGTGGGCAGATATTTCCAAAATCTTCCACAGGGGGAATGTGGATTTTAAATAGAATGACCTAATGTTCTTTGTGGTATACAGCAATAGTACATTGTCATCATCATACACTTACAACACAAAAAGTGCACAGAACTGCATTCACTTAGCTGTACGCACTTTACAAATTCAAACTTTTTTGCTACATTTCAATAGGTGTTAATTGAAAAAGCCCTAATAGCCAGTTAGGGCTGTAGACATTCTGCCCACACATGTTATACTGGAGATCTATAGAGTAAAAATAATGTAATATCTATGTCACTGTACTATTTTTTTGCATTGTCTTGATCAGGTTTAACCCCATGTGCACTACTACCTTTTTTTTACTGACAGTGCCTCTAATTGGTTAATTACTATGTTTAATCATCTCAGTAACCAATTAAAATGAGGCTTTTAGATCTGTTTGCACTTTAGAGCTTAACCCCCTTCAGCCCTACTGACTATTCTTACCATATCTATGATTGGCTCAATATATGATATAGGCTTCTTTGTGACCAATCAAAATGGTTCTTAGAGGCTGACAGTACGGCCTGTAGCGCCCACTGGATTGGACATTGTCATATCATTATTGTAAGTTTGTAATCAAGATGTTTTTTCACAATGAAATGCCATAGTTACATTACAATCCAAGGACCACTTATTTAATTATACTAAGAATGCTCCAATACTAAGCATGTTTGTACCCATTTGAAGCATTTTTCATATTTCGAAAATCAATATTCCTAATTCTGTACCCTGGTATCGATATTCACACACAGAGTGTTAAGCTTACATGCTCTGGTGATCAGGAACTAATAGAGTGTCACACTTTTCATGTAGCAAAATGAAAACTAATCAACTGATAAATCTTAATTAAGATTTATATTCGTTAACATGATAAAGCAACCACCTCTTCGTATTGTCTTACTAAGCTGACTTGATCATCTAGGCGGGCATCTAGGCACTGGTGCCCAACGACTGACTCCAGCTCAATTAACTAGGTCAATTTTTACGTGCACCGAGAACGATCTAGTTCACCGCTCACCTCTCAGTCATTTCATTCCGTTGCTAAGGATATGGCTATCGAATTACCTGTACCCCAACATGAATTGTTCTCTTTTCTTAGCGTTAATGAGATGACTGACTTTGTTATGATACAATGTTGACTCTCTTATTGTGATGTATCCAAGTGAGTAAGTATCATTAAATGGCCCACTTACGAACATATTTTATTGTTGACAAACAACTTGGCTTTCATCGAAACCCGCCTACTTGTGTAATCTCTCCCATTTACATTTCATAAGGCCTCCAGGTATTGTTGCAACATGTCAAAAATGAGCTATGTGTTTACCGTTTACAAAGCACAAACATATCATCAAGAATTTAACATTCAATTAATAATACAATAAAAACAAAGTTAAGAAATGTTTGAACATAAGAAGAATGACAGTATGGGAGTGGGCGGGTAGGCCCAACTAAGGGTATTGTTCACAGTCCTCACAAAAAACCAGTATTTTTATAGGAACGATAGTAAACTGTAACTGGGATTTGAGGGGCTCTAGTTAACCTTAATTGGTGGGCTTAATGTGGATTTTGCTGACAACTACTTAAATATCAAAATAGTTTCCTGATACTTTGTTGCAAAAAAACATAACCCAGCTTTGAAAAATAGGTCACTGTGCAAATTGCAGTTCCAATTCAAACTTGATCTAATCCCTGGCATGAAACAACTTGGCCTAATTAATATCGATCGTTTTTCCAGATATAAATGAGAGCAGAGTAACACTAGGATCCATAACATGCTCTTCTATCAGGGCACAGTTCTTTAACCCCAATACAGTTGCACATTCATTGAATGACCTTTGAAAATTTGGGTACAAAAACTCATACTCCACAACTTCAGGTCAAATTTTGCACTATGGTTGTTTAATTGAGGTTATTGAACTATGCCATTGGGATGAGGCCATTGTGGTCCATAGTGTAAGAGCTGTGACTGATGAAAATCATCTCCAATCAGAGATTGCTGATTGGTCTGGCTTACAATAACAGAGCTTACAGAAAATATTGCAAAGCTGGTCACGATTAATAATGGAACTGCAGATATATATGGGACAAAGGTAGAAATGTAGTCGGTGACGCCAGTGTGTATTTTATTGAGCGTAGCTTCAAATTGCGAATGTTTGAAGGGACGGGGATACACATGTTATAGAAACTGCATACAAGCAGCTGCCTTAATGTTTTTGAGTTTGACATCAACGACTGCACTAAGCTAAAAGCGCTATTATAGTCCACAATGTTCCCTGCAAAATATATCTAAGCCTTAAGAAGCAAGTTTGCAAGAAAACCAGCTAGGATCACACTACAGTAAGCCACAAAATTAAGGTACCAGTTGTGTTCACCCCCTGTATATCCTATATAAAGACAATTAGTAAACAGAAAGTTGACGAATATAAAGATAAATATGTCAAATTTAAAACAAGCAGCTAATACCTGAACTATTTAGCTCCGATTCAAGACCGTATTTGTTGAAATTGGTTAAGAATTAAAGAAACGGTGATCTAAAACCTACTGAAGAGACAAAATCAAAAGTTGCACTTTTGTGTTCTAATCAATGAGAGCATGATGCTAGTTTTAACTTCCATTGATCAGCACGGCGCTAGTTCCCTTGTTCATGAAGGCTTTGGGTACAAGTCAATAGCGTATGCAATGGAAGAAACTGCAACTTTTAAATTGGCACCTTCCTTGGGGTTTTGGATCGTTGTGTCTTTATTTCTTGAACAATTTCAACAAATGAGGTCTTAAATTCGAGCTAAAAGATGCAGCTATTGGATGCTGGTTCCAATTATGACATATCTGCTTTGTTTAGGATATACAGGGGGTAAACATAACTGCTACCTTAATTTTTTGGCTTACTGTATATTAACAATAGTTTGGATTTTCTGTCATGGAAGAGGCGATTTTTATGGGTATTCCAGAGGTTCTAATATCAAAATGTGTGTCATGAGAAAACTTAACCTACACCTTTGAGTTACATGCTCAATTTAATGCCAGAACACCAAAATATGTATTGCAATAACTCTCGGGCATTATGCCAAAGTAATATGAATACAATTACGGGTCCAAGTCAGATTTTTTGTACATGAGTATATTATGAACTTGGAGCCAATAAGAGTGGGTAGTCCAGAGTTGTGATGGTATTTAAGAATTAGAAACCAAAAACACAACATATAATTACTCCTATCCCCTGAAGCCGAGTTCCATTGCACCCATACACATTTATCAATTGAGCACCAGTCATGTGCACAATGAGTATCAAAACTCATTCTCATGTTGAGTTCATGTACAAATTGGGATGGTGTATTATTGGACTTTGGGTTTGAGATGAGACTATCGAATGAGTATAGTAATATTTTGTATGATGGATCGATGCTAAAATCCCTTGGATTTGGGAGTGGGTGGTGTTTTACAGTATCAAGTTCTGTCCGCATGATCTAGAATAATCTTGATAAAGCTGCATCTACAAGAGGCAATCAGTGGCTGATTACGCATACTGATTCTCTGTTTCTCGCCATCTCACACTGACCCCAAAAGTTGTATTTTCGATGATGTTTGAGTGAAGGCAAGGCCCCAGACTGGGGCACAAATGTCCTCGACTGCCGCCCTCACTTTTTCATGGACTTTCCATTTCCCCCTGAATCTAAGGAATGGAGACTGCACAGTTGTGTCCAAATTGACCAATGAGTCTTTTTGACCGCTTTTGTTTTTGAACATATATTTTTAGAACTTCAGAGTGCGATCCTGTCATGAGAAGGCGGTAAGGCATGGGCACCGATAGGCAGTTGTGCTATGGCGCACAACCAAAGTCGCACAAAAATATTTTCCTGAAAATTAACGTCCCTGTTAACTGTATTTTTGCAAGTTTAGATTTATAGAATTCCCACGTCTCGTCACAAAATATCCCAAAGCACAAACTCAGTGAACAAGATAATCCTTATTCTGCCATCAAAGTCACAGTACAATTTTGTTGTTGTTGTTGACACAATTTTTAATTTCCATGGTAACAAAACAATTGTGTAATTGTTTGTCCGCAAACAGAAAGTGTCACTAATGATGGTATGGGTAATTAAGTTTTAATACAGACCCAATTAACGATAAACAATGTCATTGTGGAATGTTACAGAGTAGAAAACATATAGAGCAGAAATGTTGCCTTTAATTAGGTAGAGGAAAAAGAGGTTGATAAGCTTTCTGTAAAAATTGACCAAATTAAAAGGGGATTTCTTTTATACTGCGCAGTTTCGTCAAACAAACGACAACAATGCTGGGCGATTTAAACATATTTAATAAAAAGTAGAGCAGAAAACTTTACCCCAATTAACGATGGAAGTAGTCATTATTATTGTATTATTATTTTAAAAGTTGTTGTGAAGGACTTTTGAATTGGCTGTACACAGGTAAACAATTGGTAAAGGCTTTCTTCAACATATTTTAGTCAAAGAGAACCATGTATTAGTCCAAATTGATATTTCAGGAAAATATCACGTCCACTTGCTCAAAGTGCAGTCTTAAAAGTTTTAGTTACCCGTTTAGTTATTTCTACAAGTGAACTTTTTGCAGCATTTCTGTTGCAGGTACAGTAATTCCACTGGCATGAAATAGTCCACTGCTTGGTCCGATAATGGCTACTTTTCTGTTTACACTAGGATCCACAACATGCTCATCTATCAGTGCACAGTTCTTTAACCCCAATACATTTATACATTCATTGAATGACCTTTTGAAAATTTGGGTACAAAAACTCATACTCCGCAACTTGAGGTCAAATTCTTCAATATGATTGTTTAATTGAAGTTATTGAACTATGCCATTGGGATGAGGCCATGGTGGTCCATAGTGTGTTGTGATGCTGTCATAGATGGCTATGTGATGTTATGATGATGTGACTGCCTGATCTGCTGGGGATTGTGTGCTGGATGCTTCCGCTGTGCTGCTATCTGTGCTCTGTGCTGGGGCAAGAGGTACCGTGCTTCCTCCTGTAGAATAAGTAAACAAACAAAATTAAATAACAAATATTAGTTAAGATGGAAGTGACGAGGCAAACAAACAAATAAAATAACAAACTTTAGTAAAGATGGAAATGTCTAAGCAAGCAAACAAACAAAATAACACACATCAGCAAAACAAACAAACAAACAAACAAACATTAGTTTAAGATGGAAGTGTATGAGCAAACAAATAAACAAAATAACAAACACAAGTTTAGAAGTGTCTGAGGAAATAAACAAAATAACAAACATCAGTTAAGATGGAAGTATCTTGCAAATTAGTACACAATATACGCATATCAGAGTCCACTCTCTATTTTGATCAACAAAGAAACCTTATTCCTAAAATTTCAGTTGATTCCAATTTTGTGTTTCTGAGTTATGCATGATTATGTGTATTACACTGCTCCATTTCGTTCTGGGTACCAGTAGGTAATTCAAATTTGATGATATTTTTGCTAACAAATTAATATGCAAGAATTTTTTTGTAGATAAACATTTTGTAGCCAGTGGTATAAAAATGTTTGTGAAAAGTGGGGGGATGAAGCTGTGGATCAGAAAATGCCTCTGTAACCAGTGTCTTTACTAGTAAGATACCTGTCCACCATAGACAGACATTTTTCAATCTTGACAAATCTTAAATGGCAAAAAGTTTCATTGAACTCAGAGCAGATCAAATTCCTAAACGAAGCAAGAAGCAACTTACTTTAGAACACATCAAATTTAAAATGGGCTAATCCAGAAATTCTTCCACACACCTTCCAAAGGTGACATTGGGATTTCCCTCAGCTTTTGCCCTCAATATTGCTTGGGAATTCCTATCATGAAATGTCGAAAGAACATCCCAATTCCCGTCCTGATGCACATGGGAATGTAAAAAATTAGGAATTCCGGTCACTTTTTGGTGTAAATGCATTTAAATCCCAATTCCCAAATGTACACTCTAAATATTTGGCTGGGAAATCCCATTGTTATGTTATGGGTGGCTCGGGAAATCGCATATAATTTTGTTTTAAATTTAACTTTGTCACCTTTGGGGGGTGTGTGGAAATTTTTTGGAATAGCCTAATGGACAATTTAATTCAAATGACAGCAAAATGTAAAATTTCCAGCTAAATAAAACACTAATCTTCAAAAACTTTTTTCACTGACATCTTTTATAATTTGAATGATTCATTTTATTCCTTCAATTAAATGGTCATGGTGGCATCATTGGCCCTGTCCACTAACACAGCATGATTTGCTTATATAAAACATGATTCTTTAATTGGTAAAGAATATGCTTTGTTGTGATATTTGAATCCGTCTTAAAGTCCAGTTAAAAAAAGCATATCCTCATGGCACAGTTACGTGTCACCTTTCACCAACTGTCCATCACACAAAAAGTTTGGGCAAACATGTTAAGAAAATTGACAGCTCCAACGCTACTGGCTTCGGGGCTTTGGCATTCTTAAATCAGCTATGTCCCTATGTATCGCACCTCATCAAGGCATCCATAGTATGCCATGGAAGAGACAAAGGACAATGCCCTCAATCAGGTTCACTGCACTGTCAGGTCAAAGGTTAATTATTCAAGTCATCGTGATTTCGCTGGGTGTCTGATCTTGAAGGGTTAACGACTTAGCACTTTTTGACTAACACTTGTAATGAATGGTAACATGGGTAAATTGAATGAGTGTGTGGCACAACTTGTAACATGAATTACTTCATGTTATATAGTTCAGGTTAGAATGAGTTGGTTCTGGAGTTGGTAGTCTTTTTTTGGATAGAAACAGATGTCTTTGGACAGGTACGGTAACCCTCTGTACTTTTGTTCTGACCTTTGGGTTTAAGTTTTGGTAAGAATGTGCTACTTTTAGGTTAGCCAGAGATGATACTATTAAGATATTACATTCTACAACTATCCCAGCTTGAAACTTAAAGCACAAGTTTAGAATAACTGCCGCAACCTCAAAGAGATTAAGTTTAGGGTTAGGAATTTGGGTTGGGATAAGGATTAGGGTTAAGAATTTGGGTTGGGATTAGGATTAGGAATTTGGGTTGCGATTAGGATTAGGAATTTGGGTTGGGATTAGGATTAAGGGCTAGGAATTTGGGTTGGGATAAGGATTAAGGTTAGGAATTTGTGATGCGATGAGGATTAGGAATAAAAATTTGGGTTGCGATTAGGATTAGGAATTTGGGTTGGAATTAGGATTAGAGTTAGGAATTTGGGTTGGAATGGGATTAGAGTTAGGAATTTGGGTTAGGAGTAGGGCTAGGAATTTAGATTGGGATTAGGGCTAGGAATTTAGGTTGAGATTAGGATACAGATATTGTGATGTTGAGATTAATATACAGATTAGGTTCAAGCAAATTGAGGTGGCTACTACTACTATTCTAAATTTGCTACATCCCAATCCTAATCCAAACCCTACCCATTTTTCTGTTAATCCTAACCCTACCCATAAACCCTTACCCTACAACCAAACCCTAATCTGCTACGGTGACTGGCGTTATTCCAAAGCCTTGCAGATTCATCATAGATAACAACATAATTATGTAAAGCAAAACACTGTGCTGGACTGACAAGGACACACACATGCACACCGCCCAAAACACATCACATTCTCAAAATCGATCAAATCCAAGGTTTAACCTGACAAATTGAAGATGATAAACCAATCAAACTTTCCAAATCTCTCATTAGTCAACATGTTTTCACACCTATTCCGGCAGCCAAGAATTTCCGTCCCCGTTCTCCCCTACCCAATCCAATAACCTATGAATCCAAGTCGCAGGGAAACCAGCCAGCACAGGAGCTTCACTAGGATCCACAACATACTCATCTATCAAGGCACATGTCTTTAACCCCAATACATTTGTACATTCATTGAATAACCTTTAAAAATTTGGGTACAAAAATTCATAGTCTGCAACTTGAGGTCAAATTTGCACACTGATTGTTTAATTGAGCTTATTGAACTATGCCATTGGGATGAGGCCATTGTGGTTCATAGTGCTTGACTTCCTCATTTCCCCTTTCCTGACTACCTCTACCTGGTGATGAGTACCATGGGGGAAACTCTGTGTCATCAAATGGATACACACTGCTGCTACACATCAAGAAGTTACCTGAACTTTTTACAGACAACTTATATTTAGCAAACTTGCATCACCCTATTTAGGTGTCTAGTATGAATACATCCTGCTACTATTGGTGGTTTCACCAAATACATTAGGTTACTGTTACTTTTAACATTTTGCGGCTTTTATTTATAACATTCGGCCGAAGCCAGGCAAAGCCCAATGGTGCTCAGAGGCTACTAAATTCAAGGGATGCCAACCGGATATGACGAGACAGGGATATAGAAAGAGGACCGATTTTAGATACAGGAGGAAAACCGGAGCACACGGAGAAAAACCTGCAAGTGACGAGTATGGATCGGCAACCAAACTCACATGTGGCAACCTGGGGAATTGAACCCCTGCCAGTGGTGAGAAGCGAGTGAGAAGACCACTACACTAACCCGTCTTCCCAATTTTATGTCTCTGCGACATGAAATTTTCATGAATTTGTTTATTTCCATTAATGACCTACAGGAAGAAAAAAATTTGTGTGATGAAAATTTCACGAATGCACCCACAGATTATAGAAGGAACTATAATCTGTGATGCACCACACTCGCAACAAAAAATCCATGCATTTTTGCAGTATATAACATAGTCTACACATTCTTTGTTGGATGTACCTATTCAACCTACACTACTAGATCTCTATCGCAGCCACCTGTACAGGTAGGTACACCATTGCCAAGTCTTTGCTGTGTAGTACCAAGGGAGTACCAGTGTTAAGAACCAGTGCAGTACCACTGCTGGTTGACCTGTGCAGTAGCAGCATTGGAACAGTATAGGTACTCTTGTGTGTATCAGTCAGGTAAGTTGGTGATGGTGTACCTGAACAGGCAGCCGCAATAGGAATCTTGTAGTGTAATTAGCGCACCTCATAAGCGCCCGGTAGAATGACTAAGCGCCCCCTTTTCAATGCATCTGTACAACTAATTTACACCAAATGAAATGACTGAATAAAATTACTTTCTAAAATGCAGAATTTTTTTTTATTTCAAAAAAAAAAATTTTTAATAGTTTTTCCAGAAAAATTTGGCGAAAATCAAGATTTTTTTCTCCAAATACCATGAAAAAAGTCGGGAATAAAAAAAAAAAAAAAGAGGAAACATTTCGCATTTGTTTTCAAACCACTCATGAGCTTTGAGACAAACCATTATTTTTTTAAGCCTTATGATCATATTGACTTTTAATACACTGTATTTCAAATGTTCACATTTTTCCCGGGAATTTCCCATTTATAACTTTCATTTCCGAATTTTAAAAAGCACCTCCTGAAAATGACTTAATGCCCTGGGAGCTAATTACGTCGAAAAATGTCATCCACTATGCACGTGGATGACGAGGGCATTACTAAGAAAACATTTCTGAATTTTAAAAAGCACCTCCTGAAAATGACTGACTTAAGTGCCCTGTGAGCTAATTACAACGAAAAACGTCATCCACTATGCACATGGATATGACCAGGGCATTACTAAGAAAACCGTGAAAGGATAGAGTATTTAGTAGAGCACATAAAGGACTCTCTCTCTCTCTTACACAAAAAGGGTAAAGTACTCTCAAAGTCACAGCACTTTTGTACAGGTAACATATTATTGTAACAAGTTAAATATGGCAATGGCAACAGAAACTGAATCTGTGAATGGTTAGAATGGGCAGGTGTTGGGTGTATCTCAATACACCAACAAAACCTGTTTTATATTAGGCGATGAGGAGCTATATTAGGAGATGTTATGTGATACACCTTGTATAGATACTGGTTAACCCCCTGAGCACTACCTGCCGATCTAACATTGCTTCTGATTAGTCAATTACATGATACTTTCACTTTAATCACCAATCAGAATGGAGCTTTGCAAATAATTCACCCCATTTTTTTGCATGGTAAAATTATTCTAACAATGTTGCTGATTGGACCAATTGATAATGAAAACTTCTTTTTGGCCAATCGGCAGGTAGTTCTCACGTGGTTAAGGGTTGTTAGATGTGTGAGGTGTCTTACGATGAGTCAATTATTAAGCAACATTAATTTTCATTAAAAATAATTTGGTACCAAGTGGTTATGTTAACTCTATTGTAATTGGATCCTGCAACTGTATGCCATGCTTTTGTGTTGCGATTGCTTTGATTGTGGTTCGGGACAAGTGGCGTAATCTAGTAGACCTGTCAACAGTGGGATATAAATGTAACTAAATTAGTCCCCAAAGAGGTGATGCTCGGGCAAACTGGTACTACAATAAAGGAGTGAAAAAAATCTGAACCGTTTGGATTTGAACCAGCATGCACTCACGATTACATGTCGCTGAGTTCACCATCACATGCCACAACAGTGGATCTGCCGGGGATTTCAACATGTAATGATTTCATTCTCTTGAAAATGTCTACAGGGTGCAATATCATGAAAATATAATAAAAATTTGATGTATGATGACATTCATGTTACAGAAAACTAATACAAACAATACACTGAAAAACGCTTTTTTTTTGGCCACATCATCTCTGAAGCAATTTTAGAAATAAACAATTCAGAGATGATGGAAACATGGTGTGGTCACCTCTGTGATCAGGATGGGAAAAAATGATTAACTTTTAAGTATGTTAAAACATGTGCGATTCGATACTGTAACCAGCGAAATATGCACCTACGTGATTACCGAACTTGGGGTGAACTCAGGTATAGTCCTATGCCTAAACTATATAATAATACATTTTTCACACGAATCCAAAGAACCTACATAGCCAATGCCCTTTTCAAGCATACAATGGAAAACATACTGAGTATCAATGCAACAGCGATACATTATACTACCAGAAGCACATGTAACATTTTCAACCCATGCACCTAACTTTCTTCTCAGTAATGACTCATGCAAGGAGCTTATACATTTTTCCTTCCATAAAGCTGATGCCTTATATACAGCTCGACTTAGCTCGTATAGGAGCATTTATAGATCCAAAAGTCCACAGGGATTCAAATTGGGCAAGAATCAGAAAAATAGATTCTCGCCATGATTCTCCAAAACTTGGGTCTGTAGGAATACAAAAATTACCCATTCTGCAAGAGGTATGAAGTATGTCATGATAATCAGTCATGATTTGATTCGATTTGTTCGGGTTTTGACAACCCTGGATAACCTAAGAAAGCCACTTTTGAAGCTTATTTCCATTGGGGTCCATTTGAACACCGGGACGGGTTGGGAACAGTCAGGGGTTAACACCTTACTCTTTTCGAAACTGGCTGCAAAATACATGTACAGATATGGCTCTCTGCACACGTACACGGGACCGACGGCTTAACGTCCCCTCCGAAGGACAGAGTACTTTCATGATTCAGTTACCCAATTCTAAATGAACCATGGGGAGAGCGGAAGTCTGAAGTTAATCTATAGAAGTTGCCAATTAATTTCAGATTTTTTTTTTCCAAGTCAATATCCCAGCAAATCGCCACCGTTGGGAATTAAACCCGGGACCTCATGCACTAAAGGCAAGTACCCTAATCATTGCGCCACGCTCTCCCCTGATTCTTGCCAGTTTGTGAGAATCAATTTCGAATGGCAGAACTGACCTCCTGCTTCATCCCCTCAACTTACTCCATAATGTTTAACTTGTTATACCACAATAATGCACACATTGGTTCAATTTCTGACAATGCATTACAGCATATTTGGGGTGGACTGGGAGTGGGGTGCAGAGTGTGCTCCTGATCCTGCGATGCCAAGTTCTAGCGATATCAAAAACTATAACAATAATTGAATTAGCCAAAGATCACGATTGATGAACCCTAGAGGTGGACCCCATGTTTAATTACATGACAAGACACTTATTGCGTACGTAGTGTCCTCCGCAGCCTGGACACACCCTGGCATAACCTTAGCAACAAACTCTGTCACTTCACCTAACGACCTATTATACTAGCCAAACATGGAATTGATTCCATTATATTAAAGCTTCAAAGAGATAACGCATTACTGATTGTGGCTCTTTTTATCCGGTAATCACCCCTCCACCCACACGTAATGAGGAGCTGTTAGGGGAATATTTGCATCTTTTGTCTTTAACACTGATGGACTGAATTTTGGTAGTAAATACATAATACTATGTGTGTGTTAGCATAAAAGGTCATCTGTATTGTTAATCCATATAAGATTTTAATTCTTGTTCTCAATACAAAAATATTTGTCTCCGTTATTTTCAGCTGTTGCTACTACAGTCTTCGTCAGCGGAATGACCCGATAGTGCACTCTTGAAGTGTGATGTAATAATCACCCTTTGTCTTTACTTTGACTTTAATATATGTGTGTGATGTCGAAAATATGGTCGGAGTTATTAGTTAATGTTGCTCCTCCATTTTCTTTTTCAATGAAAACGTAACCAAAATGCAAAAATACTGCATTAATCACTTAAATCTTGAGCCGTCATGATCCCTAAATTGCATGGATGAAAATTATAACTTAAAACTTCCAAATCGTTAATTGCCAAAGTAAGGTAAAATTTCACTAAGTTAATCATATTCTTTCTTAAAATGCACTTTATACAGATATAATTTTGACAATAACGTATTTCATGTATGCTACCATCTAACACCAGTGTCTCCAGTAGCCATATACTTTAAACCTGAACTCATCACCATTGCACCTTTCGTATTGTGATTTGGTGTACTGCGCCCCTAACCACTACGTCTTGCTCTCCCTCACTATTGAACCTACCGACCATCAGGCAAAGTGCATGTTGATTCATTCATGTAATAGATGGAGATGATAAGAAAAGTTAGAGGAAACTTGTCAATGTTACACATAGTTGATATCAAATTGCTTGAACTTGGCGAAATATAAAGGTTTAGTCATGAAAAGTGCTACCAATTTGTAAAAAAAAAAGGTTCAAACTAGATTGGAGGGGTGATTAGAGTTCAGCAGCTGAGCTGACACTCCTCATCTCATTTACCCTTATCAACACTGCAAAGTTTTCAAATTAACCCTAACAAATATAATGGACTCTATAAGAAGCAGAAACGTGCCTCACAAGCCTACGGTTATGTTTAACACTAACCAATAACCCAATCAAGCCTTATAACAAACCCAAGCCTTCCTTTTCCCAGTGGAACATGGAGAAACCCTCAAATGAGAACTGACACTGTGCATCAATATTTGGATTCAACAGAAGGAAACAAAACCTCATGTTTTCCTTTCAATTCCCATGGGTAGATCCACTATGGACCACAATAGCCTCATCCCAATGGCATAGTTCAACAACCTCAATTAAACAATCATAGTGCAAAATTTGACCTCAAGTTGCAGAGTATGAGTTTTAGTACCCAAATTTTCAAAGGTCATTCAATGAATGTACAAATGTATTGGGGTTAAAGAACTTTGTCCTGATAGATGAGCATGCTGTGGATCCTAGTGATCCTTGCTGCTGTTCCTGGCTATTGGTGACTTCCCCAGCTAAAGGTTTACAAAGCTCACCATTTCTTAGCCCAATTGGGCATGTTTTTGTCAAATTTTACCAAAAATTATGGTCATTTTCTGACCCATAGGAAGTATCATTGGCCAAGAGGAAAATTCAGCAACTTTTCAAAGTCAGTGAAAATTTATGCACTTCTTGTCGTATAGAATACAACACTTAATTGAAACATTGGGCTACTTTTGAAAGATTTGCCACACAATTTGGGCTGATTTGTCCAGCAACCCTCTCCCTTAGTATAACTTTTAAGTTCTCCCCTAGTTTGACCCTAGGGATAACCACCTGAGGGTGTTTAATGTTCCGCACCTGTAGTTTACTTAAGGTGGGTCACTTGCAAGGGGTACTACATTGTGTAGGGGAAATAGATACAAAATATTGATGTATAGAAACAATACTGTGTTGTGATAAGTATTTTTTGGCCGACTCAAGAAATTTATCCATTCATCATATCGAAGAATACTTCAAATCATAGAAAAAACATTATAGCCATTGTCAGATGTCAGATGTAGTCCTTGGTGTCTTGAGGTTCCTGCTATGGTCCCCTAGTTCAATTTACAAAAAGACGATTATTTTAGCCTTATAATAACCGAAATAGCTCATAATCCTAGCAGTATACCTGTTTTGTTGTGGCATTTGTGGCTCTCACAATGAAGATTACCTATTATCTTCAATTCAATTTCAAGTTTGGACGAGGTGTGGGGTGTCGCTATTTCATGGTATACAGGATAAACGTGCCTAGGTTTTGGGGTGCATTTTTGTCAAATTTGGTATAGCAATGTCTCTTTAAATGCCCATCTTGGGTATAGGAAATAGAAACCTACAGTATAATTGAATACCTGAGTGGAAGAAGGGCCCAACTCCATCAAAACTGTTTTTGAGATATTAAGAAAAAACTTAATATTTGGAAAAGTTTTATAGACAGAACGTTTTTATCTTCAGGGGACCTTTAATACATGAACATACACTAGTACATACATTCGTAATTATATTTGATGTTTCCATGGCAGCGTACAGGTCTTAATACGAGTTGGAGTTGGGCCCTTCTTCCACTAATATACTGCAAGTGCCAGTTCTGTGTTATAAATAGCTACAGAAATTACGTAATCACCATTAATTGCACAAGTAGAACTCATGTAATATGTTAGCAAGAAAATTTATTGTAGTGAAAAGCAGATTTCATGGATGAACAATATTCCTCTTTAACCCTATATTTGTGGAAGAAGGGCCCAACTCCATGAAGTTGGGCCTTTCTTCCATGAAAACCATGATTAAGTGTACGTGAAAGACTATTTAGAGAGTGGATTTTGGCTCATCTTTCACACACAAGGAAGATCAGTCTTCTGGCAATAAAATGCTGGGTCTAACTCATTTTTGTAAAAAATTGGAGTTGGGCCCTTCTTCCACTCAGGTATTCAATTATTAACAGGTCTTGATATGATGAAAAGTATGTATTTTCAAAACTCATTAGGCACATCCTCCTACCACAATTGTTTTGGAGATGAGTCCTTAGGATGCAACTTCCTTCTGCCTGCATCTGAGCATGTCAATAACAATGCCAAAAAACATTACAAATATGGTCATTATACACCCAAGATGCAACCAAAATGCCTCGAAAAACAAAGCATAAAAGCTTCTCCATCATCATCCGTCCACCTTGACCACTAAGTCTTATCACAACTATGACAACATCATTAGCAGCCAGTGACCCTTTAGCTTTGTGTGGTCCCATTAAGGACACCTCTAACATCCACCCAAATCCCCCCCAAAAATTGAAAAGTACAATAGGTTCCAAACTTGATTATCATCAAAAGAGGTCAGTGGGTATATGACCTGGCTCACGAATTTCCATCAGTGCTAATTAACATCTATTGTTATTATCTTAAGAAGATAATGACAGGATTGTAAAATCTGATGTCATCCCTACATCACTAAGGTCAAGTCCTAAGGATAATATAGTAGTGTCCATTAGTTAATTAAGTTATAGCCAAGAAAAGTGTGTTATAAGATTAAGTCATTGACACCTCCGGACAAAACTTTGAAATTACTGCACCTAAAATGTTGAAGTTTTAATTACGATAAGTGAAAAAATGTGTTATTGTGGCCTTATTTAGATAGTAGGATACGTGGGCAGTCAAAAATGTGTGCCACTGGTCACCAGACTGACCATTGGTCAAGTCGGATATTGTTGGAGAGCCTAGGGGAAGCCTTGCAGGAGATGGCTGACCACTACTGTTTGACCAGAAGGTCAGGCAGGACAGTGGCCATAATGAGGAAAGGTGATCAGTTTCCAGCTATAGCAACTTTTATATAGTCAGAGAAGTCATAGATCCATAGACCCTTTCCGGGCCCCTTCCAGGGTATGTGATGTGTCTGATGAAAAAAACTACCCTAAGCGAGGATCGTCCTTAAAAAACACCCCTTCTTTTAGTAAAATGAGTGTTTTGAGACCCAATTCGCGGATCCGCGCGGATCCTCGTTTTGCCTTTCAAAACCACCCTAAATCCGTGTTTTCTTTCAATGCTTACATCTTTCATATATGAGTGATCCCCAGGGGAAAAATACCACATCAATGAAAACATACTTCAGGCCGAAACATGAATTATGACTTTCTTGCTTTCACCACAGTAATTAAATAAATGAAAATGATATCTGTCAGTAAACTACATCAAATGATCAATTATGGATGATTGGACTCCTTCGACTGACCATGATAAATAATGCAAGATATCAGGCACTGCAATCTCAAGGTGTATGATATGTAAGATTTTTAATTTGACCATTCATAGAAACCCTTGACATAAAGAAAGTCCGCAGTTATGTAACCCGTCCTACACCAAAACCAAATCCTGATTTTTGAAATTTGATTGATAAAGTTGTGAGCAGCATTTTGTTAGCGTAAACCAGTAGGGCTCAAATATATATATAACTGTACTGCCGACTTTCTTTATTTGAGGGGTTAGATATAAAGAGATCATTGTATGCTGACAAAATTTATGAATTACAAACACTTGTGAAAAACTAACAAACAAACAAACAAAAAAATTGCAATAAGACTTGATGTCCCACTCAGTGTCATCTAATCGTTAAAAGGCATACATGTGTATCTATACATGAAATTGACATTATTGAGGGGGTACTTCTACCTTTGTAAATGTAGGTCATCTTCAATGACCTATTTTCCCTCATTAATTGATGATGTAGGCCATCAATTGATGATGTAGGCCTCATTGACAACATTTGGAGCTAATCTCAATTAATGATTCATGTATGACAACCCTTCAACAAGACATTAAGACTACATTCAATACCCTAGTTATAAGATGTGTTCACATTATCGGACGTACGCCCGGTGGAGCTTGGTTGGCGCACATGGCTTTTACCGATGTTAGCATAAGCGCAAGTTTACGCCGGGTGTATAACTCAAAATGTGAACATGACTATGGTGGTATAGTGACAGAAATTGTTTGCAGGACAGGACTGTAGAGGATTCACCATATGATGGAAATGAGTTTCTCAAATAAAAATTTGTCAACATGGCATCTTGTATGCTTTGCAAAATGGTATTGCACCCATTCAACAGGATTCTATCATTAAAATGTGAAAAAGTTGATCAATGTGACATTGGAATATCATTGTGGCGGGTAGGAGGGGAGCACATGACCTAGCAGTGTTTGCACTCAAATATTGAGACAAATAAAGCTGACACACAAGAGGAATGGTATATGGGTTCTGGATCAGAACTATAAGACCTATGGAAATACAAATGCGTTTATTGCTTGACCCATTCCTATAAGATCAATGTATTAATATAAAGACATACACTGCGCGTTTTCAGTTAAATGGCTCAAACTGGAAAAATAAGGTTCCTGCTATCCCAATCTCAAACAATGAAATTCATCAAAATTAAGATGGTTATAGTTTGAGGAGGAAAGTGACAGTGTAAATTATGGGGTTGCAGGGGATTGAACAAGAGGTGGTGGTAATGCAGTCTTATGGAGTAGTGTTTCAGTTTTGAAATACAAGGTTTAGACATTTGAAAATTTGTGTAAAGACATGAAATGTATTTTTTCGGCAACCTAAAAACTTGAGGAAAACACAGGAGTTAGGGTTTAAATCACAATTGTAAGTTTGACCGCTCCCTCTGTATGAGCATGCTCCCCAGATTGTAAAAACAATGAGTTTTAACATTTCAAATCTTGTGATAAATTGATACTGAATTCTGCAACCATATCATATGATTTCCCCTCTAAATATATACAAATCTAGTACATGTTTTTATAGACATAAGCTTAACAAAGCATGTTTTTCCATTAATTTTGCGAAACAAAACTCATACAATGAATCAGTACGGAATGCCAGACATGCGACTTTGAATTTTTAGCCATTCAGGAAAACCACTATGATGACAATTCAGTGTAGACAAACACAATAATATCCATGATATGTTAGGGATTAACCATGGCAGCAGCTGACCAGCTATCACCACACAGATTTACCCCTTTTCCTAGCTTTGTTCTTAAAATGTTTGAAGAAAAATTTGACACATGATTTCCTTACCAAATCTTGGATTACAACATCTGTATCAAGTCATATTTCCTTATAACAGTAAGTATGGTGATGCCGTGACTATGTAAGCTTACATCCCTAGTTTTACAAGGACCAAAATGAGCATTATGTCAACTTTCGACTTTCAAACAAAATTGGCCCTGAGCCTGGTAGTTTTACAGCTTGCTTTTTTGTTCAATTTAATTTAACATTTAAAACATGGCAGAGAAATATTTTAAACTGATCAAAGAATAAATAAGAGATGATTAACCCCCTGAGCACTACCTGTTGATCTAACACTGCCTCTGATTGGTCAATTTCATGATATCTTCATTTGAATCACCAATCAGAATGCAGATTTGCAAAATATTCACCCCAATTGTTTTGTGTGGTGAAATTATTCTAACAATGTTAATGATTGGTCCAACTTTTTGACCAATAGGCAGGTAGTTTTCATGGAGTTCAAGTGTGTCATTAAAGGGAGCAGCCAATATCTCAGTCTGTCGTCCACTACTATACACCACTAACATCATTATTTACTGCATTCCCTTCTTCCTCACCATCACATCTTCACTGGTCGTAGCAAGTGGGGTGGCCCGGGGGTGGCTAGACTGCCCCACTTTCTGAGAAATGTGTTGTTTTTCTTTATAGCTTTATTCCAATTTGGCGCATATTTTGCTCGCTCCATTTTTTGATGGCCGCACCACATTTTTCAACCTTGATACGGCACTGACCATCTTCCCTTCCCCTCTCTTCATCTTCATGAATTGTCTTCTTCCTCCTCACTTCTCAACATTGTTATCCTCCTCCTCATGAACATCACTGTCGTCATCTCATCATTGCTACCATCTGCAACAGGCATTTGACATTCTTTCATTAAACCCTTTAACGATAACATGTTTCCTTTTAGTTTCCCCAGCTTTTGTCCTGCTCATCTCCTCTTTTATATGAAGTGTCTAGACCATTAACATTAAGCTTACATCAAAGATGTGTCTATTCTAATGTCAAGTTCACAAACTATTGTCTCACTAGGATCTACAACATACTCATCTATCAGGGTACAGTTCTTTAACCCTAATACATTTGCACATTCAATGAATGACCTTTGAAAATTTGGGTATACAAACTCATACTCTCTAACTTGAGGTCAAATTTTGCTCTATGATTGTTTAATTGAGGTTATTGAACTATGCCATTGGGATGAAAGAGGCAAAAGGCAGACAGACAATGTTGACCAGCTGAGCAACATCTGCATCTTAACATTGAGTCAATGGGCTATTCCATTTAAAATCCACACCACCCCTGTGGAAGATTTTGGAAATATCTTCCACAGAGGGAGTATGAATTTCAAATGGAATGAACACATTAGGCAGCTCCATTTCAAACCCACCCTCCCTCTATGGAAGATTCAGGTTGAATCGTTCTCAGAGGGTGTATGAAATTCAAATTGATCTGCTAATGTGTTCATTCCATTTGATATTCATACTCCCCTGTGGAAGATATTTCCAAAATCTTCCACAGGGGTAGTGTGGATTTTACATGGAATAGCCCAATTTATGCAGGCAACAATACCCCTTGATGTTAGTGAATACAAGTTGTATTTCCTTTCAAATCATAAAGGCCAAGTTCAAATGTACTCTAGAGAAAATGATAAGAGGTCATCAAACTCTCACATCAATCTTGGGTAATCTATCCTAAGGTGGATTTCTCCATCTAAATTTGTCATCCATGTAAGATGCTTCAAATTTCTTTGGAGAACTGCCTGCATTGAAACTTGCCATGTCGGAATTCACTTTAAGTATGTGTCACCTCGCCTTTTTTGAGCAAAGTTCTGGGACCTGTATGTATTACTTACTGGAGGCTGAACATTTATTTGAAAATAGTTTACCCCACTTGATTTTGATACATATTTTGGCAAGGGGAAGGAAAGAAGGAAGGAATTGTGTGCTCCGATGATTGCGTAATCGGATCACATGGGATGCTTGCTGTTTTCTCTGACCTGGTTTTGAACCACCTTCCCACCGAGTGCGGATGGCAAGACCAGGGATTGCAAGCCATAAGTGTAAACACCGCCCGGCCAATGTTTTTGTGTGTATATGTGTGCTCGGATGATAGTGCAATTGGATCACAGTGCAATTGGGATGCTAGGGCTTGCAGCCACTTTGTGCTATAAAGGTATCCGGAAGAGTCAGGGTTAACTAAGGAATCATTATGTGAATGACTTGACTACAGTCATTTCTTGCTTTCCATAATCCTACTGTGAAATAACAAAAACAAAAATCCCCTCAAACTTGCGATAGCTTCTTTCAGGTAACTTCACAAACTGATTCTCGTTAAACATGAATCAGCGGAATACCACCTGGAGATACCTATGACTTCAATATAACCAGGTAATCCCAGGAAACACAGAAAGCACATTCTATTTAGCTGTAGCATATCATCCGTATGACACCAACTGGTCCATTTTATTCCCGTCATATTATCAACATGGCCATTAAGTGCCACTGCCAACTTCAACGTGTCGCAGCCATTCCAGATTTCACATTCTCAAATCCATAACCCCAAAATAGCCTTTTTATGTCACATCGGAAAGAAACATAACCGCCCTGACATTTAGCATCTCTCTCCATAAGCAAACATTCTAAGACTGGACATTTTCTTAAGGTGGTCAAAACGATCCGCTACGGTATGTCGTAGGTGATGAAAAGTACATTGATGTCCTCACAAGCGGTCATCCAAATCCAGACCAGACAGATAGGATAAACTTTCAGCGTCACTCGGGGCAAAACAACACATTACAGCCACCGCCATGGCGGATGTATGTTTTCCTTGCAGGGGTGTGGAAAAGAAAGAAAAGCGCTAAACATTAGGGTGTTATCTTTATTGCGACACCAAAGTGCACGGTGGTGTACGGTTGCAACATTAAGATGTCCACGACATCCTTTGCTCTTTATTTTGACAAGTGTAAGTTTCATTGGCAGTTAAACTGAAGCCAGTCTTGTTAGCAGACACTCAATAAGGGCATATCATTCTCCTTTCCTTTGGGTCATCTGATGAGTATTGACTGAGGCTGGCTTATTTGCTTGGCTGTATTTTAAAGTAATGAATGGGTCACTATTTTTGTCAAGTTGTTTAAGCGTGAAAAGCCACACATTAGATGAATCTTGGGGTTGAGGTTTCTCTGGATCAACTACTATTCCTGAGGTGAGGAAGTGCAGAATATTTCCAATTTTGGTCAGAGAATATTTTGAATAACATCTCAGAATGCAATGATATCAAAGTTTACCACGGCAAAATGGAAGACATGACCTTAATCTTCCACACAGGGAGTGTGAATTTCAAAAGGAGTGATCCATTCAACCAATCCTATTTGAATCACACTCCCTATATATGAACAAATGAATGAATGAATGAATGAATATGTGGAATATTTAGGTTATGTTTTCCATATGGGGTTAGGCCTACAGATTTCAACCAAAACAGTCCACTGTACTCAATTTTCTCCATCCATACTTAGTGGCATCTAAGTACAATGGAAAGTATTTCATGTACATTCCTCAAGTCTAGAACCCTAAGACCTAGAATAGAATATAGATACTTTTTCAATTCAGTTGCCTTATATCTCATTTTATCATGTTCCACATCTTTTGTTGTTGTCCTGTATCAATTTATATGCAGACATGATTAAAGAAGGGAACACTTCACATTATGATCAGCCAAAATATACTCTCATATCTCACTGCACTGTTCACTATTCCCCATCCAACACTGATAGCTCAAAATTTGACTTTCAACTTGTTGGGTATGAGTTTCTGTACCCAACACATTCAATGCATGTACAAACATATTGAGGTTAGAGACTTTATATTGTTAGATGAGCTTGTTTGATATGCTAGCCATATGAGCCTAGAAACCAGATATCTGGAAATAAAGTGCCCAAACGTTGGGCACTTCAACGATATCGCATAAACCATAAGATATGACAGCATTGTCTATTATCTAGCACTCAAAAAAAGTAATAAAGCAATGAAGAGACTTGTTGTTGAGTGGTGTGTAATGTTATATGCACGCTAACATCAAATGTCAGAACCGAGCTGGTCGATATGCCGCAAAAAGTGCAAATACTTCTTGACTAGTGTACTCATCATGATGACAGGGATGGGTCCAATACCAATTGACAAGGGAACCAAAAATATGCTTTGCTTCCTAAAATGGTCTCATCTTAAGTTGGTATTGTTTATAAAGTAACATTCATAACTTGGAACAGTTCAGTTTCCTGCTTTATGCTCCCCCTTAGGCCTGTACGTGTAGCAGAGACGGAGGGATGTTCCTTGCACATTAAAGAGTTTTCAAATTATTGGTTCTAAAAAAGTCCTTTGATGAGCCAGTTTTCACAAAATCTACTAAAACGTATATTTCCCCTTCAAGATTACTGCTACCAAAGCAATCAAATCTGGCAACTGGGTAACTTGGTGATTCAAAATATGTGCATGCCGCGTCTTGTTCTTCTTAGCACTGCACCTTAAACATACAGTATAAGGAAAGCAATTGGCTTGAAGAAACTGACAATGGTCATAGTTAATGTTGGGATACATGATGGGCAGAATGAAATTTTAATTTTGATATTTAACAGTCCTCAAAGTAAACTTTATAAATCTAATGATATGAACTTAAAGTGCATGTTGCTGGGAGGAAAAGTCATCCATCATATTAAGGTGGTATTGGATGCATTTTCTAGAAATTAGAAAATGCTTTGAGCATGTTGTAAACAGATTAATTGAGTAGGGTAAAGTACACTGATCAATATGCCTTTTGTTTGGAGCAAATCGGACATACGGTTTCCAAAATACATCAATTTATATTTTCTTTGTATCCTATTGTTTTTGTCAATAATCAATACAGTTAATAAGCTGAAAGGACTGGAAAGGCTCATTAATATGTAATTTTTGCCAATATTTTGCCAAAAATCAATGCATAAATGTTCAGGGTACTTTTATTTTGCATACTTTTGCCCTGAAACTTGGTCAAAGTGTTTCTAATATTAGGGATGCCCACTCTCAATACAGTTTCCACTAGAACGATTTTTCATTTACTGTGTGCGTGCACTCACACACGTATTGTCTATGGAGAAACTGATCGATACAAGAAATCCCAGGCATGTTAAATGGCGTACATACTTGTTTTGATCCAAATGTAGGCCTATATCAGGGTGTTTCAAGAAATTCCTGATTCCACCAGAAAACATTCACCAAACTTTTTCCTGTTTGGTCAGTAAATAGAGAGGACCTTCCTGCATGAAGAGATCAACTTTTTTAATGAAAAATTTAATGAGATGAGAACTACAACAGGTTGAAGTGACACCATTCCGTGCATCAGGTGTTCAAACGCAATTATCTCCGAATTTGGAGTGAATCAGACAAGCAAACTTACATACTCATAAAATTTAACTATTTATGAAGACAAAATGTGTAGGATGTTAAGAAATTTAAGAATGTTTAAGCCTACCATGCCCATCTCAAATCATGCACTTCCCTGCACTTCTCACTACCATGTCCATTTCATAGGGAGTATAAAAACCGGGACCATCATGGCTTCCATGCACACAGTGTATTGCTCAATGTAGTAAAGATAACCTTTGAGTTGGAGCAAATTTCTCAAAATTGGTAGTGATTAATGTTACCAAACTTATGCCATGATGAAATATAATAATTTTGAAGATAAAATGTGCTGACTTTAAAAGATTGAACAATGTTTAAGACTACCGCTTTTCATTTGAAATATTGCACTTATTGTTCATCTCCTCTATGGAGATATTTTCCATGGCGGCCATCTATGATCATGCTTGAGGTTTCAACAAACAAACCATGGGTTTTGAGGTCTTATAGTTTTTGTTGTATGTCAACAAAATCGATTAAATTTTCAGGATGATCTTATTTTCATGTTGTTATAAGCAAATATAATGTTCCAGATAAGATAGTTAATAAATACATTAAGAAAAAGTACCTTAAAGTTGCACTTTCTGTTAGTATTCCTTTTGGACTTTAACTTTTAACATGTTCTAGCAGCCCTATATAAAACCGTGACACTCGAAAGGCCATATCTCTGGAATGAAACGTCCGATTAAGATTATTTAAACGCCAAAATGTTTCTTTCATCAATTCCCATCCAATAAGTTAGGTCTGAATCAATTTAAAAGTACTTCAATTTTTAGTGGACATGTTTACTAATATGTTCTAATGTATTATATAGTGAAGCCGCCTCTAATTTGCATATTTGCATACTTAATGAGCTAATTTGCATAAAGGCTAATTAATTATGCAAATATGCAAATTAGGGGCGGCTTCACTATATAATACATTAGAACATATTAGAAACATTTTGACTAAGTTTCAGGGCAAAATTATGCAAAATAAAAGTACCCTGAACATTTATGCATGGATTTTTAGCAAAATATTGGCAAAAATTATATGTAAATGAGCTTCTCCCGTCATTTTAGCTCATTAACTTGATTGATTATTGATCAAAACAATAAGATACAAAGAAAATATAAATTAATATATTTTGAAAACCGTATGTCCGATTGACTCCAAACAAAAGGCATATTGATCAGTGTACTTTGTTCTACTCAATTAATCTGTTAAAAACATGTTTAGAGCACTTTTATAATGCCTCCATAACCACCTTAAAATTTTGACCTTTCGTATTGAAAATATACATTTTTTTCTCCAAAAGACCCAAAATAAATATATCTATTTTTAATAATTTGCCATAAAATTTGTTGCAAATATCAAAAGATCAAAATTACTTGATATTATCATCAGGACATTCCTCATATTCAGAATTCTATCATTTTGATGTGTCTGATTTCATGTGCCACAAAAAATACTGTGCAAACGTTGCTATCCGATCCCTTAGGTTGCATGACTCAATGATTGGCCGAAAGTACACCTAATAGTCCCAGCGGACCCAATGATTGGCTATCTGATGAAAGCCCTGTATTCTCTTGTTATTTAACAGTTTCAGTTAATAATTCAAACAAGCATTGCAGGCATTTATTAAACACTTAACATGATCTTTGGCCACTGAACTTTCCAGTTCCACCTTAATTTGATGCCCACAGCAAGCAGGTATAATAGCAAAGTAATTTCCTCATACATGTTACTATTTAAAGTGGATGAAACTGTTTAGGCCTAGAGGTAGCAAATTACCGAGGTAATCAAACTGTATTTAAATATTTACTATGCGGACCTGGAAAGTTGAGCTTTGAAAAAAGTACAAGTTCGTGTCTCATGCACTGATGATTGAGGCATACTTGAGAATGTTATTAATGTGATGACAAAAGTTTTCATCTTTTTGCATGATGGAAGCATGTCACTTAACAATGTTTAAAGCCAAGTTGTAACATTTCCATAAAAAATAGATAAGTATTTCTTTTCCATAAAATGTTAGCTTTTATTGTCAGATATGCCCCCTTTTAATTGAGGTAAAGTAAAGAAAAGTGGACACAGGCAACCTAAAACATGTCAATACCGGTACTCATCTCGAGATGAGAAGAACTAGTCTTCTTGAAGGGTTGATCAGATATACAAGTAGGCAACTTGGCTACAAAATAGAGACTAAACCTCTTAACTAAATTGCCTACCCTGTAACTATCAAATCAAGCCTACCTATCAATAAAACAGCAAGTGTATCCATTGTATCAAATTAACCTCACCATTACTCCAGGGTTTGGGAGTAGGGTCTTATAGCCCACATAAAACATGCTTGTATTGGATATCATCATGCTCATTGGAAACTAATCCTTACCCCCAGCCCCCATTGGGGTAATCCCCTCCCCCTCCTGGATAACAGATGCATGTGATGACAATTGGATATGGAATTATACCTGTGAGACTATGTAATAGTAAACCTCCATAACCCCCTCCCCCTCCTTTTAAATGAATATCATCGCTGAATAATAGGAGCATGTGCCGACAATCGGACAACAATGCATACTTGAGCAGTATGTGATAGTATCCTAGTAAACTTTGGTAACCCACTCCCCCTCATTTAAAATCAATATCATCACTGGATAAAGGAAGTATGTGCCGACAATGGACAAAACTTTGTACCTCAGAGACTATGTGATAGTAAACCCCAGTAATGGTTGAGTACAATTTAATGACAAATTGATTCAAAACAAAACTTTGAAACCAGTTCAAAACAAACAATTCAAAAAGCTGGGTTGGCTACAATTTACAGAACAAGCAATGACTTAGGTCCGATGTATAATCCACTTCGCGACCGCGATTTCGCAGTTCGCGAAGTAATTTGAGCTGAAATTTTACGACTTTCTTCGCTTTGCAGGTTTCTTCGCTTCGCGGAGAGTTGGATTTGGTTCAACTTTTGGTGGGTAGGCCAGCGAAGTTTCTATATGAAAGCACAGAGCGGGCAACAATTCTTCGCGAAACTCTGTGATATTTTGATGAAGTATACATGAATGCCTTCGCGCAGAGCTGCGAATTAATTTTTTCATCACAGCTTCTCGCGAAGTGGAGTATACATCGGGCTTTAGGTAGTGTTAACTCAAGCCCTATTGAAATATTCCGACTCCAAAAAGGCATTGACTCTAATGGAGCACTTTATAAAAGTGGTCATTTGAAGTCAAGTTCAAATATTTTTGTTTGTTTATAATTGTGTTCATTTAAAGTTTCTAAATACATTCCTGGAAAAAATTAGTTGCCACACCAATGTAATTTGTTGAAATTTATTCAATCTACAGTGCAAACAATCATCCTCAAAGGTATAAACTTTTGAAACTTCATCTGGAAATGAACTTCATTCATGTAAATAGCCATAATTATCACGCAACCCCTAGCTATGCACTTGGGTGATTGAAATTTACTACACGATGCAGGCATCAAATTAAGGTGGAAATTGAAGTTTCAATGTCCGAAGATATGTTGAGTGTTAAATAAATACTAGAAAATTCTACTACCTCAAACATGGAGCATGGTCAATCAATCAAAATGATAATTTTCAGCCCATTTTAGACCCTAACCAGGAACTTAAGGGATCTAAAATGAGCGTTTATTGCGTTTCGACAGTATTTTTTGTGGCACATGAGAGCACCTCAGACCTATCGAATTGTATTCTGAATACGAAGCATGTCTTTCTGATATCAAATAATTTTTATTTTTGAAAATCACAATATAATACAAATTTTATGACAAATTATAAAAATTTGATATTTTTCAAATTTTGATATATAACAGTCCTCGAAGTAAATTATATAAATCTAATGACATATTCTTAAAGTGTATGTAGCAGGAGGAAAAGCCGACAGTCAATTGAAAATTTTGACCTTTCATATTGAAGATATGGATTTTTTCAATTGATCGTCGGCTTTTCATCCCACCTACATACACTTTAAGTATAAATCATCAGATTTATAAAGTTTACTTCAAGTACTGTTAAATATTAAATATATCAATTTTTTATGATTTGCCATAAAATGTGTATTAAATTGCGAATTTCAAAAAATCAAAATTATTTGATATCAAAATGACATGCTTCGTATTCAGAATGCAATTCGATATGTCTGATGTGCTCTAATGTCCCAAAATAAATACTGTCCAAACGTTCATACCCCAGCCCTTAAATGCTATAATTTGTCCATCTCTAGTGAAACATTCTCTGTGTTATTATCTCCAAGCAATGGGTGTGCAGCACAGGAGATAACCCATTTAACCAAATTTCCTCTTCAATTGGCTATTAATTTGCTAAGGGTGTGGATGATCATAATTGATGACATTTTATGTCAAATACACTCATATTACCCACGATATGATGTTTAATATGTTACTATGTTTGGATGGAAATTGTAGGTGTACGCAGACTATGAGGCACACCAGCGCCTAATTGTAGTGTCAGGGAGGGCTTGTCATCTCAGTACTGGACCAGTACAATTTGAGTCTGGTCTCAAATGGGTATAGTCATTGGGCGACCATTTTAGCGGGTATAGGCATTGGGCGACCATTTTAACAAAACATGTTAAAACTTCAGGAGAGGAAAGGGCCAGCAGATCAATTTAGATCTTAATTACGCGTACTACAGCAAAGACTGGAATGGATTTTGCATATCTGTATCTCCACATAAAACCCTAATATAATGACTCATCTCTATACTTTGAACATGAAGTTTTCAAGTATTAAACCCGTTCAATAAACTTCAAAGCGATACCAAGTCAGATACATAACCATGACAATATTGAAGAAACAAACAAGAGCACCAATGGCGCTGTGGCTCTGCGCTTTTTGGTGACAGTGAAAGTAATTGTTCTTGGAGTCGCATGGGCAACAAGTGAAATCATTTGAGTATGTGACAGATCACATTCCCCAACAGGTACATCTGGTAGGTTGGTAGCTATCTCATTTGCAGAGCATACAATGATACATCAATCAATTTAGGGAATTAGCGACATGGATAGAAACAGGTGGAAATGAGTCCAAATGGGCCAAAACACATCAAAATATAATTATATACAGGCGAGTAGGCCTATGTCAAGAATAGTGTTAGTCTGAATAGGGCTTTGGCTCTACAATGTAAATGGTGACTGTACCACCAAGTTTCATGACAGTTAATACTAATTTGACCTCAGATGACCCTGGCGACTCTGAAATGACATTCCCAAAATTTGACTCTAAAAAGTGACTATACCTAACAAGTTTCATGCCCATCCGACAGTTTTACTAATTTGACCTCAGATGACCCCTGGTGACCCCAAAATGACCTTCCAAAAATTTGACTCCAAATGTTGACTGTACCCACCAAGTTTCAAGCCCATCAGACAGTTCTGACTAATTTGACCTCAGATGACCCCTGGTGACCCAGATATGACCTTCCCAAAATTTTGGCTATAAATGTTGGCTGTATTCACCCATTTATAAGCCCATATGACAGTTTTTACTAATTTGACCTCAGATGACCTCTGGTGACCTCAAAATGCCCTTCCAAAAAGTTGGCTCTAAATGTTGATTGTACCCACCAAGTTTCATGCCTGTCCGACCGTTTTACTCATTTGACTTTAGATGACCCTTGTTGACCCCAAAATGACCTTTTAAAAATTGGCTCTAAAATGTTGACTGTACCCACCAAGTTTCATGGCCATATGACAGTTTTTACTAATTTGACCTCAGACACTGGATGACCACAGGTGACCCTAAAATGACCTTCCAAAAGTTGGCTCTAAATGTTGACTTACCCACCAAGTTTCATGCCTGTCCGAGCGTTTTTACTACATTGACCTAAGATGACCTATGTTGACCCCCCCAAATGTCTTTCCAAAAATTTGACTCCCAAATGTTGACGATACCCACCTAGCTTCACACCCATTGACAGTTTTACTTATTTGACCTCAAGATGACCCTGGTGACCCTGAAATGACCTTTCCAAAATTTGGCTATAAATGTTGACTGTATCCACCAATGTTCATGCCCATACAACAGTTTTTACTAATTTGACCTCAGATGACCTCTGGTGACCCCGAAATGACTTTCCAAAAATTTGCCTTTAAATGTTGACTATACCCACCAAGTTTCATGCCCATCCAACACTTTTTACTCATTTGACCTCAGATGACCCCTGGTGACCCCAAAATGACCTTCCAAAAATATGACTCAAATATTGACTGTACCTGCCATGCCCGTCCAACACTTTTTATTAATTTGACCTCAGATGACCTCTGTTGACCCAGAAATGACCTTCCAAAAATTTGGCTCTATATATTGACTGTACCCACCAAATTTCATGCCCGCCCAAAAGTTTTTACTAATTTGACCTCGTGTGACCTCTGGTGACCCTAAAATGACCTTCTAAAAATTTGGCTCTAAATGTTGACTGTACCAAGTTTCATGCCCATAGGACAGTTTTTCTAATTTGACCTCAGATGACCTCTGGTGACCGAAATGACCTTCCAAAAATTTGGCTCTAAATGTTGACTGTACCCACCAAGTTTCTAATTCTTGCCATGACAATTTTACTAATTTGACCTCAAATGACCTCGGGTGACCTTGACCCACTTGCCAAAACAAACTCGTTCTGTCTCGGGTCAAGATGCACCCACCCACCAAGTTTGAGGAACACGCGACCCCTAGTCTCCGAAAAAATAAGAATTTGCTTCAACATTAACAGAATGAACCTCCGGTGCAAACTGCAAAAAATTGCACTGCTGTCTGCCTGAAAAACGATAGCAAAGCACTCTAGCATGGAATGCGAAGAAGCGTGTACAAATTCGAAACTAGTTCGAGGTACTCACACCTCCGTCACTACGATTTCCACTGTCCTTCTACTTACGAAGGTCTGAGACTTCTGAGCATATCTGGTCCAGGGTACACATAAAATACCACTTTTTCTCATAAATACACTTCCTACCATTCCTCACGATGTGACTTAAACAAAACATATTTGGTGCATGTTCATAAATTTTGAGCACATTTGATGATGTAAAAGACCAGACTTGTGACTGTTATCGTTGCCGTGTTTTGAATTCTTCCTATAAATAGATGCCGTCAGTGTGACGTCATCACCATGACGTGACTTCACGGTGCCCCGCTTTTACGTGACACGTATGGCATTCAGGGCCCTAGTGAGGAAGGAACAGGGCCATGATGTTTGAGGCTAATTCGAAACTAGAGTTCTGGAGTAAACTGACAGATAGACGTTGCGTAATGTGGGCATAATTTATTCAATATTATATTATTATTACTTGTCTTTGGGCATTATTTTTATGTTTGAGAAAATATTTGGGCCATCGTAAAATCTATTTTTTTTTTTGAAAAGCCAGTTGAAAAAGGATGTTTGGTTTGGCGATTGAATTCACTCAGTGGCTAGTAGTAATACTATGACTTTACCATGTTTACGTCCCGGGTTTACGTACATGTACCCATGATGTACCAGTGCTATGTAGTCCATGAGTGCATCATGTGCATGAGCATATGCCATGATGATGGCTGATGACTGAGTGGTTTCCGACTTTGAAAGTTGCATCGATCGTAGAGGTAGTACTGCTCCTACTCCTAGTCTCCCAGACACCTTGCGATCTCTCTTTGGGATATTTTTACCAAATAGAGTAACAATCTGTCCTTTGACATATTTAATTTCATTTGTTTTAACCATGTTTACGACTTATCGTGGTGCAATTTCGCCGGCGACATCTGTCGTGTGGGGGCAGACATCTTGGTTGTTTGTTGACTTGTATAACTTGTTCCACTGCCAAAGACTGTTCATTACGATGTCTGTGATTGGTTCATTTTGGGGCTAATTTCTAAGGACAGCACTGATTGGATAATTACGCATTACATCATTGGGAGATAACCGCGTTACCGAAAAAAAGCAAAAATTTGCACTTGCGCAAGGAAAATAGTCCACTAGGAAATTCATTTTGTTCCGATTTATTCAAGATTCGACAATTTTCGTGACTATTTTTTGATATTCCTTAACTATTTCTTTATTTAAATTGTAAAGAAATAGTTAAGAAAAGTTAAGAAAGTCAAAATAACTTTTGAATCTGAACCTGAGAGTACTAAAATCTTAAGACATTTTAATGTTAAACTTCCGTTGGTTTTGCGCCATTGTCACATAAGGTTAAATTATACAGACCAAAATAATCTCTAGCACACTGGGGAACCAAGTAATAACTCGTTATGGTGGCTTTTTTAACCAAAAAATCACATTTTCTCAACTGAATTTCACTCTATAGGGAGTGCAATCGATGAAAAAATAATTTAGCAAAACTTAGAAACCAATTTGAAAACCTAAAGCCAAGCACAAAAAATTCCTTAGCATAAAAACCAACACTGTATTGTGTAACCCTACGGTTCTGATGACGATGACTCCTTAGCTTCGCTGGAGCCAAAAATTAGAAATGGGTTCTTGCAAAATTCTGAAAACTGCAGGAAACTGGCTGACAATATGTATGAATGTCAGAATATAAATGAGAAAAAAATGGGCATCCACATACTACATATAATAGAATTCACTAGGATCCACAACATGCTCATCTATCAGGGGCACAGTTCTCTAACCCCAATACATTTGTACATTCATTGAATGACCTTTGAAAATGTGGGTACTAAAACTAATACTCTTCAACTTGAGGTCAAATTTTGCACTATGATTGTTTAATTGAGGTTATTGAACTATGCCATTGGGATGAGGCTATTGTGGTCCATAGTGATTGGGGCCAACATTTCATGATTTGACAAATCAAGAATTCTTCGATGAAAAAAAGACTTCAACAGATGTATGAAAGTCTTGGAATGAAAGTGCAGTGACATTTTATGATATGTGAGACAGATATGTTACTATTGGAGGGTAGTCTTTAATTTTCTATGATAAAGTTTTACAAAGTTGTTCACATATTTTTTTAAATTGTTGCATATGTGCCCCAATGTTTCACTCATGCCTAAGTCAGAAATTTAGAAAATTGAGTTACAACCATTACTAACTTGTTCAGTAATTTACTGATGCTGAATCCCAAAGTCTCTTGAATACTTGTTTGCAAAGTTATGAACCTTTTATATATTGATATTTTCTCCTCACTTTTTGCCTACATCTCAAGTTTCATAATTGCCGACTTCAGCCTGATTGGATCAGAACTGGTCAGATCACTTTGGTTGGATCAAAATTGGGAGGTGAAAATTAAGATAATTTGTTTAAATTTGGCCGAAAATCTTGAATTTTTTTATATCGATGGGTGCCATTTCAAATGCTCAGCAGCACACCTCTACCCAAACCAAACTTGTGTAACCCTGGGGTGGGGGCGGGGGTTTGGGGTGGGCTACGGGGGAGGGTGCAGATTAAGGTCACGTCACCCATAGAGGGTGTATGGATTTCAACTGGAGTAGTTGATACAGATTGCACTGGTATTAGCCACAGTGAGTCGAGTATCAGTTATCACCCATCACTAAATGCCTACATCTGAAAATAATGTAAAGAATCATGATTCCAGACTTGTGAACCAAACCAAGTTCACAGTACATTTTCACAGTTCAATGTTTGCTTGGTCTCTTCACCCTAAAAAATCCATTAGAAATATGGGTCATTTCACTGTTTTTTCCTATTCTAAACTAAACAAAAACATAAAACTACAAAAACTGTAAATGGGTTAAATACTTAAACACAAACTGTTACGTTTAAATATGTAATTCTCACTTTGTACCTGGAATTGTAATAAAGTTTCACAGTTTCTGTTCATAAAACACATGTTTTGAAATATAAAAAATTGTTTAGTTTAGGATCTGTATGAAGTTTTCCGGCTGTTGATATTCATATGGACCTAATGTTCACATAGTTGTGATAGACTTTGAATGTTTCAATCGTTAATATTACATGTGCTGTTCACTCTGCACATTCAGACAAATTGCCCATATAGACAGACAATGAGACAGCTGCATGCAAATGATTCTCATCCAGTGCTAATTACTTTTACCCTTTTTTCTTTTAAGTGTGTCAGTGGAACTTAAAAAGGGTAATAGTCTAATTTTATAACATACAGTCCAACCTCTCTTATCCAGACCTCTTTTATGTGGATCTCTCTGTTATCCGGCCGTGAAATCGTCACATGATTTAATACCTTAATTCCATGCTCTGAATGCTTACAATGATATTTATGTTGCATAAAATACTCTTAAAGCCATCTTCAGTGTTACTACCCCATGTTAAAACAATCTTTTGTTGTTACAATTTCAGTCCTTGGAACTTTCAATGCAGAATTACATGTAATTCACTTATCCGGATTTTTCACTTATCCGGACAATGCTTGGTCCCATCATGGCCGGATAAAAGAGGTTGGACTGTACTAGATTTCACCATTCTCGGGTGGCACAGTTTTTGATGATACCGCTGTGATACTTTTAGCAGCTCATCCTAAAATATTTTTTGTGACATAAGAATTAAGAATGCATTCTTTCAGTCATGTCACCATTTAATAACTGAAATATTAAAATAAAACTTTCTCCTTGTAACCAGCAGTTATCTTTTGATACTACATCATTTTGTATCATAGGCGGGCGGACGTAGTAGGCCAACATCAATGCCATGATGCGCGATGGCACATATACAGCACTTGCTATTCCAGTTGAAAGCCACACTACCCCTGTGGAAGATTTTGGAAATATATTCCACAGGAGGAGTATGTTTTTCAAATGTAATTGGTCAGAGTTAATCATTTTGAAACCCATACTCCCTCTGTATTATGGCTTTACCTATATCTTCCACAACTGGTGTGAGTGTTTCAAATGGAAGTTACCCAATTGTCTCCTGTATTCAAAATTCATACTCCCCCTGTGGAAGACTTTAACCAAATCTTCCACAGGGGTAGTGTGGATTTTAAATGGAATAGCCCAATACTTTCAATTCATGGCCTTTAAACAAATGCTAAATGCACTAAATTAATGGCACAATGGAGCAAATGTATTGACCTAACTGAACGTTACCCCGGTAGTATATAAACATTAAAACCACCACATATCGAGCTCAAAAATTTACCATCAAAGATAAAAATCTTTTTGCAACACCCTAAAGCCACAATGTGAAAGAATGTTTGTGATGTACAACCTGCATATCAAAATGGATGACGAATCAATCGAAGGTGATAGAAAAAAATCGCCCTCGTTAGCCCAGTTTTTGTAAATTTTGGCACTATCTGCACGCTTTGCAATTTGCAGCGGTTTGAGAGCAATTTGTCGCTCATTAGGGTGCTCTTTTTGCTGGAAGGAAGTGTTTGATAAGTTATGATAACACGGTGCTTTGGGACTGGCTTTGGGTTGTCACATCTCGCAAATCTACCAGGGTAATGATGACAATGTAAGGGCTTTTTCTTGTCTAAGGGTGCCATTCTGAGTAAAAATCTATGACAATCTTAAGTATTAGCTATGTGGTGAACTTTTCAAAAGGTTATTGTTAAGAAATAAACTGGCTCTGTACTCCAAATCTAATTTCCTCTAGGCTTACGCCAAAGCCATTTTCTAGAATCAATTCAATATTTTGATGTAGCGCTCATTTTAGTACTCATTTCATCGAAATGCGCTACCAAACTTGATTATGTAGAATATATTCTTGAATTATTCTGGAGCCAGTTGTTGACTGATGCAGATTCTAAACTAATTTGTAGGTTATGATGGCAAAATGCCAGCAGTAATCACCGTTTTGTTTAAAGCCTATGAAAACAAAGGAAATGTGGTAAGAGATGCGGCGGGGAGGTGTATAATGAGTGAGACAGTGGCAGAGACAGAGATGGAGAAAGAGATGGAGCGAGAGGAAGTGAAAAAGACACCAGAGAAGGAGAAGAGACATGCACAAAAGGAGAGAGACAAATAGAAATGGAGACACATCTAGAGAGAAAGAATGATACACAGAGAGGAAAGAGACAAATGAAAAGAAAGAGATTGAAAGACAGAGAGTGATGGAAAGAAAGGCATATATAGAGAGACATAGATGGGGGGGGGGAAGAGACATAGACAAAGACAAAGATGGAGAGACAGAGACATAGATGGAGGGACAGAGATGGAGAGACTGAGACAGAGAGGGAGAGAGAGATGGAGAGACAGGGAGAGATGGAGAGACATAGACATTATAATATAGATGGAGAGAGACAAAGACAGAGAGGGAGAAACAGAGACAGATAGGGAGAGACAGATAGGGAGAGACAGAGAGGGAGAAACAGAGACAGAGAGACAGGGAAGAAGGGTAGCGATAGAAAGATAAAGAAAAGGAGACAAGACAGAGAAAGAGAGGGAAAGAGGACTAGAGGTAGAAATAAAGATAGAGTGAGGAGAGAAAGATACAGAATGACAGAGACAGATATGGAGAGACAGAGACATAGATGGAGACAGAGAGTGAGATACATAGACAGAAGGAGAGACAGATACAAAGACGGACAGAGGGGGAGACAAACAGAGTGGGGGAGCCAGAGACAGAGAGGAAGGGTAAAGATAGAAAGATAAAGAAAGGAAGACAAGACAATGAAAGAGAACTAGATGACTAGAGGTCCAGAGGGCAGAGAGAAAGATACAGAATGACAAAGAAAGAGGCAGAGTGAATAGACGAGAGGCAGATAGGTAGCAGACATGACTGAGAGAAAAAGTGTGAGGGAGTGCTAAAGAAAGAGGAAATATGGAAGGGTATGAGTAAGAGTATGAGACAAGTGAAATTGAACAAGTGAAGAGTTATTTCACATGTGAATTATTGCGTTCATATTATTAGATGCAGTCACTACAATATTTCAGAAATTTGGTTTCCAAATAAACACTCAATATGATAGCCGATGCAGCACAGCCTATCATACTGTGATCAAAGTACCTCATATGGATGCCAAAGTGTTCTAATGCTGGATACTCCCCACCGGCCCCTGATGTTTACTTTAACAAGAAATCAACACTACATTATTATCCAGAGGGATTTTTTTGCAGTCACTCCGTCGGTCGGCTATACTAGGTATTGGGGGTATGAATGGACGGATAGGGGCTATTTGTAAGCGTTATGTTCTCAGCAAGAGATATCGAGGTAGGGGGCTGAGGAAGGGTAACAAACGTCTGGCACCGAAGACATCAGATAACAAAAAATTTAAGATGCTCGGAGATATATTGTACCGAGAGAAGGTTACGTGCTTGTCACTGCGTGCCTTAGTCCATCAATCAATTCGCTTGATGGTTGTCTAAATATTAGTGTGTATTGCGTATTTAAGTCTTGGTTGGTATTAAAGAGTTCTTTAGTAGTGCATTTTCTCAATATAGGAATGTGTTACACATTAGCCTACTCAAGGAAAGGCAGAGGGTGTACCACATTAGTCTACTCAAGGAAAGGCAGAGGGTGCAATTTCAAACCATGTTCCATCCATTCAAATTAGAAGTTTGATTCTCACATGGGGATGTTGCAGCAACTAAATGCTGATTTACGATACACTAATTGGTTTAACTTGAAAAAAAAGCATTTTGAATTATACTGGAGCCAGTGGCGGCACCAGGAATTGTTTTATTCGGGGCAAAGTGAATATCAGGGTGCAAAATCGACCAATTTTGCACAAAATTGCAGCAAAAAGTGAAAATTTACGTAATTTTGGGGGTTTGGGGGGGGGGGCAAGAAAAAATGTGCCCTCTTGTCCATCCACCCCCAATCCGAGCTAATCCGTAGCGCCGCCACTGACTGGATCACATATGATGTAGGGTCTTTCTCTCTTCTCATCTGCAGAGATTATTTGTAGCTTTTTTTACATTTCCTGAATTTCGATTATGGCCCAATGTACAGAAATTTGGAAATTTCCTGAAAGGTGCATCTCTGCATCTACCTGTTTTCCTCTCCTCCCCATTTCCCCATCAAAAAGAATGTCTTTCACAAGCATGCTGTATTCACTCATGCCAACTGTTCGCTTCTCTCCTAGAACTAGATCTAGTTCCTCGAGGGTGGTAAGCTACATAGGACTGGTGGATTTTGTAATGTCTGAGAGGGATTGTCATGGTCCCATATACTATAGGCACTGAACATTAACAAATGCTATTCTCTCCTTGTTTTCCCTCTCTCCTCACTTCAACCTTCTCTTCTTCCACATCAAAAAGGGCATCTTCCACCGACATTTAGTATTGAGCAAAGAGTCTCCCAGATACATGGTGTTCATCAGGCCTTAAATGTTCACTTACTCAAATCTTTGATTAAAGGATGTCAAAGTAATGGATATGACGGTGACTTATGATGGATTGCTATGGATATGTATACAATATGATACAGAGATGGTTAAGTAGGCTATCAAGCTAAGTAGTCTGGTATTTATTAGAAACAGAAAAAGTTGACATGTTCATCTTCATTACACTTGGTTACAGTGTGTTTTGGGGGTTGGTATGAAAATGATCTCATCTCCTATGGTAAAGTCAACAACCTCAATAAAACAATCATAGTGCCAAATTTGACCTCAAGTTGCAGAGTATGAGTTTTTGTACCCAAATTTTCAAATGTCACTTAATGCATGTACTTATGTATTGGGGTTAAAGAACTGTGCCCCTGTAGATGAGAATGTTGTGGATCCTAGTGCTAGAGCAACTCTGAAATGTACAGTAAACATAACAAAACAAGGTGTATTTGGCCCTCAAAACAGATCTTTGAAATTTGTTTGGCTCTCATGATTAAATAAAAATAAATAAAATAAAATGATGCAGAATTTTGTTGAAAATGAGTAAAAATTGAAATTGCTTCGTCAGTTTTAGTCTGTTTATGGTTCATGAGCCTTTCAGAACCTTTCATATATCCTGTTTGTTTTGCTTACTCCACATTTATGGTGCCACACTTGTAGTGGCACCACCAGGGATTTTTTTTAGGGGGGGATAGTTTATTTCAGGGGGCAAAATCAACAAATTTTGCACAAAATTGCCTCAAAAAGTGAAATTTTGTGTGATTTTGGATTTTTTGCCTCATAAGTAGGGGGGGGGGGGAGGGCAAACTGGGGAAAGGAAAAATATTAGAGGGGAGGGCACACTTGGCTTACACTTACATTTTAGAGTGATATCAAAAATAAGTTAATTGAAAATGCCTGCTCTAGACTTGCCGATTTGATTCAACTCTTGTGAGTACTTTTGATTTTTAACACATATATTTTCACACATATGTAAAAGGTGAGATAAATTCAGACATAGTCCACATCTCCTTACACTTAGGGCCGCTGCAGACTCCGAGTATTTGATGTATAATATTTGATGTAACATCTAGGTTATTTAATCTAGTCCCATTCTATTTCCAGTAATGTTTAAGATCTAACGAATGTTTGATGTCGTAAAATCGATAATATGTTACGTATAATACCTGGTTGAAATATATTATCGATTTTACGTCATCAAACATTCGGTAGAACTTAAACATTACTGGAAATAGAATGGGACTAGATTCAATAACATATATGTTACATCAAATATTATACATCAAATAAAAAGTCTGTATAGTCACTAAAACTGCTAATTTAATCCACAATTGATCCAGAACTTCAGTATTTTTCACACTTAAAGAAATGTTGCTTTTTACCCAAACCACCGAAGTTTTGCAAAACACAGATTTCACTGATTGAATCTTATTTCAGTAAGTCCATAATTACTGATGTTGCTACATCAAATTAATATCTTTACTACTGAATTAAGTAAACTTAAGGAAGGCATCATTTGCACTGTTTAGTCCCATGAGAGAGCCAGTTCCTTGTTTAAATCCTGCGATTATACCCAGCCTGTTGCGTGCAATATAGCACTCCGAGTGTCAATGTCTCTATGACCAATGGTGTTCAATCTCGACACAATCTCATCACAACATGCATAATCTCCCCTAATCCTATCAAATTGAACTTCACACTTGGGGACTGTACTAATATCAATACCCACCGTTAGTGTGACAGTGTTCTGTTGTTACGTTGGGATGAACTGTGTCCCTGTGTATGAGAACAGATATAGATCGAGAGGGACGTGTTTATGTGAATCTTTGCATCGGCGTAATGTTACGCATGGTCTGCCCTAAATCGTGCGCATCTCAAAATCATCTCTAGGCTATACTAAATGTTTACAGTGGCCTAGATGGGATGGCGCACACTTAACCATAACATCTATTTGATCCCCCTTTTAGGGCATTATTGAATTACTCAATAATAATTAAACTTCCTTTTCTCATTTTTGCCTATTTCCAGAAACCCTACAATAATGCACGTTTGAATTTACGGGTGTAACAAATAGGTTCCAATTGATTTTTTATAACAATATACATTGGAAACAAATTCAAATATGAATTAGTTAAACATAACAAAATGTTTGTGTTGAAAGAGTGGCTGGCTTAAATAGAATATTACGTTTCCTACATCACAAGTCTTGTGGAACCGATTACGTCACAGCACACATGATCGATCCCTTATTTAGTCTGTGTTTGTCGGACATCTGTTAAGAAGGGGGCGTACTTTTCACCCTTGCGTAAGTGCGAGAGAATAACAAAAAAACAGCATTGCGTGCAGTGGTTCCTGGGTTAAATTAGCATTGTAACACTGTATATGACCCTGAATACAAGAGGAAACAAGTAGTAAGCTTGCCAATAAAGTAATTTGTGTGTGCTTATGATATTGTAAGAGTTGACATGTTTTAAAGACTTTCTCTCAAAGATTATCCTTAAAAGAGCCTTGCTGTGGTAATACCTTAAAAGTGCATTGATTAGCACAGGCATTAATTCACAAGCCTCAGCACACATTGCAGCAATTCACTGACCACTGTGGCCTAAGACGCACCATATAAACCATTTATCAACAAACAGGGACTTTCAGCTAAGAAGTACACACCCTACACATACCACAATAAACTATCGCAGCCAGGAGCAGCTTCCCAAGTTCGTTTGTAACCAAGATGCAGTAATACCTAGGGGAATTTCAAGATAGCTCAATCATTTTATGCGAGCAAGCAGGAACTGTACCTCGAGTCCTGGCGTTTAAAATACAGCAGTATTTTAGGTTGGTCCTTCATGTAATTATTTTGTGTAAGCTAATCCTAGCTCTAACCCTCAGCCTAACCCTATTTTTGTGTAAAAGAGTAACCATATTTTGAAGCTTAAAATACTGCAAATTATGTGAATCAATTGGTTTGCAGTAGATTCCTTCAAGGTGATCTTAATTCCTGTAAAGTGCAACAAAACTGTAGCACCCCATTTAAATAATTTGCAAATGGGGCAGAGCACAAATAAAAACAATTCCTTTCGTATATTGTTTTTTGTGAAAACTTTTTAGAGCCAAGTTATCAATATGTTGACCCTTTAGCACACCAAATTGGATTTACTTGATGCCTCATCTCCAGTTAACCCAATTTGTCTGTTTTGCATTTAATAATTTATTATTGGTCATTCAACAGGTCACAAAAACTGAAAATCTCAATTGAAACAAGACTGGCAATTATTGACCAATAATTATTCATGTCAGACAGAACAACCAAATATAATAGAAATACTGAATACTTTTCGTGATTTCTCAAAATCATTATTAGCTCCAAATGAGTCATTTTTCTTGGTCATATTAAAAATGACATGTGACATCATCCACAAAAACCTTGTTTCTCAAGAAAGACAATAAAAGCTATAAATGAACATCTATGTTTATTCACAACACAAGCAAGTAATTCGCAGCATCAAGGTTCACTTTCTAGCCTAGCACATATCTATAGAACACAGTGGGGAACATGCTTTTCTTAGGAGAATCTAATAGCACTGCTCAATATCATGTTCAGCCAATAAAGGAAAATGATGAAATTGGCAAGTCAATGCGATCAAGTGGCTCCTGGCCTCCTATGTTTGACTTGTTTACCAAGATGCTTCATTTCAAGTGCTGAAACCCCATACCAGGCTTGTTGATAGGCGCGTGCAGTTCTGTACGACCTATTTTAGGCGCTGACCTGTTTTACACTGAGCGTAAACAGGTTTACTCTAATTGATCTACTGCAAACAAAGCTGAACGATTTAAAGGGGTAATGCTGGGTCTTTAACCTATTTCCAAATTTGGAATTTCTACATAATTAGCAACAAAAGCTTAATTCATATAAAGGAAGGCCTCTGATAGAAGAGTTGATCTATGTAATTAAACTGGAAATACTGGAAATTATCTTTTCTTTAATTTCATAATCATATTTTATAATTTAAGCGAGTATCAATTCAAGAAATAAAAACTATAAATGGATGAAAATATTGGTCTTTCGTAGCTTTTAATGAGGTCTCATGAGATGACATAAGTTCAGTGATCGCTTAAGTTCTGAGTAAACACTCTTGACCGTTTAAGTCCTGTGACCGACTGACCGCCCATTCATTGGGACTGTGGCCCAAGTCCACTGATCTCGAAAAACCTATGACTACTATTGGCGCAAGTCCACTGATCTCGGACCCGTGTTGATATACACTTCAGAGAGGGCACAGGCCACGGTTTTTAGCTATACATACTTTATTGAGGACTCAGAAACTCAGCTAGGTCTTTTGATGACCAGTTGCATTTGCAAATATTACAAGTTTAGCTGTAGAAAACACGGAAAGGAATCATTTTGATATTGAATCCACAATGTGGTGCTGCTGGTGCACTTTTTCACTAAAAACCTGTCTTGATGGCAAAACAAGGTTCTTCTTTGGGGTATTTTTGCTGGAGACGAAAAACATGTTTAGGGTATTCTGAAATCATCTTGATTGTACTCCCCCACTCTATGGGCCTGCAATTTCTTACTGAAGCTAAATTAAAAATGAACTGGCTTTATAAATACCTTTGGAACACACTACTTGAAGCTTTAAAATGGGCAATTCCAGTTGAAATCCACACCCCTCTATGGAAGTCATGACCTTAATCTCTCACACAGGGTGTGTTGATTAAAAATGTATGTCACCCATTCAGGTAACCCCATTTGAAATTCACACTCCCTGTGTGTAAGATTAAGGTCATGTCTTCTACAGGGGGTGTATATATTTTAACTGGAATAGCAGAATTTACCATTCCGCCCAGCCCAACATGAGTCGGCAGAAAAATCATGTTTATTGAGACCAACCTTCTTATAGCATCAATAATTGGTTTTAATGCGGGGTACATATGAACACCAGTTTGTGGAGCAAGGCTCAGAGAAGATACCGCACACATCCCACAATGCATTTCTTCATGTTTCAATTTCCTATACTGATTTGCTATTCTAGTGCAACATGGGTTGATAGTGACAAACAGCACCTCAATGAACAGAGCACATCCAGATCTTGCAAAATATGTTCATTTCTTGACTATCGACCCATGTTTAGCCAGTCTCTTCTCAACATGATATGAGATCCTGTACAAATAGGACTCTCACTTGATGTAATGAGGTGACGCATAATGTTGCAAAGGATTCTGGGAAGGGTTAGTTATCTTCTCTGCGCAAGGCTGTTCTATGTAAAGGAAACATCTTTTTATCTAACATGAATATCATGTTTAAAAAAAAAAATAGAAACGGGAGCATGTGTTACTTCTCAAGTGAATCTTTAAAATATCTTGTATTAGAAAAAATTAATTAGGAAATCTCACAGAACCTTCCTTATGTAAACCTGGTATGGTTTTCTTCAAAAATGTATAATTTTAAGTACACAGGTGGTCCCTGTACAAACTTTCGTTGCAACATGCACACACTCAACAACATTGTTTTGTTTTTTTCTCAAAGAGGAACATAAGATTTTCCATAAAATATCTATCATGGGGTATTTTGTTTTGGGCTATTCCAGTTGAAATCCATACACCTATGGAAGACATTAACTTTATCTCCCACACAGAGAATGTGATTTGGGGTTACCTGAATAAGTTACTCAATTTGATACCTACAACCACTTGTGTGAGAGATTAAGGTCAAGTCTTCCATAGGGAGTGTATGGGTTTAAACTGGAATAGTCCAATGTATGTGCATATCGTCGCCCGCAAGACATAGCGGCGTATAACGAAAATAGCCATTTTGAGATAATCGCATCTGAAGTTTTTGCAACTTTTAACCGTTTGTCATACATTGCCTCGATTAAAATGTCCCCTTTTCTTGAGTGGATATGAAAATATAAATATTTAAGTTACATTTAATGTATAAATACATTGTTGTCATTCACCAATTAATTGTAATTAGTCATTAAACTTATACGCCAGTGTGTCAAATTTTTGGAAAAGTTATTCTCCATTCAAAATTGACATACGACACGTGATACGCCAGTATGTCGAATAATAGTTGAATTCATATCCATATTGGCCACACAGCCACGATATACCAAAATAGTGGTGTATGTCACATATTTGTGACATAGTGGCGTATGTCACTGATACGCCACTATGTCGCCCAAAACAAGGGGAATGTTGTACAAAATAATTCCACTGAGTGAGATACGCCAAACCTAATTAGTGATAATACTTAATAAATTAATGACATGCATGTCTTGAAAGTTTGTCAGAATGTAGAGCTTTATACATAGATTATGTAACTGATCTGAACTCATTTTGTCAAAAATGGCTGATACGTCACTATGTCTTGGGGGCGACGATATGTTTCAGCAGTTAAAATCACATAATTTTCTCTCTATGTGTTAGACAATAGAAGCAAATTAGTTTAATCTTACGATCGATCCTTATTATTTATGGAATCAATTAGTTTGCTATTGTTAATTGTGATAAAATATACTATTTTGCAGTAAACCTTTGACGAGCGCGACTACCGTGATGTTGCAAATTCGGGGCTAACAACGCATACAGCGCACAGCTCATTCCACTCGGCAACAGCAGACCGCCTAAGCAGCCAATCAGAGACAAGTGCGTCCAAGGCAGTAAATACTCGATGTACAGTGTTCGAAATATGCCTCAAAAAGTTACAGGCCAGCCGGGCTTGACCTTAAAAAGTTACAGGGCAACCGGGCCTGTCAGAAAAGTTACTGGCCAGGCCAAAAAGTTACAGGCCAATGGCCGGCTGACCGGCCCTATTTCGAACGCTGGCGATGTATGCTTAAAATACACGCTCATCAAAGGTTTACTGCAATTGATTAGAGTAATTTGCGCCTGTAGTGATATTGACCAAAATAAATTTAGCAGTAATTCTGATTAATTTGTTGATAGTTCATTAATAAAAAGCATCGATCCAAAGATCAAACAAATTTGTTTCTGGTGCCTTACTACTATAATATTTGTATATCACACTATCTGGCTTCTCTAACAATGAAATGGTGGGTCGGGCATGGACACGGCAAGTTAATGAAAATCAGCAATTACACAGGATGAGCAATATAACTTTGTTTCACCTTGACTTTGGTAGAGACTTCAATGCCTTTACATATAGTAACGTGGTTGCACCGCAACTTCATGTGTGCCGATAAACCGCTCTTGTACGCATGTGTATACGTACTGCGAAATTAAGTTAGCATGCTTGACTCGACACTGTGACCAGCAACATATGCACCTACGTCATTACCAAACTTGAGGTGAATCACTGTTTGGACTTACTATCATGTTGATGAGTGTTATTAATATTACGATAAAATGGTTGTGAATATGTCATGCTTTCTTGTTGCCATCATTGGTCAGTGATGATATTAAAAGAGGGTAAAAGGTAAAGGATTCAAACCTGCATTTATTTACTGGACGGAGTGCCCATCTCTCTTTCATTTGCGATTAGGCCAGACTCCACCGTGAAATGTTGTTGTGGGGGGATCACCACACCTCCTCCACAGTGAGTCTGTTACCTTTCCAGCATTTAAGAATGCCAGTATCCATTTATACACATGGATGGAGAGGAGTAATCGAGATAAAGTGCCTTACTCGCACAACACAATGACATCACTGGAGCTCGAACCCACAACCTTCAGGAGTCCGTTCAGCTCAGCCACCGTGCTCCCGCATGTCAAACGGGACGATGTGCGGATGATGATAGGGATGATGTAGTGATGATGTGTTAGTGTTATACTGCTACTTCCTACGTGAAACTACGTGTGTGGTGAAATTATTCTAACAATGTTGCTGATTGGTCCAATTGATAACGATAACTTCTTTTTGGCCAATGGGCAGGTAGTTCTCATGGGGTTAAAATATTTGAGAGTAAATCATGCCTTCTTGTTGCTACCACTTCTCTTGCCAATGATGATGTCTGCTTCAAAAAAACTTCCAGTCATTAGTAATGTATTAGTACTTACTACATAACCTGTCTGTTTTTCTATGTTAATTTGTGTTAGTTTCCTATGGACCAATGAATACAATACTAACCCTGGTCAGCATTAGGGATTTTTTTCTGTTCTGGTGCTGGTGGCGGTGGCAATGCACTTTCATTAGTCTTTTTATCTAAAATGAATATCATGTTTGACAAAAATTATAGACATTGGAGTGTACGAGTGTTTCTTCTCAAGTGAATCTTTTAAGTATATCTTGTATTACAAATGTATGGTACGAAGGACACATAAACCCTAACACCGGACACTGCTTTATTGCTATCGGAACTTAAAGAAGAAATGAAAAAGGAGAGAAGATGAACTAAGTAGCCACTTGGTAACCCGGAATTCAAACCTTGGACCACTCGCATGCGAAGCATATGATCACCCACGGGTAGCCACAGGGATTTCGCTGGCCCGGCCAGCAATTCCCAGAGCATATAGCATCACCTGGGATTCAAGCATGTGCAGTGGTTATCCTTGTGGTATTCTGTGGTAATTTTGGGTGCTAGGGTTATAACTTTGCTAGGATTATATCTTAATTAGGAAATCTTCATAGAAACTCCCAAGTAAATCTGACTTGTATGGTTTCTTTCTCATTTGGGTACATCCATATCAAAAGGATGCACTTGTCGGCTGCTACATGTGTCTCTTTTTTAATGTATAATTAGCTAGGAATAAATACCAGTCTCATCTTAAGTAGAGGTCACTTCAAATCATAATATTCAAGTCACATGGTTTTAGGAATGTTCTGTGTATTCCTAAACCATGTAATTTGGGGATAATTTGAAGTGACCTCCACTTGAGATGAGTCTGGTATTTAATCCATGCAGAACATTATCACTCCGAATTTGCATTTGGAGTGAATTTTCAAGCAAAAATAGTTATTTACATTAAATTTCTACTACAATTTGCCAAGAAAATGGATGAAAGTTGAAGTTTTGTTCATGCAAATTTGGCGATTCAGACATCCAGCCAAAATGTCAAATGCCACTTTTAAGCTTACTTTTAAATGATATAGCATGGCAATTCCTGCATTTCGGTAACTCTTTCATAAAACATTATGGGGCAGTATTCATTAGGGAGAAGGTGTTTATTAGAGTAATTATGGTACACAACATTTTTGAAGTGTATGTGGAGCATCTATAGACCACTTGACATGTGACGTCATTGCCAGGCAGTATGGTAGCGAATTATGGCAATTTCCATTTGTCTTTGCTCTGCAGCGTGCGTACGCATTGTAGATACCTCAGGGCACGTGCATTTTAAATCGCCCATCACATTTCATATAGTTCAACAAGGCCATTAAACAGTGTAGTGGTTCGTTCAAGCATATCGATAGATCAGTCCCTCACCTTTGATGATAAACAATGATTTTAAGTGGTCTATAGGCAATTCCTCTTCTATCCACGCTAAGTTTCTGAAATTTGTAGAAGATGAGCAATATCGGGGACAACCTAGTAACGTTGGGACTCAGTATCATATTGATGATCATTTTTACCACTTCTCTTGCCAGTGATGATGTCTGCTTCAAAAAAAACTTCCAGTCATTAGTAATGTATTAGTACTTACTACATATCCTGTCTGTTTTCTATGTTAATTTGTGTTAGTTTCCTATGACCAATGAATACAATACTAACCCTGGTCACCGTTAGGGATTTTTGTCTGTTCTGGTGGTGGTGGTGGCGGCGGCAATGTACTTTCATTAGTCTTAGCTGTTGGTGTCGTGCGTTGGCGGAGGCGATCCTGAAGGACTGCTGCAATGGCGGGTTCTGAGCCGCAGCAGAGGAGGGTGCAGGGGGTGTGGGTTGAGCTGGTGGGGGTGGTACGCTAGGGGTGCTACCACCGGCTGCAACTGGTACTGACGCTGTGGGAACAGAAAGATATTTTGGGTGCTATCACAAATTTTGACAAGAAGCATAGAGACACATGCAAGACATGATAAAGCAGAACATTGAAATCACTTGAACATATTGCACCTGATTTCTAATATGACTTGCACTACATGACAAGTGCATAAAACCATTTAAGTTTTGGAATCAATACCAATTTATGTATTTACATGCTTCCAAATGAAGTTTAAATCCACTCTTAATTATTGAATTGATGGCTGGTAGTGGAAAACAATTATCTCATTGTTGAGACCAGAAAACTTGAAAAAGAATGTGTCAGATAAGAGTTTCAGTTCCTTAAAAATTGCAAAAGAGACACAAATACACAAAATTATCAGTTGAGAATTTCATCAGTTTTACTGTTTTGTAATTGTCCAAAAATATCTTTAATTCCTTTTATAATTGCAGTTTCTAATAAGCTATCTGTTCAAGTGATTAAAGCACAAAATTATATACAACCATGAAATTACATGTACTACAGAAACATATTTGCTTGAGCATTGCACTTTAGTCATTCCGGTATCAAATAGGCCTTTGACGTCATTGATCAGTCTTTTGATACTGGGGCAATTTAGCAATGCAACAGATTTCTTTGAAAATAATTGAAAGGATTAATTTCTGTTTAGTGCATGTGGCGCTTGTACACACATCAATTTGTTGTCATATACCTGGACGGTGATCAAAACACTCACTTGAATGACATCAAACTAATGGGCTATTCCATTTAAAATCCACACTACCCCTGTGGAAGATTTTGAAAATATCTTCCACAGGGGGAATATGAATTTCAAATGGAATAAGCACATTAGGCAGCTCCTTTTGAAACTCACCCTCCCTCTATGGAAGATGCAGGTTGAATCTTTCTCAGAGGGTGTATGAAATTCAAATGGATCTGCCTAATGTGTTCATTCCATTTGAAATTCATACTCACCCTGTGGAAGATATTTCCAGAATCTTCCACAGCTGGGGTAGTGTGGATTTTAAAGGGAATGACCCAATGTTATTAGTACTGACGCCTCATACACACTCTCAATCCTTTGCTATCAAATGGGTCTGACTTGCATTTGAACTCAAACATACTGTAGAAATGCGATCTTGCAATCATAAGAACAGTTTCTTTAGCCTGCCACCAAGCATACATTAAAGATAAACAAAGAAAACATAAAAATATAGTACAAAATCATATTAAAACAAACATTAGCATACAGCAGGAACCTGAAGCAGAAGCATGTTTATAAAAAAAATATTTTATGCACAGAGATAATTTGAGTAAAATAAAAAGCACATTTTTCAGCAAGATGAGCAATGAAAGAAGAGGGCAGTATTTGACATTATTTAGGGCTATTATGAAGTCACCTTGGTGTTGAATGCTGAAAACAAAATAATGAAACTTGCAATGATTCCCCAAGATCTATGTATGGGGATCTCAAAGAGGAAGCCCTGTCAGACGTAGTTCTTCTGGGGTGAACCAAACCTGCCTGGTTATCAAATTAATCAGTGACAAGGGTATCTCTGAATGGGATTGACAGGTGCTAATTGAGGTTTTAATGTTATTGCATCAATTAGCACCTGTAAAATTCAGAGATAACCATGTCACTGATTAATTTGATAACCAGGCAGGTTCGGTTCACCCCAGAAGAACTGCTCTGACGATGCTTCCTCTTCAAAAACATCATCAAACAATAATGTCTTATCAACTGAAAGTCAAAGCTCCCTACAATTTCCACACAATCAGACTAATTCCATTTTGACTGATACACCCTGTAGACCATAACATTTTAACACAATACCACCTGCAAAAGCTGCTATGGGCAGTTGCACCAAACATGGTTGAACAACCACTAATTTGCATTATTATTACCTACTGACGGATTCCCTTAGCGTAAATCAAAGCCCGCTATTGTTGAACAATGGATCTACTTGGTGATGACAAATGATATACCAATAGGGGTAAAATTTTGTACAAAAAGGGGAAGTAGCTGTAACCTTTTGTGTAAAGCGGTTGACATTGGAAGCAGCTAAGGGCAAAGGTTTGATGAACGTTTTTTGAAGTAATTGAGTTTCACAACCATATTTCAATTCCATACAAAAAACCGAGTTCAAATAAGGCAATTAACAAATTCAGTGTCTTGAGACACTGCACTGGTTTTTTCACATGTTTCAGGCTGGCTAATGCTAGACAATAGCTAAGTTTGGTAAATCATGAGAAGATGACACTACAATAAGGTATCAAATTGGTACCAGGAGGTAACGCTATAGCTAAACCCCTTGCGTGCAACTGCTAAGGGTAATATTAATGGCTGATGGGAACAAAATTATGAAAAATTTATAATACAATAGAATCAATTGTTTAATTTCCTGACTATGTTTTAATTTATATGAAAACTACAAACGCGCCCCTACACATACAATCACACATACAAACTAAAGTAACATTATTAAAAAACACATGGATCAAAAAAAAAAAAAATTACAGACAAAAAGATTGCTTTGGGTATAGTAGAGATGTTTCTCTGAGAATTTAAAAGGGGACCAGTAACACGCCTTTTTTTTATAGGCCCTACCCAAGGCCAAGACTTTTGGTAAAGTTTTGCACAATATTTGCAAAATTTCAAAGAAAAATGTCAAATTTAGGCTCCAATTTCCAAAATATGACCCTTTTTATACCAAAATTAACCAAAAAGGGGGCCATAAGTTACACCAGAGACCCGATGATACCCATATTTATGGCATGTCTTCAGATAGTCATTTGTACTAAGTACCCCTGGGTAACAACATAAACAGGGGTACAAGCATCCTTTAAGTTAGGTTCATTGGTTCTTGCTCAGTGGCAGCACCAGGATTTTTTTGGGGGGGGCATAGTGAATTTCAGGGGGAAAGGGGGGCAAAATTGGTACAAAAAAGTGGAAACATTCTTCATTCTTCAAGTTTGGAGTTTTACTGACCAGGAGGAAACTGGGGAGCAAGAAAATATTGGGGGTGAGGGGGCATATGTTCCCCTTCGCGTCCACCCTGTAGTGCTGCCACTGTTCTTGCTTGAGATACAATACAGCAGTTTTGAAACAATTCTATCTTCATATATACGTCTAGCCCTTTTCTATTCACAGATTATCCATTGTATTCCTTTTGTTTGAGGTTCGTTGCCTCGACCATTACCTAGAGTAATGGAGGTAGCTAGCTGCCCAGAGACCGTTATCAACACAATAGCTCAAGATAACGGTCTCGGGCAGCGAGCTAAACAAAAGGAATACCATGGACATTCTAGAAACACTATGGAAAGGATCACAACATACATGTAGAATCCGAGTTGGTTACTAGTCTCAGATAGAATTTTGGAAAAAATGCATTTACAGCTCGATTTAAATGCAAATGTTACATGGCAAGAGAAAATTATAGAGGCGTCTGTAGTCCGTATAACAGTAATTCATATAACACCACTGGTGCTCAGTTAGATTTATGCAAATTAAATTTTAATTAGCATAACGAAGTAAATATTCATAAATAAAAGTAACCCGTTTCGTTGAATGTGAACTCGGTACATGTATATAAACTTGCCATTGGTTTTTAGAAGGGAATCTGCCTTTATCCTTGCCCAACCCAAAAACACTCAACGGTCCATGCAAATTAGCTGCTAGGCAAGAACCCCGGATACTACCCGACCAGGGGAGCATAAACTAACCTGCGGTACTCATTACAAGTCAAGAGGCTGGGGGTGCAAAGCCTTACTGTGACCTACCCATTGGACACAACGTTACCAGGTCTTACAAATATCTGCTTATACTCACAGTTTTCTAAGATATAAATTTCATGGTGTTGAAACAGATGGTAGTCAAAACGTTGAAATCTCTATATAATTTGCATTATTCATTAATCATTTGAATAACAATGGTCACGGGGTGAATAAACTCCAGAGGATTAAAGCAAGTGAATAACTTACCAAACCACTTCAAATACAATTGTCAATTGAGATCAATTCTGTATTGATTTGATAAAATCACTTGCATTTAAATAGACTCGCACGCAGGACACATGGGAAGAATATTACACTATCTCGAGGTGTTTTTATTTTGGGAAAAACCCACAACTTTTACAAAATAATACATCAGTTTTTTTCCATTTTTTTTTTTTGGAAAATGAATACACTTTTACAACAAATTCGTTTATTTTTGCTCGCCAGATATGTAAGATAAGCGGTTCAAAACAGACCATCACCATAGATAATCGGTGTCTTGTTGAGGTATGGTTAGCATGTTAGTCGCTCGGAAGGCTCAACCCCTTCGGGTCTCGCCTTCGAGCGACTAACATGCTCACCATACCTCAACAAGACACCAATTATCTATGGTAATGGTCTGTTTCTCACCCTTTATCTACTACGTAATGCCATTCGGTAATCCTGAGGTCAGTTGCAATATACGACTACCACCACATCATTTTGTGGTCAAACCAGGCCTATACAATTTTGTATTGTGATAACAGGTAAAATCTACAAACATTCTCTTATACAATGGATACATGGTAGGCCAATGCAAACAACCACATATTTAGGTAAAGAAGTTACTTTTTAGTGACAAAGAACTTGGAAACTATTTACGTTTTAAACCACTATATTATTGTTGGTTAGCTAAGATACTTGCACTGTAGGGTTTTATAATATCTTTAAAAGTATTCTTGGTTTACGTCCACAATATTCATTAAAATTGAATAAAAAAGGGCAAATATCCCTGAAGCTTCTGGTTTTTGGTCTCAACGAGGATGGCAAGGATTACAAGGACTTATAATACCAACAAACAAAAAGTATACAAACAAACTGAAACTCTTGAAAGTTCAAGTTGCCCACCTGAATGAATAACCTGTTGCCCAGTGGCAACAACAGCCAAATGGACTCTTCCTATTAAAATCCATACACCCCTTATGGAAGACATTACATGAATGAGTGACTCCATTTGACATCTACATCTCCTATGGGGAAGATTAAGGTCATGTCTTCCATAGGGGGGTGTATGGATTTCAACTGGAATAGCCCATTGAGCCAATAAGGAAACAATAAACAAGTAAACAAACAAAGCAAGACATTTAGGGATAAGGTGACGCAGAGTTCGATTAAATTTTTGGTACCTATTCAGCATCGAAGTGGTTACGTAATTCTCTTGGTTACCGGATCACGCTATTTTGATATGCCTTCAAGTGCCATATACTTTCTGTGGTGATTGTTTCGATCGTGGTTCATAACTCAAGCGCGTGATCCCGTTGACATAGTAACATTACGTAACTTCGATACTGAATTGGGCAAAAATGTCCTTCCAAGGTGTACCAAATAAAACTAATCATAAAAAATGACCACTTTGATGTCTGTTCATGATGCTAAGTCATATGTTGATTGTGACCGGTTCCTCCCAGTGCTAACCTCATAAAAGGTGTGACATGAAGACTCAGGAAGGATGTCACAATGATCACTTGAGATCCGTTAGGAATGAGATCTTCTGGAACAAATTCTCACCTAGACCATAATGGTCCGGTTGACCTACACCAGAAGGCAACACATATGTGGTGTGATCAAGCAAAATCAGGCTGAAGTCGGTCATATTCAATTTTTCAGTTTCTTATTGGATTGTAACAAACACTTGCAAAGCTACATTTTGCAGAAATCCCCATTGAAATTGAACAACCAGTTCAAAAGATATGAGCAATTAATGAGTTTCCAAAACAAGAGGAAATAAAAGGAAATATTTTTGTTTGGCTATATCTCAAAACTTAATATTTCTGACTTACGACTGATTTTGCTTGATCACATCACGTAATATTATACTATTTAATAAGCAAGCTGGGCAGTTTCAATCATTTTATATATAATTATTGTGAATGTCTACAGTAGATAAGAAAGCTCACAATTTTTTAACATTTTTGAAAAGAAATATGAACAATTTGGAAACAAGTGTTTACAGTAGATAAGTTTAGCTGTCATTTTTTAAACATTTTGAAGAGCAAAATATCACTAGATTTAAAATTTGCATTATGAAATGATTTAAGGAAAAAAACATCTGTCTTTGTATGAAAAAATTATGAATTCATACAAAAATATGCTTGACTGGAAAGGATGCATCTAATACCTGAATGGTCAATCTAACCACACTAAGGTGATACATCTCAAAGACGTCCAGCTTACATTAGTATTAAATCAACAGTGTTACATATTTCCATCTACAAATTTAAAATGCCATTTTTTCACCCTAACCGTACCCATGTTTTTTTTGCTATCGGCAAGGAAAGAACAAAAAAGGAGAAAAGGTGAACAAAGAAGTCACTTGGTATGCCCAGGATTCGAATCGGACCCCTCGCATGCCCCGCAGAAGATCACTGGCCTGTAGCCACGGGGGGTTACGCTGGCCCGGCCAGCGATTACCTGTCACTTGGTATGCCCAGGATTCGAATCGGACCCCTCGCATGCCACCCAGAAGATCACTGGCCTGTAGCCACAGGGGTTACGCGATTCCCTGTCACTTGGTATGCCCAGGATTCGAATCAGTCACCTCGCATGCTACGCAGAAGATCACTGGCCTGTAGCCATGGGTATTACGCTGGCCCGGCCAGCAATTCTGTGGCCATTCTGTCATCGCATCACATGAAATGCCTGCATGAGCAGTGGTTTTAATAGTGAGCTTTAGTGAAACCTGGTTGGGTTAGGGTTACTGTAAAACACTTTAATTTCGCGGCAACTTAATTTCGCGAATCGTCAATAAGCCACATTTTCGCGGCAATTTAATTTTTAAATTAAAAGCTTAACCACAGTAGTGTATTCCATGTCAAAGTTTCTGAATTCAGCTCTCAACTTGCAGGGTATTTTTTCTTGTTTAGAGGTCGAATTTTCATCTTACCTTTCCCAACAGAATGTTGTAATTAATTTAATATGAACGAACTAAGTAGGCCTATGTTTTAATCTCGAAAGTTTAAAGCAAACTATGAAGAAAATTATTTTTATTTGCGAACTTTGATAAACACTTGGGCGCGGCCATCTTGGATATCAATCATATCCTTGTTCATTTATTTTGTTTTTAAACTTAATTTTTTTATCCTGCAACACTAAAAAAATATATTTTCTTATTAAAGAAAATATTTAAAAATATTCAAAAGTTATTTTGACACAAATGATGCAAAGGAAAAGAAATTTAGTCAAAATAGTCAGTGTCACTATTTTCTATGCTGTGAATGTATCAACACAAGCAATCAATCCCTGTACATGAAAGTTTCAGGTTTTTGGAATTTATGATCCTTGTCATTATAAACGAAGTATGTTAATGATGTTAAAAAGTAAATGTTAAAAGGCCCTTTCAGTGATTTAAAAAAAAAAAAAAAAAAAATGGAAATTTGTCAGAGTTGCTTAGAAATAAAGAATAAGTCTACAGAATTTCATTAAACCACTTTTCCCTGAATACATCGACAAATTAGTCAAAAACAGAAGTTTTAGAAAGGTTTTCTACTTCAACTCAGATCGACTCGAGAAAATCGAGATTTTCGTACAGTGCGCCACCAATCGACTGGAAAACTTCCTAGTCCAGTGTTTCTAACACGGGGAAGTAGAGTCTAAATTGATTTAAAACAGAGTAACAGACGCTTAATTTTTGTAGTAGAAAACAAAATAAGCAATTAAACGTCACCGAGGCAAACTAACGGTCAATTCAAATATGAAAAACAGTTAAAATTGTGTATTTTGTTTAAAATAGTAGCTACTGATGTAATAAGTAGTAGAAACATTACATAACGCGTGTTGGTATGGTGGAGAGTGAGCTTCTTTCGATCTCGAGTCGGACTTTTGTACTGTCAGTATCAAAAGTCCAGATTCATGTAAATGCTTTATTTTGTTTAAAATACACGGCTTTCGACCGAACCACTAGCAGGCTATGTTAGCACATCTATGCCAATTACAAAGGTACCAAAATCTGAATTTTGATGATTTTTACGATCGTCCGGAATACTCCGGATGAGCAAATCACTGAATGGGCCTTTAACAAATAATAATTTATGCCACAATATTACGATATATTATAGTTAAATTAAGTAATATTCAAGGTTTAATTTGTTGAGTTAGGGCTGCCGAATTTGGCACCAGTTACAAGCATATTTTCACAAATGTAATTTCGCGGCAATTTAATTTCGTGAATCTGAGGTGCTCGCGAAATTCGCGAAATTAACTTGTTTTATAGTAATCTCCAAGCTGCTGTTCCACAATTTCTGTCCGCACCCTATCTACCTGCCCATCATATCTGGACAATTGTAACAAAAATGGTGAATCTAGGACAGATATGAGCTTGCAATTTTGATACAGATGGATGACGAAGGAAATGAATTGATAACTTTCATAACTGTGCAAATCCTATTTGACCCCTTGACCTGTTTTTCCTGTTTCAATCGAACACCTGCAGAAGTGAATTACCTCAGATCAATGATAGATATTATAACAATAATTATATTGTTTTTATGTCATCAATTTTTGTTGAATGGTTTGATAATCGGACTGGGTGGGTTTGCTGGCTGGATCAAAGCAGGGAAGTGAGTAATCAGTTTCATTTAATGCTTTGCATGCTGGATGGTCACATCTGATGAAGACTCCGCCGTGTAGGACGAAATATTAGAAATATTAGAGTAAGTAAAAACTTGCCGGTTTTGTCAAGCGAATATTGCTAATTGATAAAAGATCAAGTCTCACGGAGTTATCTCAGGAACAATTTGGACTTATGGTGGGTTTGTTTGTACTCATTTTATGCATTGAATGGTATTGAATGTGGATACCACTTTAGTATGTTTTGTCAAATCTGCTGATTTGTAAAAAGGATTCAGCAAAACCTCTTTACTGTTGTTGTCAACCTTTTGTGAAGGGAAGCTCCATTTGTTCACTGCCCAGCACCTCTTAACCCTAACCGCCTAAGGGCTTTTTGGCGACGGGAAGGGAAAGAAGGAAAGAATAAAGAGAGAAAAGAAGGAAAGAAGTTGTTTGCTCTGGGCGGGATTCGAACCCGAAACCCCTCGCATGCCAAGCACTCGGTCGACTACACTTTGCCACGGGTCTTGGGCTTCGCTGGCCAGCGAAACCGTGCCTATGTATCACTTAGGGCGATTGTGTCATCACACCACGTGGGATGCATGCACGAACAGCGCATATATCAAGTAGTATTCTGTAGTATTCAGGAGCGTAAGGGTTAATGTACAGCTACATGGAATTAGAAAAAAGGTTGTAATACCTTAAAATTTTAGACGAAATCTTTTGATTAACCTTAAAGGAGTATTTTGTGATCCTAGCATCCTCTTTTTATGACATTTTTCAGTACATATCCACTAAAAAAGCATATTCCCAAAATTTCAGTTGATTCCGATATTGCGTTTGCGAGTTATGCATAATTATGTGTATTACACTGCTTCATAGACAATGTGTTGTAATTTCGTTCTGGTGCACCAGAATGAAATTCAAACTTCACGATATCTTTGCTAAACGAATTAATCTGCAAGAAATATTTTGTACATAAACATTATGTAGCCAGAGGTTTCCAGTGATATAAAAATCTCAACTTTTTTTTTGAGAAAAGTGGGGGATGAGGCTGTGGATCACGAAATGCCCTTTTTATTCCCTCTCTGTAGGGCCTACTGGTCTTACTTTCCCTGCTTGCAGCTCAAAAGATTTGAAAACTTTGGAGGAGGGGGAAAGGGGCACATTCCGCAATTCTTGTTCTCTTATGTGAGGCTCATAATGAAGACATTTACTTGTAACAATTTGTTCACATCATGGATATGTTGTTCATCCCCTTCCCAAATGGTCATACAATTGCACTTACCCCTGAGGGAAACAAATATCATTTCATTTTTGAATGCCTCCCATATGAAATATGTAATGACCCGCAGACACCATTAAGGGGTATTTTTGTTTGATATCGGTCCTTTGAGGGATGTTGAATTGACTATTAAATGCAATCATGCAATCATCTGGAAATGCTACCCTAAGTCATTCAGAGGACACTTGTCAATGGAGTATGATGCTAGCGGATATGGCAAGTGCTACAATAGAGTGACCATTACTTTTTTCACCATATATGCAGCACTATACAGAGATGCATCAGTATATGTTAACATTGCTTCTCCCTTTGTTCACAATTCAATGTTTAGCAAAATCATTCCAGAGTCAGACCTGTAAGACCCCTCATTAATATGGGGTGGGGTGGGGGTGAATGTGGCATGGGGTGGGGAGAATGTGGCATAAAGTGAGAGTGTCTAACTCAGATGCAGATGTACTTATTTGAAACATGAACAAGAACAGCAGGTTTGCCAATGAATTCCCCATTCAATTTCTACTCAACTGGATGCATTTTTAGTGCCCCTTCCTCTCATTACAATGTTGCTGGGGAAGTGGGGATTATGCCTTTATGACTTGCGCCACACCTGAAGTTCAGCTATTTTAGGCTATGCCACTTTAAATATATACACCTTCTTATGGAAGAATGTAGACATGATCTTTAATCTCTCAAACATGGAGTGCAGATTTCAAACGTAATGTCACATTTGATATTCACACTCCCTGTTTAGAAGATTAAAGTCATGTCTTCTATCGGGGTGTATGGATTTCAACTGGGATTGCCCGTTGGGTGAAAGTGATGAAACTTTTGCGGGTTAAGCAGATTGCACCCTAAATAAGTTTCCTTAGATGCGAACATGCACAATATTATCTTTTTTCTAGCTTCAAATTTACAAAACATTATTTAATGCATCTCAATACTAAGTGTTGCACTTTTTGGAGTTAAGATGAAATTTAATTTTCATAATAATGATCCAATGCAAAACACATTTTTATGAAACATTCTGTCAAAACATACTTATATTCCCAGTGAATACAATTTCCTTCACATAAGATTTGAAACAAGGTTGCATCCACCTATTCATATAAAGGCTTATCTTTTTAACCATTGAAAAACTATAATCTATGTCAATCGCTTTACAAATATTATTCCAGTAAAGTGCTTTCTATCATTGAGAAACAATAGCAGACAATATCCCTGCTCAAGCAAGCTGAAAATCACCGTCTCTGTCGGCACAGACCAAAATACCAATATAATTACCTGGAAAGAGACTAATTTGACTTCTTTGATTGCTAATTGGGTAATTCATTCGCAACTAAGAAAGTCACAATACAGTTGACTTTTTTACACGATGTCAGTCCTTGCAGTTAAGCTTATTGCCCCTACTAATGCACAATAATTACCGACTTATACAGTTGTAATAACCAACCATACAGACCATTTCATTCTCTGCTTAATTTAATTGCAATCATTCCAAAACACAAGAAGAAAATTGCGGGGTTTAGCAAGGGCGTAGTTCCCGTTTTGCAAGCATACAACATTGAAGTGTTATTGTTAAATTTCAATTCTTTTCAGATTGTATTTTAATGATTTCCTTTTGAAAGTATTATACTTGAAGGATGTCAAATTTTTGTCTGGGTTAAGGGGTCAGTCAAGTTTTGGAAGTATTCATGAATTTATTTTGCCAAATATTTGAGTCTTTTCCGAGGCATTACACCATTTAAGGAGACCATTTAACATTATCCCTCTTAAAACAAACAAATAAACCAACAAATAAACAACAAACATAGGCAAAAACAAAACAAAATAAAAATACTGAAATTTTGTGATATCAGGCTCACACACTTGGCTATTTCAGTTGAAATCCATACACCCCTATGGAAGACATGACCTTAATCTCCCACATAGGTGGTGTAGATTTTAAATGGAGTCACCCATTCAGGTAATCCCATTTAAAATTCACACTCCCCGTGTGGTAGATTAAGGTCATGTCTTCTATCTACAGGGGTGTATGGATTTCAACTGGAATAGCCCATTTTTATGAACTTTAAGAATAATTTTAACTTTGCTTTGCTAATAATAAAAAAAACTCCACACAATAACTTGTGAAAGCAACCTTTCTAATGAATTAATGTAAAAGTTAATAATGCACTGATTAATAATAAGGGCAAATTAAGTGTATTAATCAATGTCTTACAGAAAGGTACATAAAGCACATTGCTGCTTAAGAAATGTTACCAAAATGTTGCCTCAATTGATCAAAAGCTCAATAATTATCAAATTATGGTTATTCTAAAGAATTTTTAAAAATTGAGTTGATGTTTTTGTGTCCTGTTAAAAGACTGCAATTTAATCTTCTTTGTGAACTTTAAGTGAAAATGTGTTTTGTGGCTAAACACAGGTGAATTCAATTTTAACATAATCAGCAAATCACATTCTTCTCTTGTTAAATCAACTTAGCATTCAAAAAGCATCAACACACAGGGCTAATATGCAATTCAAATATGCAAAGACAACAAAATAATTAAAATTTCAATTAATATAAACACCTGCTTTGGTTTTACATATCTAATTGGTTATTTGTTAAATTATTTGTCTGAATCAAGTTCATTATTACTGCATACAATACGTTTTAATTAGTTTTTTCTTATGCAATCTGTCTTCCTGGAATCAATTCATTAATAAACAATGCTGTAAGCACTATGAGTTTTCAATTAATAATGTAATCATTGAATCGGTAACATTTTGTGTAAATCATGTTTATTGCTCTTGAAAAGGTATCAACATCAGTTTAGGTGATTGAAATTTGATCAAACAACAAAGGCTTTTTTTCTAGAATCACTGCAACAAGACTAGGCATGATTGTACTCATTTTAATTCATTTTATGTGTAGATGGTAATGACAATGGGCTGTTCCATTTAAAATCCACACTAACACTGTGGAAGATTTTGAAAATATCTTCCATATGGGGAGTATGAATTTCAAATGGAATGAGTACATTTGGCTGCTCCATTTGAAATTCATACATGATACACCCTCTGAGAAAGATTCAACCACAATCTTCCCTTGATGGAAGGTGAGTTTCAAATGGAGCTGCTAATTTGTTAATTTCATTTGAAATTCATACTCCCCCTGTGGAATATATTTCCAAAATCTTCCACAGGGATAGTGTGGATTTTAAATAGAATAGCCCAATGGGGCACGGGACAACTTCACTTGATATATGCATGACCAGGATATAATAACAGTATGAAATGTCAGGGTTGTGTATTGAAGTTATGCACGTATAGCCAGTTGGCAAGACAGAACAGCATTCAGTTCTGACTAAGACTTGCAAAGAACCAAAAGCAACAAAATGCTGTTACTTTATATGGAAGCAAACCTATTTCTTGGGCCTCATGAAAAGACAGAGGATTACTAGTATTATCCACTGAATGAGTAACACAGGTTGAAGAAGATATAAAACAAAGCAAATTTCCTGGTACAAACTATCAAATAGGTTTTGTAAAGCAGCATTATTTGCTGCGCTAGTGATAGACTGCTCAAGGATAACTTCTTTCATCAAACATGACTAAAAATGCTTCATATGTACATTATATAGATCATCATGAAAAAGGGAGCTGGGGTTAATTTGCGATGCTTTGCAATTTGAAAAATCCATTGCAAGTAATAACAACATCACAATGGTGATTTCCCGGAGGGGGCCACTCAAATATGACAGTGTACGCATGCTTGACCAATTTATTTTTCAAACAACCCCTTAAACGAGTTTTACCCTACCAGTAAATTTAGCCCCTTAATAAGGTAATTTAATATAGAATTTACCCTAATGAGTTTTTAGCTAGTAAAAATGCAACATATGTACCCTTTTTGGACTCGTAATTTACCAAAAATTTCAAAAGGTACCCTAAACAAGTTGTTCAGTTTCAGAAAACTACCCCTATTCTTGAAAATCAGTGTTTTTTAGACCCTAAATGCGTCACACATGTAACTTGCCTTGCCTAAAAAAACACCCCTTTTACTTGTTTTTTTGGTCATGCATGCCTACAGACCACTTATTTGAGTGGCCCCCTGGGGGTAATTTCACAAAGAGGGTTTACGAGGCATACATAACATGGTTTTCTAACACTAAATAAGTTCTAACACTAAATAAACTCTTTGCCATCGTATTATGAAGAAAATCTCAATGGACACCCAACACTGAAAAGTTGAAAATGCAGGTGTAAAAAATAGGCAGCCAATTAAAGCTATGCATTTCGAAGTTGCACCAATACTGCTTTAGTTGCACATGTTACTTATATACCGTGTAGCTATTGAAACGCAGGTAGTCTGTTTCACAGTCTGTGCAAGAGATATTATAGGAATCATCAATTTACGAAGGATGTGTGGGAGTATAGTATCAGAAAAACAAAAGCTCTGTTTGGATCAAAGCCGTAGCCGGGCGGCAGCCCAAAAAAATGCTAATCTGAAAAAGGTCCACTTTTATTCTGTAAAAAACGTTGAAAATGATTTTTGTAAGGAAAAATTCACAGAAGATCAACTTTTTTCAGAAAAGGTTGAAATTAGCCCTTTTTAAAGGAAAAATCCACACCAAAAAAATCCACACCAAAAAAATCCACTCTTTAGCTCCCCGCCCCCAATAAATCCGTTCTAGATCCCATGCACTAGCCATCTCATATGCATGTGATCTCACTGAAGTCCAGTTAGAACATCCACTGACCTTCCTCTTCTATTCATACTCCATTGACAGAGCTCCAAACAAGCGTTTGCCAATGGGCTATTCCAGAAATTAACGGCACCTACCCTAAAGAAGACATGGGATTCCCAATAAGTTTTGCGTTTTCCCATGTCTTCTTTAGGGAAAAGCTTTCAATCCTCAGCAATTGCTAGCACCAACATGCGAGGGGGTATACACCCCCCAACCCACACACACACATTTGAACATGAGAGTCCGTGATCATTATTTTTAGAATCCAATTAAATATTCATAGCTGATTGATCATTGATTATCGGTTATCGACTATCGATTAACACCATCTCAAACGCTGCTTACCAGCGCTAAGGTAAGACTGTGATGAAATCCGTAGGCATGATACTCTATGCACTACTGCTGGCTATGATCTGACCTCATTGTTTACGAGGTCAGATCTTAAAAAGATTAAGATTTTCCCATGTCTTCTTTAGGGGTGGGCCAAAATATCTGGATGCGCCCATATAAGGCAGGGTCACGTGACACAAAAGTTCGGACGCTCTGAGAGGCTGTATATCAATCTTCTGTCACAGTTCCATAACAGGGATTAAAGAGTGAAGTGAAAGCAGCAGGCGGAGTTGGGTGTATGAGGCTATTATTGTCAAAGTGTCCAATATTCCAATATAGTTTGTTTATTTCTTTATCATGTAGGCCTACTTGTACACGAAATTAGGGTCAGGGTTAGGATTAGGGTTATGAGTAGCATTAGGGTTAGGGTTTGGGTTCGGGAAATCATTTACATGAAGTATCAGCTTAGAATTTGTTTTCGTTTTTTTTTTTTTTTTTTTTTTTTTTTAAGTTATTAAGCATATATAAAGATCTTATAAAACGATTTTGAAGAAAATTTATTTTCGAGTCCCATTTTTTTTTTCTTGAGAAAAAGGCAGTTTTGTGATTTTTCTTCCATAGATGACAATGTTAATACTATTTTTGCTGTTATCCGTTTGTCAAAATGGAAACTCGGATGGCTTTCAAAATACATTACCACGTGCTCACGGATATGATGATTGATATAAAAAGTTTGAAATTTACCATCAAAATCCGTAATAGTTTTCATTTTATACCAAGAGAGATTTTCCAATTCAGAACAAAATATTTGAGCCTCATTTTACGAAAAATGTCATTTTTAAGTTGTTGAAATTCAAAACGGAAACAAATTTCGTTCCTTCAGGTTGCAAGAGATACGATGTGCATAGAAATGATCAAAGAGTGTGCTTTTATAGCACTTTGGAGAAAATCATTTTTCTAAATTAATGCAGATATCCCGTTTTGGCGTTTGTGTAGGCCTATACATTTTCAAACATTGAAAATGGATAAACTAATGATTGATTATCAATAATCGATAATTGATTATCGATAATCGATAATCAATAATCAATAATCAATTATCGATTATCAATTCCCCCTCACCCCCCCCCATGCCCAGAAGGAGATCATCCTAAGCGATTCCTAGTTTTGTCGGTTGCGGAGGCCTATACATTTTTCAACAATGAATATGGATAAATTAATGATTGATTATCGATAAATGATAATTGATTATCGATAATCGATAATCAATAATCAATTATCGATTATCAATTCCCCTCACCCCCCCATGCCCAGAAGGAGATCATCCTTAGCGATTCCTAGTTTTGTCGGTTGCGGAGGCCTATACATTTTTCAACAATGAATATGGATAAACTAATGATTGATTATGGATAATTAATCATCGATAATCGATAATCGATAATCAATAATCAATTATCGATTATCAATTACGATTATCGATTATGCCCAGAAGGAGATCATCCTTAGCGATTCCTAGTTTTGTCGGTTGCGGAGGCCTATACATTTTTCAACAATGAATATGGATAAACTAATGATTGATTATGGATAATTAATCATCGATAATCGATAAACGATAGTCAATAATCAATTATCGACTATCGATTCCGCCTCACCCACCCACCCCCTACCCAGAAGCAAATCATCCTTAGCGATTCCTTGATCATCATTTGCGTGTTTGGGTTTAACTAACCGTTTATAACTTATTGATCATTGATTATCGGTTATCGACTATCTGTAATTATTTATTCTCCCCCACCGCACCAACTCTAGCACTACTTTACAATGGCATCTACTAGCGTGGTAGGAAAAGCTTCTGATTATGAAGTTGGGGGGGGGGCAGACCGTGGGCTATTCCAGAAATTAACGGCACCTCCCCTAAAGAAGACATGGGATTCCCAATAAGTTTGCGTTTTCCCATGTCTTCTTTAGGAAAAGCCAAATCCTCAGCAATTGCTAGCACCAACATGCTGAGGGGTATACACCCCCCCAACCCACACACACACATTTGAACATGAGAGTCCGTGATCATTATTTTTAGAATCCAATTAAGGTTGGTCTGAACCCTGGAATTATGAAAACTTTGGACCTCATAACTGCTAAATTATTAGTCTAAAGAATATAAAAGTATACATTTTTAGAATGGAAATGACTTGATGAATTCATCTGTGAGGCCCAATTTGGGCCAAAATGCTCATTTTGGAGAAAATCCTAAAAAGCGGTTTTTTGGCCCAAATTTTTTTAGTACAACGTAACAAAAAAATTGTTTGGCCAAAAATTTTTTTTATTGATTTTAAAAACTAGATAAAAATATCTAGGGAGCGTTTTTCATTTTTTTGAATTTTGACCAACTTCACCAAAAATATTTGAAATTTGGGTGAAAATCAGGCTTTTTTATGATTTTTTTGAAAATTTTGCATTTTTTTGACCATTTTTGGTGCAAATTTCTCAAAGTTGGTCAAAATTCAAAAAAATAAAAAAACGCTCCCTAGATATTTTTATCTAGTTTTTAAAAATTAATAAAAAAAATTTTTTGGCCAAACAATTTTTTGTTACGCTGTAATTTAAAATTTGGGCCAAAAACCCGCTTTTTGGGATTTTCTCCAAAATGAGAATTTTGGCCCAAATTGGACCTCACAGATGAATTCAGCAAGTCATTTCCAGTCTAAAAATGTATACTTTTATATTCTTTAGACTAATAATTTAGCAGCTATGAAGCCCGAAAGTTTCCATAATTCCAGGGTTAAGACCACCCTTAAATATTCATAGCTGATTGATCATTGATTATCGGTTATCGACTATCGATTAACACCATCTCAAACGCTGCTTACCAGCGCGCTAAGGTAAGACTGTGATGAAATCCGTAGGCATGATACTCTATGCACTACTGCTGGCTATGATCTGACCTCATTGTTTACGAGGTCAGATCTTAAAAAAGATTAAGATTTTCCCATGTCTTCTTTAGGGGGTGGGCCAAAAATATCTGGATGCGCCCATATAAGGCAGGGTCACGTGACACAAAAGTTCGGACGCTCTGAGAGGCTGTATATCAATCTTCTGTCACAGTTCCATAACAGGGATTAAAGAGTGAAGTGAAAGCAGCAGGCGGAGTTGGGTGTATGAGGCTATTATTGTCAAAGTGTCCAATATTCCAATATAGTTTGTTTATTTCTTTATCATGTAGGCCTACTTGTACACGAAATTAGGGTCAGGGTTAGGATTAGGGTTATGAGTAGCATTAGGGTTAGGGTTTGGGTTCGGGAAATCATTTACATGAAGTATCAGCTTAGAATTTGTTTTCGTTTTTTTTTTTTTTTTTTTTTTTTTTTAAGTTATTAAGCATATATAAAGATCTTATAAAACGATTTTGAAGAAAATTTATTTTCGAGTCCCAATTTTATATATTGAGAAAAAGGCAGTTTTGTGATTTTTCTTCCATAGATGACAATGTTAAAACTATTTTTGCTGTTATCCGTTTGTCAAAATGGAAACTCGGATTGCTTTCAAAATACATTACCACGCGCCCACGGATATGATGATTGATATAAAAAGTTTGAAATTTACCATCAAAATCCGTAATAGTTTTCATTTTATACCAAGAGAGATTTTCCAATTCAGAACAAAATATTTGAGCCTCATTTTACGAAAAATGTCATTTTTAAGTTGTTGAAATTCAAAACGGAAACAAATTTCGTTCCTTCAGGTTGCAAGAGATACGATGTGCATAGAAATGATCAAAGAGTGTGCTTTTATAGCACTTTGGAGAAAATCATTTTTCAAATTAATGCAGATATCCCGTTTTGGCGTTTGTGTAGGCCTATACATTTTCAAACATTGAAAATGGATAAACTAATGATTGATTATCAATAATCGATAATTGATTATCGATAATCGATAATCAATAATCAATAATCAATTATCGATTATCAATTCCCCTCACCCCCCATGCCCAGAAGGAGATCATCCTAAGCGATTCCTAGTTTTGTCGGTTGCGGAGGCCTATACATTTTTCAACAATGAATATGGATAAATTAATGATTGATTATCGATAAATGATAATTGATTATCGATAATCGATAATCAATAATCAATTATCGATTATCAATTCCCCTCACCCCCCCATGCCCAGAAGGAGATCATCCTTAGCGATTCCTAGTTTTGTCGGTTGCGGAGGCCTATACATTTTTCAACAATGAATATGGATAAACTAATGATTGATTATGGATAATTAATCATCGATAATCGATAATCGATAATCAATAATCAATTATCGATTATCAATTACCCTCACCCCCCATGCCCAGAAGGAGATCATCCTTAGCGATTCCTAGTTTTGTCGGTTGCGGAGGCCTATACATTTTTCAACAATGAATATGGATAAACTAATGATTGATTATGGATAATTAATCATCGATAATCGATAAACGATAGTCAATAATCAATTATCGACTATCGATTCCGCCTCACCCCCCCCCCCCCCTACCCAGAAGCAAATCATCCTTAGCGATTCCTTGATCATCATTTGCGTGTTTGGGTTTAACTGAACGTTTATAACTTATTGATCATTGATTATCGGTTATCGACTATCTGTAATTATTTATTCTCCCCCACCGCACCAACTCTAGCACTACTTTACAATGGCATCTACTAGCGTGGTAGGAAAAGCTTCTGATTATGAAGTTGGGGGGGGCAGACCGTGGGCTATTCAGAAATTAACGGCACCTACCTAAAGAAGACATGGGATTCCCAATAAGTTTTGCGTTTTCCCATGTCTTCTTTAGGGAAAAGCCGTCCTCAGCAATTGCTAGCACCAACATGCGAGGGGGTATACCCCCCAACCCACACACACACATTTGAACATGAGAGTCCGTGATCATTATTTTTAGAATCCAATTAAATATTCATAGCTGATTGATCATTGATTATCGGTTATCGACTATCGATTAACACCATCTCAAACGCTGCTTACCAGCGCGCTAAGGTAAGACTGTGATGAAATCCGTAGGCATGATACTCTATGCACTACTGCTGGCTATGATCTGACCTCATTGTTTACGAGGTCAGATCTTTAAAAAGATTAAGATTTTCCCATGTCTTCTTTAGGGGGTGGGCCAAAAATATCTGGATGCGCCCAATGGACTAAACCTTTACCTAACTACTTTACTTTCAGTGGTAATTATTAGATTGATACATGATTAGCTAATGAACATTGCCCCCTGCATGAGTTAGCGCTGAGTGAGGGCATAGGAAGGGGAAATCAACCCAGATTTGCCAGCTTCTGGTTTAACCTTTGCATACCGTAAACTAATTCTCGACAATCAAATCATCTCATTTAGATGGAATCAAATAAAATCAATTGTAACTGTACCATTTTAAAATGTGATAACCTACTTCTAGAATTTCTATAATTTTCCATCTGCGCAACCTGTTGATAAATAAAATATTTTAACTTTAAAAGATAGGCAAAATTAAATGTTTTGGGTTTTAAACTTGGAATTTTGCCACAAAAATCACAGTTTTTGTCAACATTAGTAATACAGGAAAAGGTAGGAACATTGTGAAACATTTTGTGACAGTGAGGAATAAATTCATTAATCAGGAGGATGTTGTGCTACAACTTCACTGACACAATCTTGATATATTTTATTAAGATATTTGATATCAATCAAATGTACTTTGTAAGTGATTGCAATAAAATAAATGTTGTCACTTTTTGGATCACTCTTTTTGCTCTATTTCTTCATCTCAAAAGAAACTGGGTTCAGATTATCTCAAAAGGACTCCCGGGCCGGACCTCAAGTCACAAAGCCTGCAAATTGCTCTCTGGTGTTGTATACATCTACAACTTGCTCTGTTGTGAGTTTGGTTTATGAGGTGGTAGGAGCTCAAAAATTGAAAGGGGCCAATTGATTTTTCCCGAACCCTGTAAGCCGTGCAAACCCAAATTTGAGGAGTCCAATGAGAATTTTAAGTTCTGAACTTTAGAAATGGTCAAATACTTAGTTCCTTTTTTACATCGAGAAAGTTTATTATGAGCAACTCGGCCAAGGATTTACATAATTTAATTTCTGTGCATTGTAAAATTTAGGGGGTCCATGCAGTTTTGATTGAACCCATTGGTCAATTTCAACTTATAATTTAAGGGGCCCAAACCGTCTAAAACAAAAAAGTAAGGGATCTCATGATGTGCAGACACACAAGAATGCAACCCCCGAAGTTCCACCCCCTTCGGATGATATAGCTAGCCTTCCAGAGGGAGCATGGGTTCAAATAGAATAGACAATTGGGTAACTTCCATCTGACATACTCACTCCAGTTGTGGAAGATATAGGTAAATCCAAATAATTAACCCTAGCCAGTTCCATTTGAAATACCTACTCCCTCTTTGTCTGACTTTTCTTCAAGCTTCTAGGGGCAGGGCCGATTTCAAATGGAATATCACATCATAATACTAATCACGGCGTGTCCGTCCGTCCCTCTGTCCGTGCGCTATCACATGCGCGTGGTACGATAACGTGTGCTCGCGGTGCGCTATCGCGTAGTGTACGGAGTACCGACGGGCGCAGTGCGAGCATTGGAAAGCATTACAGTGTGGCTAATCGTGCAGGTGCGTCTTATCGGATCAACAGGCCTATTTTCCACACATTATTTCAATACGGCACATGTGCAGAGGCCTATTACAGTAGAACCTGTCTATTTCCGGGGTGCAATATTTTTTTCCGTAGTTAACATTTGAATAGGAGAAACTTTTTACTTAAAAAAATATAGGGTTAGGGTTTAAACAAGGCCACGAGTCTCGCCTGCTTTCGCGATTACTTTTGGTAGAGGTAAATGAATTTGGTGGTTATCGGCTGGGCATGGTTATCGGCTGGGCACGATTATCTGGCTGATGGTGACCGTACCCATTAAGTTTCATGCCCATGCAACAGGTTTACTAATTTGACCTCAGATGACCCTGGTGACCCTGAAATGACCTTCCAAAAATTTGGCTTTAAATGTTGACTGTACCCACCGAATTTCATGCCTATCTGAAAGTTTTTACTAATTTGACCTCAGATGACCCCTGGTGGCCTCGAAATGACCTTCCAAAAATTTGGCTTTAAATGTTGACTGTACCCACCAAGTTTCATGCCCGTACAACAGTTTTTACTAAACACAGCCAAAAAAGAAAGTCTCCAGTAGTTACATCCCCATTTAATCAGATTCGGATGAGTTTATGGCAAAATAATTTATATAATAATTTTCTATATACTTTCCTGCGAAGATTGATACCAAATTTGATATCAAAAGTTTAATCATCATGAGCAAAGGAGCCGTTGTTTGGAAATTTGTGCAATTTTAAAAATGACAAATTCGGAATTGACCACGCAAAAATCAATGCATGGTATCAGCTTATTATGTGGCCTGAAGCATGCCCGTACAGGAATCATTGTACACTTGCTCTGCGCACAATTGAAAGAGCGGGGTATTTGATTTGCATTTTGACATGCATGGGCAAACCTTTAACCTGCCGGCCTATTCAGGCGACGTAATTCTTGGCACTCACGCTTAGCTCTGCTACACGTGATACAATTCCCTATGTCATTTTTAACATTGCACGAATTTCCAAACATCTGATTCTATGCTCACGACGATTAAACTTTTGATATCACATTTGGTATCAATCTTCAAGGAGAGTGTATAGAAAATTATTATATAAATTATTTTGCCATACACTCATCAGAATCTGATTAAATGGGGATGGAACTACTGGAGACTTTCTTTTTTGGCTGTGTTTAATTTGACCTCAGATGACCCCTGGTGACCTCGAAATGACCTTCCAAAAATTTGGCTTTAAATGTTGACTGTACCCACCAAGATTCATGCCCGACCAACAGTTTTTACTAATTTGACCTCAGATGACCCCTGGTGACCTTGAAATGACCTTCCAAAAATTTGGCTTTAAATGTTGACTGTACCCACCAAGTTTCATGCCCATACGACAGTTTTACTAATTTGACCTCAGATGACCCCTGGTGACCTTGAAATGACCTTCCAAAAATTTGGCTTCAAATGTTGACTGTACCAACCAAGTTTCATGCCCATACAACAGAGTTTACTAATTTGACCTCAGATGACCCCTAGTGACCTTGAAATGACCTTCCAAAAATTTGGCTTTAAATGTTGACTGTACCAACCAAGTTTCATGCCCATACGACAGTTTTTACTAATTTGACCTCAGATGACCCCTACATGACCTCAGTGACCTTGACGCACTAACCAATACAAACCGGTTCTGTCTCGGGTCAAGATGCACCCACCCACCAAGTTTGAGGAACGTGCGACTCATAGTCTCCGAGAAAATAGGCGGAAGGCAAACTTTAACCAAAACTTGAACCAAATTTGTCACATACACACCCCCACATACACACGGAAAAGTGATTATATAGTCTCCTGCCTTATCAGGCGAGACAAAAATCTAACCCTAACCCTAACCTATTACCTTTACTAAGTTGATTATGGTGTCAAATTGGGTCTTGATCATTGAGAGACGTATATCATAGTAGTTTAAAAGGTCAGGGCAGGTAGGCCTATCACGAGAACCACCCAACCCGAGAACCGCAAAATCTAGTTATATATAAGAGGCAAGTAAAGAATACTTCACATTTTTCATTATCAATATTTAAAGTATTAAATCCATCAGTGTTAAACAACCAACAAGGACCCTGTTCACATTAGAAAATTTCTTCATTTGACAAAGATAAGTTAATCTTGATTAACTAATTAAGGATGCGTACACATTAGGCCAAAAAAAAAATATTGTTGTGTTGCCCTCAAGTGAGAAAATGGGAAAGTTGGGGCGGACGGTCGGATTTTTTTTTTTTTTTTCCTTTTTTTTTTTCAAACCTTCAGTTCTTAAAAATCTCCTCAAATATTAAATAATGCTTCTTCAACTCGGGATATTTGTCAATTCTGACTTCTGGATACCTGTTAGACATCAATTAAAGACTAGTCTTTCAATAAAATATTAATTTTAAGTGAAAAACATAGATTTTTTGAACAAATCTGTAAAAATCATCATTCAAAAAAAAAAAAAAAAAAAAAAAAATGCCGACCCTGATTTTTCAGGATTTAGGACCGGGCGGTTGAGGGCAACACAACAATTTTTTTTTTAGGCCTTACGCTGACCGAAGATCGAACGAAGACATGCACTGTACACATTTCATGAAAATTAACGAAGCTCGAACGGCTATTATTAAAGCCGGCAAAGGTCACTTGTCACATGATCACTTTCCTTCGTCGAACCATGGAAGAAAGAGATGAGAAGGAACCACAACGACTTCGATCGGCCAAGTTTTAATCCGCTTATCTATTGACGCATGAAAAGAAAAGCTATCGATGGTACTTCCTTTCATGTATAATCCATTTACCGCGATCGATGCTTGGCGATATCATTACTGGAAATTTTTTTATAACAAACCCATCCACGAACAACCAAACGCTACCCAGAAGTAAGATTATGGAATTTCACTGATTCTCTGAACATGTATAGTAGCTTTGTTTTGGGATCTACAGTCAAACTGTTTTCTTGATCGTGTTGTGTAGAAAATGTCCTATAAAACATCGAAAAGGTAATCAAAATCGGCCGTTTTTTTCTGAGTTTCATCTTTAGCAAATAAGGTAAGATTTTGGTGACTTTTTCGATGAAAAATAGATGTAAAATGTTCTTAAATAATGCACAATGTTCCGGTTGAGTCCGGTACATAAAACCTGTTTAATTTAATAGTTTATATGTGTATAATCATAACTAGCTAACTCGTTTTAGTGCCAAAGACTGCCAACTCTGAGAAAAAAGTCATCAAAGTTCGGGAAAATTGGGCAAAATGGAAGAAAAAGATGTAGGCCATCAATGACCGATGATCACGTCACCAGAGAAAATCCTATAGGGTGCTTGCACGGAAGGTCATTAGTTCAAATCATCCTTCACACACGCTCCAGAAGACATGCAAATACATGGAATACAATACCAATCACCTATTTAACGCGGGTATTGATCAAAGTAAATCCTCATGAATAACAATGTCAACTAAATGTCGGTAAAGGGAGTGGACAAAGTGAATGCGTTCGTTGTGGTTCCTTCTTATCTCTTTCTTCCATGGTCGAACGAAGCAAGTGTACATATTACAAAATTAGTTTTGTCGAACGAAGTATTCCTTCGTCGAAACAACCTTTTTAGCTTCGTCGGACGAAACAATTTTAATCTTCGTTGAATGAAGAAAAGTGTGTACACATTAGGAAAAAACAATTTTTAATCTTCGTTTGAGGTTCGTCGAAAGAAGAAAATTTTCTAATGTGAACAGGGTCAAAGATGTCATATTATAATACAGATGTTCTAATTTTAGCTTTTTATACCAATTTAACCTATTCTTAGATGCGATTAATATGCCAGGTCATTCCCACCTCAAACAATATTAAACTTTTCCAAGCATTTATAAAACAGAACTTTTTTGTTGCGAAGCAAATACAAAGCTCCGCTTGACTCATAAGATATTTTCAACCGGGTATTTTTACCTACATTTTGCCTGCTGCATGTTTTGCATTTACCGGGAAATCATTCAAAATCGCATAAGTACATTTAAGCTTACAAATCAGCTTTGATGGGGTCAATACACATTCCTCAGCAATTATAGAAATTATTTCTTTCCTGAATCCTGTTGCTTACAAGTTGCGATTCGGTGCTGTTGATTTTTGTTTGCTCACATGAAGGAACATAGCAATTTCTAGTTTTTCACTTTGATCACATCACATATAATTTGCACAGGGAAAAACAGATGCAACATGATCAAGGGGAATGAGTCACATGTCTGCAATTTTCAATTAGAAGTTTTTTACATCATTTTCTGACCATTTACGAATGGTATATTTAGATGCATACCCCATCATAATCTAACTTCTGGTTACCAAGTTATGAGCAATTTATCAAGAGCTGAAAACAATATAAAACAAAAGAATTGGAACACTGTTTTTGCTAATATTAGCGACATCCCACTCATTCCCCTTAATCATGTCACATATTTAAACATTACTTTCTGTAATACTCAAAGACCCAAAAAAAACACTCGCAATGCGCAAACCAGTATTCACTTTCAATATATTGGCCATGTGGTGGTGCTACGGGGGGAGGTGGCATAGGGGGAAATGTCCACAGTCAGAACTCTTTCCCCCAGTAAAAACACAAAATTACGAAAATTTCCACTTTTTGCAGCTCTTCCTGAAATTCCACCCAAAAAAGAACAAAAACTAAAGACCTTTAATGCAAAGGTGAAACAGACACACCAAATTTGCGTAAGTCAACAATAGGGTTGTCACATGCACGACACAGGCCTGCACACAAATACGCACCATTAATGCTGCAAAGAAATGTGTTTTTCATGGTGCTTTTAATGTAAACAAGAATGATGTTATTGCCAAAGTTGTCACAAGCATCATCAACACAAGTTTTTATCATGTGTCTGATGACACCATGGGTGCTGTTACTAATTTACATGTGAATGACAAATAATATGGCATTCTGTTCATTAGTGTACCAACTGTTAGTATCTGACATACTTTGATGGCAGCCTAATCTACATGCTGCCCTTGTGATGAGGCAAAAAAAGGAAAGAAATTAAATTGAATACCTGAGTGGAAGAAGGGCCCAACTCCATCAAAACTGTTTTTGAGATATTAAGAAAAAACTAATATTTGGAAAAGTTTTTTAGACAGAACGTTTTCATCTTCAGGGACCTTTAATACACGAACATACAATATTACATACATTCGAAAGTAGATATGATGTTTCCATGGCAACAGTACAGGTCTTAATACGAGCTGGAGTTGGGCCCTTCTTCCACTAATATACTGCAAGTGCCAGATGTGTTATAAATAGCTACAGAAATTAGGTAATTATCCATTAATTGCACAAGTAAAAGCATGTAATATGTTAGCAAGAAAGTTTATTGTAGTGAAAAGCAGATTTCATGGATGAACAAAATTCCTCTTTAATCCAATATTTGTGGAAGAAAGGCCCAACTCCATGGAGTTGGGCCTTTCTTCCACGAAAACCATGATTAAGTGAACATGGAAGACTATTTAGAGAGTGAATTTTGGCTCATCTTTCACACACAAGGAAGCACAGTCTGCTGGCAATAAAATGATGGGTCTAACTCATTTTTGTAAAAAATTGGAGTTGGGCCCTTCTTCCACTCAGGTATTCAATTGTTTGTTGCCTTTCACAATCCAATCCATCTTTCTAAAAAGCAAAGAAAAAAAAGTTGCAAAAGCATCTAATTTTGATTCAAATTGGGTGGTTTTTGAAAAAAACCAAAAAGTTGCATTTGACAAAACTAGGATAACACAAAGCAGAACAAACTCAAGTAAAGACAAAAGTGGGCTAATGTTGTACATGTATGTCTGCACGGTGACAAGTAAGCAAATGATGGCCGCAAACTTTGACAAGACGTGTGTCAGAATCTAGAGTTTATATGCGGGAAGGGAAAACAAAAGCCCCCAGACATACGAGTCACTGTCATAAAGTTTGTTACTAGCAGTGGGTAGTTAATGTAACTGGGCTACTGTAACGTTAACCACATGGGAATCACCGGCCGAAATATCAGCCTCTTTGAGAACTATTTTAATTTTAAAATAAAGGATTGTTCTTAAAAGAAATGTCATGGAAAAACAAAGTATTTCTATAAATTAATGAAGAATCTGCTTTGTAACTTTACCCCTCAATATACAATCCAACCCCCCTATTTGCACCTCTTTTATACGGATCTCTCTATTATCCAGATGCATGTATTTGGCAAAGAAAACATGTTTTAACATCTATAACTTTATGCTTTGAAGCATTCAAAATGACATCTATGTTTCATATGTCACCCAGATACAGTCCAACCTTTTTAATCCAGACTTCTTTTAAACAACTCTCTCTGTGGAGAAAGGTTTTTTAACACAAGTCAACACATACATAAATGACAGCCAGTGAAAAAATTCACTGACCATCCAGGATTTGAACCCGGGACCTTCGGATCATCGGACCTCTCTCTGTTATCCGGCTGTGAAATCTTCACAGGAAAACATGTTTTTGATAATTTGACTCCTTAATTCCGGACTCTGAATGCTTTATGACAATGTCTATGTTGCATAGAGCACTCAAATGCCATCTTTTAGTGGTATTACCCATGTTGAAACAGTATCGTGTTTTCCCAATTTCAGTACTTGGGACAGTCAATGCAGAATTATGTAATTCACTTATCCACATTTTTCACTTATCCAGCTAATGCTTGGTCCCACCATGGCCACCTAAAAGAGCTTAGACTGATAATAATAACAGTGTAACACAGATCTAAACAAATTAGGTCTGTATGCACTGAAATTGGACTTCGTTTGAGTCAGATACATGTAACATAGTACCTTTGTATTGTCACTTGCAAGCCTTGATGTTTTGCTGAAAGTGATTTATGAAATGACAGTTTAAAAATAAAAGTTTGCTCCAATTAGTGCCAATTGATATACTTCCCTGATGCAATCCATGTGATATGATGTGAAATAACATTGGGAGCTATAATAGGTGAGACCCGATCAAATTCTCCTCAACCCGTCAAATTAACCAAGCTTCCCTAATAGGTGTGACGTATATGTACAAGGAGCAGCATTTGGCGATGACAAGTGGTGTTTCCCAATAGGGGATAAGGTCATAGGACAAGCGACAACATTTCTTTTAGTGAAAAACTGCTGCAGCCCATAATTCCAACATTTTTTTTATCATAGAGGAGCCTTCTGGCTGTTTTTTGGGGAAAAGTTTATCACAACATTACATTTACTGAACATTTTCATTACAGTCAAACAAACAAACAGACAAAACCACCCTTACAAACTGACTGAAAAAAACAACACAAACCACCTCTTCTACAAGACACTAACCTGCTTGTGGTGGTTGTCCTGATGGTGTGATTTGTGATGCTTGTTGAAGAGGTTGTTGCGCTTGGTCTCCTTGTCCTACAGCGGCTTGTTCTGTGCCAATAGAGGGCACTGCTGGGGCGTTACTGTCCGCATTGTCTCCTCCTGGTCCTATTATGGAGACAGACAGAGACAAAGAAATTATGATGTGACTATTGTTATACTATCAAAGCTGCATTATTAACTTTTCTGGATATCAGTTGGGCTCGTGATTCTTAATTGTAACGCTGAATTATACTCCATACTAAGTGAAGAGCGATTGCTATTTGAACAATGAGGTAGTGCGCTTTTGCCAATGCAACAGTGCGCTACCTCATTGGATAGGAACCAATCACTCGTCACTCAGTATAAATTCAGCCAGGCTCGTAAAAAAGGGGGGATTGGGGGACAGTGGGGGTGGATGCCCCTCCAAATCCCATAATGCCCCAAAAGAAAAAAATAGAGTTTTTATGCTTTTTGGTCAATAAAAGGTTCCAAATTAAAAAAAAAAAATCCACTTTTTCAAAATCCACTCCCTAGTCCAAATTTTGGAAAAAAGGTCCACTTTTTCAACATCAGCCCCCAAATAAATCCTGGTTACCATGGTTACAGGCCTCAATTCAGCTTTACTGGTTCATGTTGTACAACAGATGGTGTACCAGCGGGTGATTAGGTATAGTCCTGTTACTCCTGTAGGACCTATATTAAAAATAGGGATGGTGGTCCCACAAAAATACTGTGAAAACGTCGCTATCTGAGCCCTTAAAGGGTCGTTTATTAAAATTTGCCTTGTGAAATAACATGCTCAGCTCACCGTATTTTGAGCATTGTGAAATAACATGCTCAGCTCACCGTATTTTGATTTTTGTTACATGCCATGTCAACATTTTGGCACTGTTCAGCTATACATAAGCTACAAACCATACAATTGACATAACTAGTGCAATATTTCACTGCTTTGACAGCATTCTTCTGAATTGCTTGTTGCCGTTTGGATAAAAACTGTTGTAATAGACAGTTGAGGTGAGTGTCACATAAAATCAACTTAAAGAAGCACTCCAGTAGCAGCAAAAAATATTGGATATTAAGATGATCTTAGCAAATGCCAAAAATTTTAAGTAAGACAATTATAGCATGATAAATCTTGCTAAGTCATTGTCAATTTGACTATATTCACACACTACCATGCACCGTCACTTGTGCAAAATATGTCAAAAAAAGAAGTCGATATTGAAACTTCAAACAAGGTCTCAATCACTCTGAATATCTGCACTGTGTAAATGACGCTAACAGCTATGACTTGAGAACAGTAAGATATGGAAATGTGTTTATTTCGGGGATGTCTGGGTTTAAATTGGCGGAGAAAACCAAAAAGGTAATAGAAGCACAAGGGGAACCTATGCTGAATCAGGTGAAACCGAGGAGGAAATGTCATTAGGTGAATACGCCAGTAAGATGAGGACGACTAATAAAGCGCTGGATTCATGTTGTTAGCTGAGTCTAAACAGGCACTATGGACCACAATGGCCTCATCCAAATGGCATAGTTCAATAACCTCAATTAAACAATATTAGTGCAAAATTTAACCTCAAGTTGCAGAGTGTGAGTTTTTGTACCCAAATTTTTAAAGGTCATTCAATGAATGTGAAAATGTATTGGGGTTAAAGAACTGTGCCTTAATAGATGAGCATGTTGTGGATTCTAGTGAGGTTACAAGGAGTGGTGAACACAAATGTATTCATGTCAAGACGGTTGCGACAATTTTAAAAAGGTAAAGATTTGGACAGCACTCTAGGGAGTTCTGCTGTTTATTTATATTAATGTTACCGATAACCTCAACAGTGTTGAACGAAATCAAAGTCTGTACAACATGAAGATTTCATGACGGCATTGTGTAACACTCCTTTGAGTTTGTTTACTGTCTCTGTAGAGTACACACATGATTTGGTGTGTCACAGCAAAGCCAAGTATTAAATAGGGATACCTAACTTACATCACACATAAAAGTCTTAAATTGGGATTGCTTTAGCCAACTTCTGACAAAAAATAACCAATATAGATGGATAGAAGATAGTCTGAGTGAATAAACTTCTGCAACTTATAGAGGATGTATTAAAATGAATAACTAGAATTACGCGGTACGTAATTAAGGTAGCCCACACACAAAGGTAAATAAATATTTTAAATATTGTGTAAATAACAAAGGTTTATATTATATACAAATAATTTAAATACATAAATAACATGACACAAAACTATACAGCACATCAGGCCACCATATCCTATCACCATACCAAGTTTGATGTTGATCAGTTATTGCGTTTAAGCTGCAGAGTGGATTAATGGTTTTGATTCCACCTGGACAGCCACAAACAGGCAACAGGCCATTTGGGTGATAACATAAGCCCTACATATATGTGTGTGGGGGGGGCAAAAATCAAGTCATGAAAATGTACGATCATAACTCTGTCGTTCTTTATAGGTAAGTCCAAATGGGCTATTCTATTTAAAATCCACACTACCCCTATGGAAGATTTTGGAAATATCTTCCACAGGGGAATATGCATTTCAAACAGAATGAGCATATTAGGCAGCTCCATTTAAAACTCATCCTCCCTCTGTGGAAGATTCAAGTTGAATCTTACTCAGAGGGTGTATGAAAATCGAATGGAGCTGCCAAATGTGTTAATTCCATTTGAATTTCATACTCCCCCTGTGGAAGATATTTCCAAAATCTTCCACAGGAGTAGTGAGGATTTTAAATGGAATAGCCCAATTTCAAGACAGAGGCTTAATAATTTGAGACAAAGCAGACTATTTGAAAGTAGTTCAAACAACATACCAACAACATTGACATAGCGAAACTAGTTCACATAGCCAATGTCTTCTGTTATATGTTGATATATCTGTATGTTACCAGTCACCACACTTGACAATATCAATGTAAAAGTGTGTCATTGAGTTGATCACTAGGATCCACAACATGCTCATCTATCAGGGCACAGTTCTTTAACCCCAATACATTTGTACATTCATTGAATGACCTTTGAAAATTTGGGTACAAAAACTCATACTCTGCAACTTGACATCAAATTTTGTTCTATGATTATTTAATTGAGGTTATTGAACAATGACTTTGGGATGAGGCCATTGTGGTCCATATTAAGGTTGTCCAACTTGATGTGTCACTAGCTACCAGTATGGTATTATACAAATACAACATGTTTTGAGGGGAAGTAGTCAAAACTACTGGTCCCGAGGTGTTGGATGATTTGACTACTTCCCGACGCGCCAACACCTCGGGACCAGTAGTTTTGACTACTTTCCCGAAATAAAACATGTTGTATTTGTTTTACTATACCTCATAAATATTTTCACTATCAGGGCAAAATCGTAAACAAAAGTCAAACACACACCAGTCAACGTGCCGGCCGGCATGGTAAATAAGCTGAATATTTTGCTTACCTGATTTTATTGGAGGATTTCTGTTCAATCAATCTACATTTTGACCTATATTATTCGAATTTTCTTTTTAACATTCCATAAATAACGTTTTGTTTCATAAAACGTCAAATTCTCGTGTTATTATCCATCGGTAATCTCGGCAAAATAACCGCAGCAGGCGCCATTTTCACGATAAGCGCATCTGCAGAATCGCCGTTGTGTAGCATAATGCTACGTATGAAGGAACGGTGACGCTGGGGGTCGAGACACCGTGTGGTAGTAGAAGTGCGGAAGTTTTACTACTTCCAGCGTGCGGCGTAATTGCACAGGCGCGGGAAGTAGTCAAAATACCGTACTTTCGGACGCTGGCGTTATTAACCAATAAGATGTCTGGATTACCTAATAAATATTTATGAGGTATAGTAACAAGTAATATGATGATATAATATTATGTTACTTTATACTCTATAAAGGGTATGCACAGATTGTCAACATAGACTAAAACTTTTTTTTTTTTTTTCTTGTTTCCTTGCATGTTTACTGGGCTATGTTTAAGGGTAGAGCGAGATATTGTTGGTCGAAGCAACCTAAAATCGATTTTCATTATCTAGATCAATATATTATTGAAAATTAACACCTTGATGTTTTGCAAAAGTTCATTCTACAAATCGTATACTCTGCAAACTTGCTTAATTTATTGTTGTTAACCGCAGCACCTATAAAAGTATATCTGAGATATTTTAATTCTTCTACACACTCGCTATGAATTGAGCAATGCAATTTTTGCCAAAGCTCACTACCATTCGTAAGATGCTGTGAACTACCAAATCACAACAGTTAAAAATAATTCATAACCTTAACATACTTATTTCCCATGAAGTAAATCAAGCAGAAAGACTGTACTTCTAGTTCAATGTGTCTGTGTCCACCATGTTCAATAACATTAACTTATTCAATGCGAATTTATCAATTAATGGAGCAATAACGCAACAAAACTTATTTCACCAAAACATTTGTGCTCATCCCTGTAACACCTGTGTCATGTGAAGCTAATGCTGAGTCAATCTGGTCCTATGGGTTATGAGCCATCACACTTAATGTACAATAACATGTTAATACAAGTATTATGTTGTGTCATATGATGTCAATTCAGTGAAAGTCATAGGATAGATGGCTACCACAGCTGTTTATTTTAAGTTTGGCTTAATCATGTTAATCATGTTAACCTTAATGAGACACATTTTCAAGGTTTTAAAGCGTTTCACAAAAGATCAGCAACCCTTGTCCAGGATGTCCTAAGGAATTCTTTACAACCCAGCACAACCATAATTTTAACATTTTTTTACAATTTATGCATGAAATAGAGCATTTTTGGAAGACTTTTACCTTAAGGGCTCTTTTGGGAGTGGTGGGGTACCACTAGGCCCTGGGCCTCCTTGTTGTTGCTGCCACCCCTTCCCCAATCCGCACCTGAACCCCCTCTTGTTCTTACCTTGTTGAATTTGTTGCTGTTGTTGTGGTTGTAACTCAGGCTGCTGTGAGGCCCCTGCTTGTGGAAGTGGTGGGGTACCACTAGGCCCTGGGCCTCCTTGTTGTTGCTGCATGGCTGCCATGTGTTGTGCGTGTTGTCTGGCGCGCATCTCTGCTGCACGCAGTTGCTCTTGATGAAACTGTTGTCTGTCCGATAATAATTGTTGTCGCTGGTATTCCAACTACAAAACAAAGATGGGTAAATTTATGAGTTGTTTGCCATGTTTGTTCTATCTTTCTTTTTGTATGTTTGTTTGTTTACTTGCTTCACTCATACATGCCCATTCTTTATCTATTAATATGCTGACATTTTCATCATATTATCTTAGCTCTGTGCACTCTTAATATAAGTCCAATCATAGAGACCGACAGAACAAACTCATTCATGTATCGCCTGGAACGAGTTGTTTGCCATATTTGGTAAGAATTTGAGCATTTCTTGAAAGAATAATGGTGGCTCTGAAAAGAGTCGTTGAAAATGGTAGTCGACTTCAAAACAAATTGTGAATTTGAGGCTTTTATGCCATTACTTGCACATGCTTCAAATAACCATTATGAGTATTTGTTTACACTGCAAAAGTCAAGTTTGAATTTGATCTGGTCATCAATTAGAGGTTGATTTTATGAAGTCAAATTCAAAATGTGGCGACTTTGTTTACACACAAATGAAGACAAGTTCAAATGGCACTTAAGTCGACTACAGGCTTTGTGTAAACAGGATCTATATCTCTTTGGGGCAAGTTTTGCAGCCATTGATTCTCTAACAGGTGCCAAATCTAATCTCAAACTGAAACTTTTGCTAAAGTTTGGAGTACATACTGCTTCTCTTTCTCTGTCCATTATGGTTTCCAGCTCCTCAAAATGTCTCAGCTTAATCTCCAATTTCTTCATCTGGGTTTCCACGAGTAATGCCACCAGACTCTTGATCTTCCTTTCTTCAACGGCTGCCAAATGCTGAAAAGACAAGAAACACCAAGCAAAGTATGATAAAAAAACAGTCTAAATGGAAATTGGAAACACATGCATGCTGTAAATGTTCAAAGGTAAGATGTAAGGATAAAATCAAGACTTTTGAACAGGTCATTGCCTATTTACCAGTGTATGACAAAAGGGATTATCGACTGCTCAGTGCCAGAAGTGGGTAAGCGCAATTAGCCTTTTCGAAGTATGGCGTACACAAAAGGAATGAAGTCTTCAATCTGGGTAAAACCCGGCAAATTCAAAGGACTTTACTCACATCGTGCAGCACTATCCTATTGTGGCTGCCCTGTGAACATTTTGCAATTTACATCCAGTATATTGTACTCAGCTACACATGGCAGCTTTTGCACTTACCCACTTCTGGCACTGAGCAATCATTATCAGCCATTTATCAGAACAAGAACACCCAAATATGCATCAATATTCAAATGTTTGCAATTTTGGAACAAGAATAGACCTGCTACTGAAGCGTACAAAATGTGAAAGCAATTAAATAATATCAAAATGAAGCTATACCACTGCACCCTGATGTGGGCGCAGCTGCAAATAGCTAGCGTTCGCTAAAAGTGCTTGGGTACTTAGGCACACGATTCAGGAAAGTGCATATGAGCACACAAAACAGCTTCCTCGACGTGTTGATGTCACTGCCACATCAGGGTGAAAATGGTATAGAATAAAAGTATGTTTATACTTTTATAATTTCCATATTTGTCTAATTGTGTGAGAGAGGCTATCAAATTTGTCATGTATTGGCGCTAGCAGTCCACAGAGGATAGCAATTCGTCGCTGAATATATTGTATTGTATATATTTAACACATAGCAGCTATTGGAGTTACGAGGTTTTGCCAGGACAGCAACAAATTTACACTTTCATAGCACATGATATATTGTAATCAAGTCCGCCTATTATATATTTGTTGATTTTGTGCAGGAATCTCTAAAAAAATGCCTTTAAACAATTTGTCATCAATCTTGTCAATTTGCAGAGGATTATAACAGGGCTGCAATAACTGAAATGATTCATAAATATGTGCTACATCTATGTTCTACAATTTAGTCAAATCCCTAGCACATACAGAATTAGTCATTAATCTAGTACACTCATCCTCACCAAAGATGTTGGCTTCAATTAAATGAATCCTAATGCCTAAAACTAACCCTAACCTAAGCCATTAACCCTAACACTGATCATAATCTAAGTTCTAACCTTAATCCTAACCCTAACATGCCTCAAACCCTAACCCTTTTCAGACTAATGAGGTGCTCCCAGGATGTCATCCTCATACAATTATCACACAACTCATTTTTTTACCCAAATTGAGCTTGTTTGCCCACCACCCCTTGTCCCTTGACAGGACTTATGGCAGCTTGCATGGCCACCTGATGAATTTTTAAATTCAAATATATAAATTTGATGTAATTGACTGATAACATCCCCTCCCACACTTTCTGGCATCTGAAGACGTAAAGGAGCCATAACTGGACCTATTACAAGGATACATTTGGGAATCGCGCTATCTTCTGAAGCATAATTGAGTGCATATCCTTCACACGCATTGAGCAGAACCAGCCATTAGTTATGTACACTCATCAGCGCCAAAGAGGTGAACAAGCAATGCAGTAACATTATGAATCAGATCAAGCAAAAGGGCAACATGTCGGGAGAACTGATTTCAAAAGAGTGGCCTAAAAGAGTGCTAATTTGCTCTGTATTACAGAGACATAGCAATCATTGTATCTCAGGAACCAAACTTCTCCTTATGATGGGGTTTCAGCATATTGCAATATAGACATTACCAATTGAACGACAAAGTGAAACTTAAATTCTTTAACAAGAGACTTGTTTCTGTTGAATTGCTTTTATATGAACATCTCACTTGCTCAGTTGAAGGTGCTGTGACTGTACCTGTTATCGGGGCACATTTGGGAATCGTAATCTCTCTCTCCCCGGAATGGGAAATTAAACAGGATAAGGAAACATGGCTGGTGTCAATGACAACATACTACAACATGATGAGTGTCAAAACAAGTAACTACTGTGGCAAGTTTATGATTCAAAATGAATAATAGCAAATTAATGTTGGTCTTAAGGGCCATTTCAAACACTAATGAACCAAGCAAATACCAGGCATGATTGTACAACATTTTACACAATGAACATACAAAGAAATGTTACATTACAAACTATGCTGTAAAATATTATATTTGAAATAACATGAGCTCCAACAAAACAAGTGCAAGAGCTCAAACTAATCAGATACAAATGGCAAATGATTGACGGTTTTCTTTGTAACTCACAAAATTTGAAGTTATTAGAAGCCCGTTTAAGGAGTATTTAAGCTTATCTGATAGGGTGGGTGGAATGTCTTGCTTGAGGTTGTGGAAAAGTGGACTGACCTGCTTAAATTATCGTCTGGAGGCTGAAAATAGGGGCACGGTGGCACAGTTTTATGGGCTCTGCCTTGCAATCGGTGGGTTGCGAGTTCGAACCCCTGCCGTGCCATCGTGTTGTGCACTTGGGCTGCTTCACCTCACTTGCCCTCTCTACCCAGGGGTGAAATGGGGAGCTGTTATGAATATTGTCCATTGAGCACCGCCCAAAGGTATGAGCATGCCTTGGGCATTGTATGGCAGCTGACATATTCTGACGACAGTGGAATAAATGTAAAGCGCTTTGATACACGTGAAAGGCGCTATATAAATACCAACATTTAAAATTATACAACCAATTCTGATCCATGCAGTCCTCCAATAAGAGGGACAGAACCTGTTTCTACATTACTCTTTTTTTTATTCTATTTTTCTTTAAGTTGCTTTCTGTTAATGTTAAGATTAAAAGCACATCTCTCACCTACCTCCCTCAATCAAAAGTTTTAACTGCAATTACTGAAAAGCGCCTCATATGCCACATCTTTACGCAATACACTCTCAGAAAAAAAGGTGCTACTTAGAACCTTTTTTTGTCCTGTATGTAGAACCCTAAGCAGTAATAAGGTTCTATAAAAGTTCTATAAAGAACCTTAAAGATTTAAATAGGCCTGGGGACATTCTAATTCATTCATTCAGGGACTCATCACAAAGTTAAGAAAAGTAAAACGTAGTGTTAAGGGGGTACTACACCCCAACCAAATTTTGTGCATATTTTTGCATTTTTCTCAAGAATTATAGCGCATTGGGGACAAGTAAGATATGTATATTATAGGGGCAAAGACTGCAACTACTGCACTGAAAATTTTATTTCAGCACAGACAACAGTTGTGGAGTTACAGTCAAAAATGAGGGAAAACCAATATTTGATCAATAAATCAATAACTACTTGCTTTGAGTTGCTGAATTTTGAGTACAGTAGTTGTAGTCCTTGCCCCTTTAATATACATATCTTAACTGTCACCAATCCGCTATAAGTTTTGAGAAAAATGCAAAAGTAGGCCCACAATTGGCCAGGGGTGTAGTACCCCTTAACCCTTTTGGTACTAAAAATCATTTTCTTGGATAAAAACCTTTTTTCTGTTCTACAAAGAACCCCATTGGGTTTCAATTGGGTTCTTTGTAGAACCAAAAAAGGTTCTGTAGCCAAGAAAAAGGTTCTTTGTAGAACCTTAAACTTGAACATGTTGAAGAACCTTTAAGGAATCTTAAAGAAAGAACCCTTATTACTGCTTAGGGTTCTACATACAGGACAAAAAAGGTTCTAAGTAGCACCTTTTTTTCTGAGAGTGTAGAATGCAGTTGTCTTTCTCTAGCATGGAGAGAATGACAGAAAGGCAAACTGTTTTCAATCCAACCCATGACACAAAACAACACATACCACAATGATGTGGCACTTTCAATTGACAGGATGCATGTGCAATTCAAAATTACAAATCTCTTAATTTAGTTCTTTTAGTCAGCAAATTCCTCAATTGGGATGATGGAAGAATTGAACTTGTAGTTATAAATAAATAAACATAATTTGTCTCATGATATATTTGAATTGTCTCATGTTGATAAGTTTTACTTTTGTACTTGCTCAGAAACGTCACATCACAATTCCTACTGACACATCTTATGTCAGTTATCTTTCACCTAAACCTGACCCTATAATCTAACCCTAATTGGCAACCTACCTAAACCTAAACAGCAACCTAAACCTAGGCCTGATCCTATAATCTAACATGAATTGGCAACCTAAACCTAATCCCTAAACCCAATCCTAACCAAAAAAACCTAATCCTGACCCAAAAAAATATGTAACAGTTACGATCAACTTAAGTTTGCAGTGGGATAAAAATAACTCAGGGAAAGGGGGCTCATTGTTTTCAGCAGACTGGAGTTTCCCAGACCAACCCCACCTTGTCTCAAAATAACCATGAACAATGTAAAAGGAGACAGCAACTCTACTATCTTGATACAGTATATAAGTATTTGTGATGTATAAGTAAATTCAGTCGGAAGTCGGAAATATTGATTCTGAGATATAGCCTTTTGTTTCCTATTGTTTTGGAAACTCTTTAACTGCTCATATCTTTTGAACTGGTTGTCCAAATTCACGGGGGTTTTCTGCAGAATGCAGCAATGCAAATGCTGTTTAAAATCCCACAAGAAACTGAAAATTGAATATGACCGACTTCAGACTGATTTTGCTTGATCACACCGCATTTTGTCACACCTGCAGTTGAAAGATGACATCATCGTTTTAGAGACCCTGGTTTCAATCAAAACCTGATATTGTTCTCCTGTCATTTGCATAAAAATCACATGTCCTTAATTTTGACCTGAAAAAATTTAAACAGGCTGCTGGGATTCAATGAAGTCTATGATATGCCCTTATGAATTCAATAAAGGTTCAATGAAATTTATTCAACAGCTAAAATTATATTTTAACACCTCTTCAAGACATTTATTTTGCTTATCCCAACAGTTATTTAATGTATGTAGAACATGCATGTGAACACTCTTGTGGACATATCTATAAACTGCTATTAAAACATCAAAAAATTCAAAAGTCACAGAAATATTGAAATGGCAACAAAATCTATGCACAGCCTGATAGTTTGAAAGCTGTTGGTATTGATATTGTCCAGGTGAAGCACTCAAAATGATATGATAGGAAAACAATTAATAATCACATCAAACAACCATGTCCCAAGAGCAAACTACCTGTCCAGAATGACAAGTGTCTAGCAGAGAAACTGCTTCAAACCCTGATATATAGGCATTGACTTTAACTGCAACTTTTAGCCAGACAAAGACCTGAGTGTGTTCAAAATCCAGCAACTTTAAATAATAATTACCATAAGCAGTTGTCTGGATCAAAAATAAGAACAATAACAATGTGTCATAAAAGAAAAACATTGACACAATATTTTCATCAATATACGAGGGGGTATCCAAAAGTTTTTGACATCACCCAGAAGCGAAAGAGCTATATCGATGAAATTTTGTCAGTGTAATTACTGGTCCTTATGTACATTATGGTCCAAAAATGGTCTCATAAGTATGTTTACTTTCTTTACAGGTGGCGCTAGATGGGCAGTAGGCGCATAAACTTTTCATGATAAGATCCTCCACTTTCTTGAATTTCTTCACTGTGGCCGCATCATCCGAAAGTGATGGATGTCCAGTGTCCACTTCTTGGCTCATCTGTGAGGGACATGTGGCCAGTTTGGAAATTCTTTTTTCAAAAAGCAACAGTGCCATATGATGGGCAATCATCACCGTAGATAGCTTTCATTTCATCATAGATTTTCTGAGCATTGTAGGCCTAACCCTTCAAATGCAGGAACTATTATCACACTGCGTGCCTCAATTTTCATCATTTTACAGGTTATGCGCCTACTGCCCATCTAGCATCAGCTGTAAAGAAAGTAAACATACTTAGGAGACCATTTTTGGATCATTATGTACATAAGGACCAGTAATTACACTGACAAAATTTTATCGATATAGCTCCTTCGCTTCTGGGTGATGTCAAAAACTTTTGGATACCCCCTCATATGTTAGCCCTCTCTGCAATATGGACATGTTGTATGTTGACATGTTGGACCTAATGTATGAAAACTCAAGACCTAGCTACTTGTATGAAAAATGCATGAAAAAACTGAATACCAACATGCCTAGTGTCATTCTATGACATTCAAAAGGAGGATTGTTTTCTAGTTAACAGACCAACTTTTGTATATCTGGTCTTTTTTTAGTGTTGTGCCAATCCTGCAATAATTACAACCACCTGTTGTGTGTTATGGTATGTGTTGATATTAACCCGTCATTCTGGTCCACTTTATGCGACACTTTACTGTGTGTGCTCTATATCAATGCATTCAGGTTATTGACTCATAGTCTACGGTTCAACTCTTAAATGGTTAAGTTCAACTTTAAGTATGTGCCTAAAGAAGTTGAGATACAATTTATGAATTGGTGTTGCAGGTATTATAATTGTAAATCAAACCGGTATTATGACAATGCTCTTCTACCTTAAGTACAACTTAAAAAGATTGATGATCCCCAGTAACTAAACACTTCCAAACAAAAAGTAAGTTCCCTTCCTTATTTAGCAGTGATATCTGCAAAACTTATACTTCAATTAAAATGGGTCTTGGCACACATTATCAAGAGCATCATACTAACATGGATTGAGAATTAAGAGCCATAAAAGTGCATAAGACCCCTACCCCCTTATGAAATTTCATCATTCAATATGAGCTAACTCATTCATGAAGCACTTTTTGGATTCAAATTCTCAGACAGTGTTGGTATGAACCACTTGCTAATGTGAGCCAAGGCCCATTTCAATTGAATAATGCATTCTGAAGATAAAAAAACAAAAAGAAAGGGGAACTTATTTTTTTTGAAGTGTTTAGTTTGTTATCAAGCTGACCATGCTCTGCTTCTAATCTTTAAAATGGACTGCGTTTTTGCTTTATAGCATCAAAGTGTCAATGGCATTTTGCGGCTTTGGTGCAGGATAAATTGGTTGATTTTTCATATTTTAAAAAGATTATTTTAAAAGAAATTTTAAAGCTGAAAATGAAATCACGCTCACATTATTCACTTCTTCCCCTGTCCAGCTCAGCAGCCCCATTAACAGCTTACATAGGACAACAAACAGGTAGACTTTCCCTAGGGTTATGGGCTTTAAATAAATAAAAAATAAATGTAGATATTTATATAGCGCTTTATGCCATAAACAGCCTCAAAGCGCTTTACATTTATTCCGCCATCATTAGAATATGTCGGAACCATGTTTGCAGCCTACAAGTGGCGCAGTGTCCATCAGTACAATGACTGTGCCTACCCCCAACAGCTTCCCATTGCACCTGGGTGGGGTGAGGCAAGCGAGGCAAAGCGCCTTGGCCAAGGGCGCAACATGGTGGGATGGGGAATCGAACCCACGCACGCCGAGCAAGCTCTCGGATTATGAGTCCAAGGCCATAACCACTGAGCCACCGTGCCCTCCAAAATTTATTCATAATGGATGCTATTATGTGTTTCTTGAGAATTAAAAAAAAAAAAAAGCAGTGATAACGAAGGGGGTCTCCGTAGATAATTGGTCAGCGCAATTTTTACAGGACAGTCAAGTGTAGCCAACAAGCGGGCTTGTTACCCTGATTGGAACCAACTGTAACAAGGTCTTTTATCATGGGTTATCTGCCCAGCCTTTACCAGATGAGCCACAGGGAGAGTGGATAAGATTTTGTTTCTTTTTTGGGTTCCTGCAGGGATTTGAACCCAGGACCTCTCGCACCAAAGGCAAAGACCTTAACCAGTGTGTTACCACTGCTCCAGTTTCATCATCTGAACTAGTTTTATAGTCCCACCTCAAACCAGTAACACATTAATATTTCTTTCCACTAATATGTTAGAAATTCAACTTGTTTTTGCATCACTTAAATTTTGGCTCCCCTATCATGCCTATACCTCATTTACACACCCAACCTAAAGTGACTCAAGTGAAGTGAAATTAACCCTAACATCCCATGTCTATTTTGGTGAGGAGGAAGGAAAGAAGAAATGAATTCTCGGGTGGGGTTTGAACCAGAGACCTCTAGGGTACAACACACACTTTGGCATGGGGGTGTACCTTGGCTGGCCAAGATCTCTGTACCCAAATGCTTGTTCGTATAATGACTCAATCACATCACATTAATTAGATACCCATGCTTGTAGATGCTTTGTGACTTGAGGTTTGCATGCGGGTATTTTTTTTGGGGGGGGGGGCTTTGTGGGCGCCAGCCCCCTGGGAGTAAAAGCAGGGGCGGCCAAAATGAAAGGGCAGCGGAAGAAGAAGGCGGCAAAAACAGGGCGGCAATAACGAAGGGGCGACAAAAAGAATTAGTAAAGAAAAAAGGGCGGAAAAATTTGATAAAGCATAAAAAAATTTGAAAAAATAGTACTATACATCCAAATTTGCTGCTTTTAGGGCGGTAGCGCCTGAAACCCCCTTTTTTTTTTGCTCTTCACTTTTTCAAACGACCGAGAAAAAAATTGGGTCAACCTTTTCGGGCTGTTGAGGAAAGGCGGCAAAATTGAATTTTCTTCAGCCCCCCGGGGTTGGGCCGGCCACGGTACGCCACTGGTTTGCATGGTTCAGTCAGGGTTAACATAAGGTAAAGGTGGTTTCTTTGGCTCAACGGTTGATAAATTTGCATCACTTTCTTTTACTCGATTTGTATATGCTGGTGTCCATTACCGACCCCTCAACTTAATCTGAAGGTGACTTTCTGCATGTTTATACTGAGCACTCTGTATTTTACCCAATATTACCTGGTAATCCGATTCACCAACAAACAACATGTTTTTACTGATGCTCAAAATAAGGGTAGTAGTGTGTTCTGGAAGCATTGAAAATGTTTTCCCGACCCCCAACATGCCTAGGCTGCTTTTAAGGTCACGATGGGACACATAAAATGTACTTATAAAAGAAGTGCCATACACGCCAACCATTAACCGTTGTGTTTCTACTGGCAGAAATACCAAGTGTTACATCGCAAGGTCTATCTCATGACCGTGGATCACGGTTACCGGGTCTCCATACCGCAACACTACGTACATATAAAATCTGTTTCCACTGAGCACATAAATAACACTCTAAACTACATTACTCGCCAACCTTTCCCCAGTAGAAACACAAAACTATGTGATACACAGACCTGAAAGAGAGCAACACCTTAAATTGCAGGCTAAAATTCAGTAATAAGCCAAACTTTAAGCCAAAGTTCAAATTGAAAAAAAAAAAACACCACATGCCTCATTAAGCCCGATCCTGACTACACTTCGCAGCGCGATGGGATGCTTTTCAAATTTCACAGCATCTCGCGATGAAATTAAAATGTACATTGCGATGTTTTAAAAACATGTGGGGTCTGCATCTCCATTTAAGGTCATTCTACCGACCTTGATTTTCCAGCAGCCAATCAGAAGCATACACGGCTGCGAAGTCGCAGTGCGATGCGAATTGTTCAACTTTTTCGCGGACCAAAATTTCCACCGTGCAATGAGAATTTTCACCGCGCAATGAGAATTTTCACCGCTGAGCTCGTAAAAACCTGGCTCAGATTACAGTTTTTAATAGCATCGCATCGCGCTGCGATGTGGAGTCAGGATCGGGCTTTACACATGTTACAAGCCTACCTTTGCTTTAACGGCTGCAGCTGCCAGAGCTGCAGCAGCAGCAGAAGCCACATTGCCTTCCTTCACCTCCTGCTCATGCTTCTTCACCATATCTGGTTTCTCTGCAGGAGTCTCCTTGCTTTGTTCCCCTTCCCCTTCCTTCTTCTCCCCTTCATCCGTCTCCATCTTCTCTCCTTCCTTTTCATCCACTGCTTCTTTCTTGATCTCCTTCTCGCCATTTTCCTCGTCCTTGCTTGTTTCTCCATCTTTCTTCTGCTCTTTGTCTGCAGCCGTAGAGCTGTCTTTGTCTTTGTCCTCTGGTTTGGACGTGTCCATGGGCTCTTCTGATTTGTCATCTGTCTTGGCTTTGTCATCTGATTTGTCTGCTGTCTTGTCATCTTTGCCCTGTAATGATACAAATAAAAGGGAATTAGTTTTGGGGATAGTTATATAATCCTCACTTTTTATCACTGTTCTCTTAAAATACTGCTCGAGTATATTCTACATCAGAACCTCACAGAACTAACACTTCAATAAGTAACAGGGAAGGATTTTGAAAGGGTTAGCATCATCCAGTAGTGTAGCCAAGGGGAAGCTGCCCCTTCTTGTAGGATGCTGGCCAACAAATTAAAAAAAAATTGCCCCCTGAAAATCACCTTGTCCACTCAAAAAAACAAACCCATGGCTACGCTATTGCCAAGAAATTATCCCCACTTCAAACTTGTAAAGTAAAAGTTCATATTTTCTTTCAAGCGCCAAAGAGCTCTCTTAATCCTTTCATACTTTATAATTATTTGTAGATTTGTTTATTATTCCTATCATCATTGAGCGACATTTACATCCATGTTTGTATTGCATCTGCTTGTAGCTGATAAATAAGATAAACACCTTGGAGGCTCTTTCTTGAAAACTGGCAATGAATGCATTAACTTTCAATTACACACATTAGCTGTATGCCAGCATACATGTTAAAACTAAAACTTAAAAGGTCATTTCGTGATCCACAGCCTCATTCCCCCACTTTCTCAAAAAAAGTTGAGATTTTTATATCACTTGAAACCTCTGGCTACATAATGTTTATGTACAAAATATTTCTTGCAGATTAATTCGTTTAGCAAAGATATCGTGAAAATTACAACACATTGTCTATGGAGCAGTGTAATACACATAATAATGCATAACTCGCAAGCGCAATATCGGAATCAACTGAAATTTTGGGAATATGCTTTTTTCGTGGATATGTACTGAAAAATGTCATAAAAAGAGGATGCTAGGATCACGAAAAACTCCTTTAAGTTTAAAAGTTAAACAAATATGTTTAAATGAATGAAACCTGAACAGCAATATATTTAATTAATTGAACATGATGTTTAAAATTCTTAACACCATGTTTAAGTAATTAAAAAAGAGCACAGTGATTTATTGTGCGCGACACAAAGATGTTGCTCCACAAGCCTCAGCACACTTTACAGGTTTTCGCTGACCACTATGGCCCCATATAGCAACTGGTTGTTCAGTTCACTCATTAAACAGGTTGCTTTAAAAAACTTTTAAACAGCATTTTTAACAGAATATACTACATAGGTGTGGTAAAATGTTCCAAGTCATGGAAATGTAAGGGAGTGGGCCGGGGAGGGTGCACCGGAAATTCAACAAACTTTGTCATCTTAATAATGGGTTCACTTACAATTGAGAAGGGAGATAATGTAATCATATTAACCAATCTTGTGTCTTTAATCACATGTTGTATCTTTAATCAATACACTATTTATTAATAAATCTCATCTATTAAATCCATGTATATTTATAACATCCATTCTAAATAGAGCTACAGCAATGCTAATTTGGTCTTGATGTTGGCACTCTGGAGTCAGTTGGTACAAGCGCAATATGGTAGTCTCCTGGTACATGCAGGTATTCACATTCTAGTTGTAAGCTAGCTAACCCATGGTTGGAGAAAACAACTTTCGAATTTTAAACAACACTTGAAAATATCTGATTGAATGTTTTGTAATACCGTAAAATTCCGTCTACAAGCATAGATATGCCTCTAAACAAGGTTTTTTTGACACAAGAGGCAGACACTCTCAGCAGAAACGTTATTTGGAGTTTGAACAACTATATTACTGATAAAGGTGGCTGTACAAACATGTATATTTGTAAGACCAATCTATTGCAATGTTTTTGAGAAGGGTATTGGCCTTTCATATCTTTCGTTAAAAAAACCCTCGTTTAGAGGCATATATGCTTCTAGACGGAATTCTACGGTATTTGTTACAGGAATACAATCGTAAACTGACCACCATTATGCATAGGATTGATTGGTTTAGTTATTCTAAAGCAAAATTTATTTTGATGCTTTTAAAGGTCCGTAACCCGATCGACAGCATCATCCCCGATTTTTTTCATTGTTGATGAGGTTTTGGTATCACATAATAGATACTATTTTTCTCATTACTATCCTGAAATTTGACGCTCCAAGTCGATGTATTTCGGAGAAATCATGAATCACAGCGGTTTTACAGGTATACCAGTTTGTAAACAATGGTAAATACTTTGGATTTCTGGGAGGGAATTATGAGCGAAATATCAGTCACCGCAACAGCTACTTTGGTTTCGCGTCATACACATTCTGTGAAAAAAGCGAACCACACTAACTGCTGAGGAGGCGGTGCACCGTATATAGTTATGAAAAGCGGCAACAGTAAGCATGGTGTGCTAAATTGCTCAATTGACTAAGCGCGTTTGTTTTTTACCGAGAGGTACCGGTTCAAAACCCGGTCTCGGAAGGTTTTTTTCCGCTCCATTTTTAACCCATTCATTTGAAATGTACATATTGCAAGGGAAATATATTTTGTTTCCTTTTTTTCCGTTCAATACGGGCCGGGCATTGTACAGCATGTCAGCATTCGTCATTGCCTGCCCAGAATGCAATTCACGTATACCAAGGTATTGGATTGCAAATTTGGCTATTTATTCACATTTACGCTGAAAATGCTCTCGTTTTTTCACAAAGCAGCATAAAGGAGGCGATATTTGATATTATTATGTAATTTTAAAGACAATCCATATCCAAAACCAATAGGGTTACCCCCTTTAAGAATGATTTGAAAATTTGTTGTTGAATTGGTTTGCAACTATATGTGACATGGAATGCAATGCTGTAAGCTTTGAACATATGTAATTGTGAAAATCTATAAAAACAGTCTAAAACTGGTTAAAGCATCTTTAAAAGCTTTTTTTCTCAAATACTTGAGGTTTTAAAATATTGAGTATCTACCTGATTACCAGAGCTTAACTAAAGTATGCACAAAAAGTAACTCAGCTGTTATAAATACACCTATAGATTCAGAACTAATAATTGTTTTCACAATATTTTAACATAAAAAAAGGATGATTTATTTACGCGCATTTTGATACCCCATTTGTCCAATTTTGTGAAATATTGACAATACAGCAGTGCTTTGAAAGAAAAATACCTCAATTTAAAAGTTGCAGTTATTTGTATTGATTTGAAGTAAGCGCGAAGATAATGGCGGGCTTTACATGTTACAGTGCTGGCATTATAACCATTGATCGCTGTAAACTGCAACTTTCAAATTCGGGTATTTTTCTGTGAAAGCACTACTGTGTTGTTAATATTGAACGTCATTTGACGAATGGGGTATCAAAATGTGTGTAAGTAAATCATCCTTCTCTCAATGTTGAAATATTGTGAAAACAATTATTAGTTCTGAATCTATAGGCATATTTATAACAGCTGTGTTACTTTTTGTGCAGACTTTATTTCATGCAAAGCATTTCAATATCTTACTGAGATCTGTGTATCTCTGTGTAGTTAATGGTGCATACACCCAAGTAATTCAAACATGTTCCTAGAATCTTGGATGGTATAAAAAGATCAGCAATCAAATACTTCACTGCAATATGGGGAAACCAAAAATTATGTATCTACCAAATAGCAAAATATTATTTAAAATTTTGGCACGAGATCCATACGGATTATTGATCAACATGTGAATGTGAATAGTACTGTAACTGTGGGGGTTGGGCAGAGTTTGCACATTACTTCCAAAACATGTAACATTTGAATAAGAAATGAACACAATAAAACACATTCCATTTCTTTCATACTTTTGGCACACATCCACATTCATGGCATTGCCTATATGTTGATTATTAATGAGATACCACTATGGGTAAAAGTATCAAAATTTTTAGAACCAAGAAAAACAAGAAAAATTCAATTTTAAATATTTATAAACTTTGATATCTGCAATATTGACAGTACTCCAATCAGAAATGAAGTAAGAAATTCATCTCATGGAACAAAAAAAAAAAAAAAAAGGCTGAATTCACTAACTTTTTCCTCATGCAGTTTATAGCGCCTAACTTCATCAGAAATGTAAGTATTACCATTATTGCTGCTACCATGGGAACCAGAAGACAATATTACACAATAGCCCTAGGGTGGGTCACCCGTTTGCCCCACTGCTGATAAAGAATCAGTCAGAAAAGGTAAAAACTGTAATGGTTTTCCCATATGATTGGTATTATGTTGTATGATACTTCCGAAGTAAGAAGAGCTACCTGGTGATACATTGAAGTATTACTATGCATGTTGGCCCTTGTGCTGACTAAGAATCCGTCAGAAAAAGGTTACACTTTAACGGTGTTCCCATTGCAGGTATAATGCCATATGCTACTTCTGATGTAAGACAAGCTATACGAGGGGGTATCAAAAAGTTTAGAAATCGCCCAGAAGTGAATGAGCTATATCAATGAAATTTTGTCAGTGCAATCACTGGTCCTTATGTACACTATGATGCAAAAATGGTCTCATAAGAATGTTTACTTTTTTTACAGGCGACGCTAGATGCTAATAACCTGCTGCCCCAGTTACTGCGCATAAACTGCAAGATTGAGACAATTGAAGCAAGCAGCGTTATTAAGATCCTGCATTTGAAGGGTTGCAGTGCCTAGAAAATCGATGATGAAATGAAAGTTATCTTCGGTGGTGATTGTGATATTGTCACTGTTGCTTTTTGGAAAATGAATTTTTATTTCATCAGATTTTTTGGGCACTGTAACACTTAAAATGGAACTTAATCATGCTACATGCCTCAATTTTCTCCATTTTGCTGGTTATGCGGTTACATAGGCAGGTACTGACATCTAGCGCCTGTAAAAAAAGTAAACATTCTTATGAGGCCATTTTTGCATCATAGTGTACATAAGGACCAGTGATTGCACTGACAAAATTTCATTGATATAGCTCTTTCACTTCTGGGCATTTCTAAAACTTTTGATACCCCTCAGTATATGCTGAAATGGGTAACAACCCCTAGTCCAAAGGGTTAGTCCAAAAATGGTTCAAGTTATGGTTTAGGGTACTTTAAGTTTGAATTAGGGCTAGTGTTAACATTACGGTTCAGGCTAGCATTAGGATTAGGGAAATTAGGGTTAGCTTAAGATTATATGGTTACAGTTAGGTTATAGTCATGGTTAGGTTTAAGATTATGGTTAGGTTAAGGTTTAGGGTTAGGATTAAAGCTTAGGTTGTAGGTTAGACTATAGGGTATATATAAGTTTAGGGATAAGGTATGGATTAGGGCTTAAAAATATGAGTGCCTAAAGTTACATTAAAGTTACTGTAAATTGCAAAAGACATGTTAAAATGTTGCACTTTAATGAGCACATTAACCGGGGATGTTGCAACCCCCAAGATGAGAAAATGTTCAAAACAACTTTTGATCTGTAGCATCCTTTTTAAAGCTTTTTCCGAATGTTATTATTTGACCTATTTCTATAGATACAATTTTTATGTCAAATTTGGGTAACTTTAAAACACATCTGAAAATGCTTTTTGACTCAAATTTACTTGCAGCAGAAACAGTAACTAACCAACTAAGCCATCCAGGTCCCTGTTTGCTTGCCCTTGCTATGAGGTACTGCCATCTTTATGCCCACGCAGTCTGGTTATTCCAGCCAGCTCAGTACGGGTAGGTATGGGGCAAACAAAATCAAAATAATATAGAAACAGATCTGAGCATTCAAAATACCAAAATGTCAATGCACTCCAATAAATGCTTTACAAATATTGTGATAAAACACTGTTTAAATCTTTTGACTGTTTACGGCTAATTTGAGGTACTGAAATATGGACTCTGGGTTGTGTTTTGTTGCGACATGAATGTGAAAGTTGGTTGTGCTGTGTCATTACTTTTTTTCTGCAGAAGTTCACAAGGTGGGCACAAAAAACTTGTATAGTATGAGGGAAGAATCCATTTTCGGCATTCACCCAGTAGCGTGGGGGGGGGGGGGGGGCAAGGGGAAGCTTCCCCCCTGTGAGAAGTCTTGCCCCTCTGTGAGAGGCCTGATTTTGACCATTTTCATCAAAGTTTGCCCCTGGAAATTTGCCTTGCCCCCCCCTGAAAAAGTCCTAGCTATGCCACTGCATTCACCCGGACTGGAAATTATATTACTTTATTCTTCTAGGAAAATTGGTTAGATGTATACCCCTGCCCAAAGCAAATGTTGGAAAAACCCCCAGACTTTCAGCCATTTGTGATTTGTGAAATTAGCTTCAGCTCCAGATCACTGAACGGTTGACTAATCACCTTTTAACTATTCCCAAAGATCCACTAAGATTCTACTTTCTCATCTGTGTGTAAGACTCAGTGATTAAAAGAATTGCACCAGTCACCGCCACATTAGAAATGGAAAACATTGTACATTGTTCACATAATTACTTATTTAGGTCAGCAAAAATAAAGAATTGAAAGATGTGGGTCAGCGATATGTTAAAATTAAAAACTGGGCCACGACCCGCCACGACTGGCAATTACTTGTGTACTGAATAAACAGAAAACATGCTCCAATGTTGTTTGGCATTTCAACTGCCTGTTGCTGTTTTCTACCTTTCATTTTTGTTGGGCATTCTCAGGTGAACATGATGTTAGGGATGAAATCAAAACAAGACCGGCGGTTGACCGCCAATTCCGCCTGGTTTCCATTGTTTAGAACAATAGAAACCGGACGGAACTGATGGTCAACCACCGGTCGTGTTTTGATTTCATCCCTTAGATGTTGCCCAGTATGAAAGAGTCTGAATTCAGTTAACTTGAAGATCTAGACTGAGCATGAAGTGTAAAGGTTCTACACCAGGCACAAAAAGAAATTCGTCAGTTATATTCATCCTTGCTGTTCAATAACTTGATAATTTTGGATTATTCTGAAATATACATTTTGTTAATTGGACTTTGCTTTCTCATTTTGACACCCTGTTTCGTGAAAAAGCGAACAGGAATTGACTCAATATATGCGCCTCCAAAGCCTCAAACCCCAAAATCAAAAGTTGCATTTTCAACGATTTTCAATGGGAACGCATCGTTGTATTACACACAAGCACCACGGGCCAATCAATAAAGCACACAGTGTAACAGGCACAATTGAATCGTTAAAATTACAACTTTTCATTTTGGGGTTTGAGAGTTTGGAGGCGCATATCTTGGTCAATACTTGCTCAATGTTCACGAACAGGGTGTCAAATGAGAAAGAAAAGTCCAATTAACAAAATGCATATTTCAGAATAATCCAAAATTATTAAGTTATTGAACAGCAAGGATGAATATAACTGATGAGTTTCTTTTTGTGCCTGGTGTATATCATGTCTACTATACTAGTCATTCCACAAAGATACAAATTCTACATGCTTCAATACAAGGAGGCCTGAAGCCTGTGACCAGCCCATAATTAGTGCCTTTTTTTCTAGTGATGTCAATGTGCACTTCAATGGGTTCAGCTTCAAATCATGAGTTACAATGCTTATCAGAGGTTGTAGGGACATCTGTGGAAAATGTACGCTATATTAAGGCCTTGTTTCCGTTATTTTTAATCGGCTGAATTGGGGTGTGGGTGTGCGTTTGTAAATGCCTCCAAACGAGGACCTACATATGGATACACACCATACAACAAGGACACACCTCCAAACGAGGATGTCCTCGGTTTGTTACTATGACCAGGATGACGTAAATGGTGCAAATATGCATATAAGATAGCATATAAGATAGGTCCCCCATAGGGGGTATAGGACAGGTCACAGTTGGATAGTAAGTTGTCTGGTGTATCTGTGTGAGGTCCACAGTGTCGATTAAAAACGGGTGTGCGAGTCCTCGGTTAGATCCTCGTTTGGAGGTATTTACAAACAGGTGTGTGTGTCAAGCCTAACCTTTCCTAGCACCTGTCTGTTGGCAAAAACCAGGTACTTGCCCATGTGTCCAGTTGTAAAAACAGCCCTCACATAAATGCTGATGTTGCCCATTTTAACAGAGCTGTATTTGAGCAATTTGCATCATATTTTTGAGTAAATTTCTTTACCTTCTGGTGTTTGACCATTACCATAAGAGGAATTTATGAAAAACTGATTGATTACATGGTTTTAGATCAAAAATGTAATGACAAGTTGATGTGGGCAAGTTGAAAAACATTTTATTTTGCTGTGTTTTCTGTTTGGTAACTTTTCTGTTAAAGGGGATGGCTACCTCTGGCCTTTTGCACATCTCCTCTTCTTTGATGGTATTTTGATGTAATGATATTTTAGTGTGTATTTTTAATGTGAATTGTGGAAATAAATAAATGGATGAAACACAGCAATTGTTCTAAGCAAAAACGGTGGACCAGTTCATAAAAAAGTTAATTGCAAGTCCTGATAACAACCATTTAACATTACGGATAAAAAACGAAACCCTATAACATATACACAGCTGTTCGAATGAATGAATGAATGAGCTGTATGCTCACTTGTTTTCTAATCTACAACAAATTATATCTCTTTGACTTTTTACCAGTAGGCAAATGTTAACACTAATTCATTTCCTGCGCTAGAACTAATCGGATAAACCGATGATATCTTGTCCCTTTTTATTGCCAGTAACTCGTCTATCAGCTCGGCGAAAAAATTAAGCTAGCTGTTGTTACTTACATGTCTGCACTAGATAATTTTGCTGTGATCACACAATGCATTGTGCATCACTTGATGGGTTTTTACGATATTGAGATGGTACATCACAGAATCTCATCTAAGTCATATAGAGATTACAATGCATCATGGGATTGTTACAAAGGTGCATGGTATCCCTGTGTGCCTTTGTAAGATGACTTTCTTGGATTTCACTTGTTCCATTTTTGATATGAGATAGTAAAGTGGTATTATATACAACTACTAAATGCACCCCTTTTAGAAGTAAAGCCATATCAGGAATAAATATCCGGTTTTGTTAACAAAACAGAATCAGTATTTTTAGCTTACTTGTACAGAGAATTGATTGGTAAGTGCTAGGAAGCTACCTGAATGGTACACTCCTTTGTAGAAGATTAAGGTCTTGTCTTCCATGGGGGGGGTATGGACTTCAGCCGGATCTAAATATGAACCTTAATGCTAATATCAACATGAAAATGCCCTATAATTGTGCAAATATCAACCCTAATACTAACTCCCCAAAATAACCCACCTCCCTCACAGTTGCATCCCTGTTTCAAAAGCTGAGCTGATACGGAATTACTATCTTACCTACACCTTATGTTTGGAGGGGGGGGGTCTAAAAGTGCACGCTTAGAAAGGAGTAACTCTGGAGTAACCTGTATATGCCCTATGAAGAAGCAATCTTGCGGTACGTGCATACTTTTGAATACTCAAGAAAGTACACTAAAGGAACCAGAGAAATTATGCAGCAGGGGAAAAGTTGAAGGGCAAAGTAAAATTTATAAACTCTCACATAACCACCATGCACCTGTGTTTGCGAATTGGTGTCTTCATCTAGGTAACATCATAAGATGAAATAAAATACCTATGGAACCAACCATTCTAGGTTAGCATCCAAATGTTTACTTTAACTGGGTCCCAAATGTTCCACGTACATGATCATAATCATGTTTTCTACAATGATTCTTGTGATATGCCAGCAGATGTTATTTCACTACTTGACAGACTCTGTGCTTAGTGGTAGGAAAGAGGAAGGGGTATGCATGAAGAGGCAAATTGGGACTTGTTTAGGGCACTTTATGGATAGAAGGTGTGTGTTTAGTGTTTCTTGGGGTTTTGACTCAAAGGGAGGGGAGGAATGTTTGACATGATTGCACGGTGTTTACGTTTAAATTTCATGTCATTTTTATGTCTGGGCGGATCAAAGCATGTGAAAACATTTGTGAGAAACTCTCATCAATACAATTTGGGGAAACTCCTCGTCAAAGAATTTTGTACATACTTTGGATAGTAGGAGATCTTTAACGTTTGAAAAGGAGAAATAATAATAAAAAGTTCAACAAGAGCATGCTTATTCAAACTTATTTTATGTTGATAATAAAGTTAAATTAGCCATGAAACATACAATATTAGTCGGAAGTTGGCACGTGGGGGAAAAGCTGGCTTCTTTTCACAATTGACATGACTCCACATACTTTGTTTAGTACAATGCATTTCTCACCGTTAAACTGTGATCAAATTTGCCATGGGGTCCTTGCTATTGCACAACATATTATTGTGTCACCATGACAACAGAAAACTTTCAGACAAAACAAAATAACAAATGCCTATTGTTACAGTTACCATTGCAGCACCAAATGTTTGACTTTTTTTAAAATCCCATAACTACACTATGAACTATGATACAAGTTTGGACCTTATGTGCATGTTTTTAAGTTCTGACTACTTCATTCATCATGATCAGAGTCCTAAAGTTTTTAAAACTTTCAAAAACAGTAAGTTTCTAAATGTTTTGACGTAGCACAGACATTAGAAAAAGGGACGGCAAACTGCACAGAACCAGTGCTGATCAGGTACGAGTCAAGTTAACCCTGAAGATCAAACAAATTGAATTTGACAAACTGGTTGTTTGTTTCTCTTAGTCTTAGTAACCGTTGTCTTGTAGTTAAGTCAGCCTTTGTTCAACTCTTTATGCTAAGCCGCCCATTGTTGCTTAATGTAGGCCGAAAAGGTCCACCGCTGCATTTTCCCAGTCTATCTTCTGCCATTAACATGCTGAACATACCCAAATGCAACAATAGATGGCAATCTTTCTGTCATTTCTCTGATTCTTATAATGAAGTAGTGGCTATTATAGAATTGTTCCTGCTCATAAGCGTTAATCAAAAACTTTTGTCCACCAAGTGGTTTGGTATGTGCCCGGGTATGTGACTTAAGACTATATTTTTATCAAGATCAAAACCTTTTGTAGTACTAATGGCATTTAAAATTCTTAAGTAATTTTCATGAATCAATTTACATATAAAATGTGTGGGAAGTATGTCTTAACACCAAACAAATAGGTCATTTCCACTTGGTTCAACTTTTTAATATATTCTTTTTCAACCAACACCTAAACTTTAATGTTTTCAACTTAAACAGCGGTTTAGTGATGTCATTGGGGCATCTGTCCATGGTCTCAGGGGCTTTAACCCAGGTCCAGCTTTCCCTAGTGAAAGTGAAAATCATGAAACATTCCAAAAAGTTATTATTAGGAAAATGTTCAGATTTCGCTTCTTCCAAGAAATTCACTTCCCCTCCCAAAACCACCCTCCTCTAAAAGCTTCTAAACACAACATTTTGAATTTCTGTCACTGTTGCCATTTTCAATTTAATGTTTTAAACTGTGATGTCATTAATTTGGAGCTTCGGCCCACAACAAGGAACATCTTTGTTAAGTATTAAATATCAGTTATGTTGAAAAAGTCAAAAATTGTATTCATGTTTTTAACGTTTTTTGATAAAATTTAATATATACCAGTCCTGATGTTATTCAAAGAAGGAAAAAGATCTCTGAAAAATGTTTACTCAATACTTGTAAATTATGCTATATTCTCTTTTCTCTTAATCCCTCCTTTCTTTCACCTACAATCCCCGAAAAATGGGATTGTAGATTTTGTTGTTTTTTGCATGTTTATATCGTTTTATAATCTTAACACGATAAGAGGGCCAAAAATACTCTACAAATATAATGGTTTTGCTCCCTCTTTGTCAACTTTAATAATCAAGAGGAAAAATAAATCAAAGCCCGGATCACAGCTTGAAAATCATTAGAGGAAAAAGCATCAAAATTACCGAACCAGAATGTTGTTCATGTATCCCCACTGCATAACCAAACGTCTCCCCCATTATTAAGATTGCCCATACAGATTAAACTGTGCTACTTCACTGAAGCGACAAAAGCAAAAAAACAGGATTTTTGGTAGTTGAAGTCGAGTCTGGATTTCAATCTCCACGGTAAGTATAGGAAGTATTCCTCAGCGCTACTGTACTCACATCCTTGATAGAAAAAGTACACTAGGTAAGACATTAAACAAAGTTCATTGGGGTATTCTATTCAATGTCCACCCTCCTCCTGTGGAAGATTTTGGAAATATCTTCCATAAGGGTGAATTAAATGGAATTAGCACATCATCCAGCACTATTTGAAACTCACCCAGGTCACCCTTCCTATATGAAAGATTCAGGTTAATTTTTTTTTTCAGAGGGTGTATGAAATTCAAATAGCTGCCCTATGCAATGTACTCATTCCATTTGAAATTTATACTCGTCCTCCTCCTGTGAAAGATATATCCAAAATCTTCCACAGGGGGAGTATAGACTTTAAATGGAATGGCCCATTACTACTTCATTTTTGAAGTCTGTCCCTTCTTATTCTTAATTTTTACTGAGGCACAGGGTTGCCAATTTTGCAGGCCATGCTTCATAGTGACGACTGAATAATTTACAGCTCATATTGTAGGGGTCTCGGGAAATATTCCCTTGCGACTTAGTTATGCGCCACAGTTCTAAAAACAACAAACTCGGTCAAAACTGCAATTTGGACACAACTGCACAGTCTCAGTGCAAGTTCAATGTTCAAGTGCATTCTGGTTGCAAAAGTCTGCCACTTTTTTTCAACATAGTTTTCTCAGTCGTCAATCCAAATGACTGACAAATGATTGCAACAGTCTAGTCAAGATGGTACAAGGGAGGTGCTAAAGCAGCCCAATTTCTAATCAAAAAGGCATCAATTAGCACCTGTCAAATTCAGAGATAACCTTGTAACTGATTAATTTGATAACCAGGCAGGTTTGGTTCACCCCACAAAAACTCCTCTAGTGGAACTTCCTCTTTAAAGCAAAATAATGGGAAATTGCTGTTGCAAACCCCAACAATATTTTCTAAGGCACTGTAGGCCATGTTATAGTAGCTCAATTGTGCAGGTAAAAGTACCTCAGGTGGCAACTCTCATCAGTCTCACCAAGTCTAATTTGTGAATGTTCTTTTCACCATGAGAAAGCACATTTTGAGTTGACGATATAGTGCGGGAACTCCTCTGTTGACATACCTACCATGTAAATAAACTTGTTTCTAGCCAGTATTGATTATATGAATCTATGCCCAGTCACTCTGTGATTTTTCACATGATTATTATTATTTTATCCAGATCATTGTTTTCTATGTGGCAAACATTTCTCACAAGCTATGGAAGATTGTTTTAGTCACACTTTTATTACCAAGTCGCTATTTTTAATCATGGCGCATTTGTGAAATGCTGTAGTGTTTTCTATTGCTGGGGTTTGCAGGAAGCAGAGCCGAGTAGGAAAGTGGGGCAGACATCCCCCAATGCACCAAGATAAATAAAAAAATCCACTCAATTCTGCCCAAAATACCTGCAAATGTCAAAATTTCCACCCCTAATTACCAAAATTGGCTCAAGACCACCTCAAAATCCTCCCAGAAGACACCCAATTGTGTGCCCCTTCAAAGTCCACTTTTTCATAAATCAACCCAAAAGAAAGTCCACTTTGTCAAAACACCGTCCTCCCCAAATTAATGGCTACAGGCCTGCTTTGTACTGTAAAACTTTGCACTTAACTTTTGATCATTAACCCTTATTTAACTGAGCCATTTTTTGCAACAAGTCTATCGAAGGGGCAGGGGTTGTTCGAGCCTTGCATTGAAGGGTCGATTTGGAAAATAAATTCTACATGGACAGATCACCTTTATTCCTAGGGCACAGGGGCTAGCTTGAATACCCTTCAGCCCCCAATATTTCCTGGTAAAGAAAAAAATTGTAATCAGATACCCCCCCCCCCCATGGGTTTATCCTTAGTGTAAGAGAGCACGAACTACTAATAGGATTAGAGTTAGGATTAGGATTTAGGGTTAGGGTAAGGATAAAGGTTAGGGTTAGGATTAGAGTTAGGATTTGTTTGGTGCTCTCTACACGAAGGATACACCAAAAAATGGCAGTTTTTAACTAATTCTTTGCCAAATTTTCTGACATCGGGGAACCCCTTGGGCACCCTCCAGAACAGGTCATCAACAAAATTTGGTTTTGTCCGAGCCCCCTTCCCCCTCCCCCCATTGAAGCCACTATAAAGGTTTTGTACACTTTGTCTCAAATTTCTCTATCTTACACTCTATGAACTTACGAGTAAAACACTTCCAGTGATTCTATTCAACTGAATGTCCCAAGCTTACCCCAGCACAAAGCCTATAATCCCATCCCTCTCAAGCCTTCCCCATCATATCGTAATATAAAGGCCAGCTAAGTCACGATGATGAAATCAAATCTTCATCATATCCCAAAGTCATTTTTGAATCCTTTCTATCTTGAAACAATCATCATCTTTACAATCATTTGACACAAATTTCAACTTTTGTACCAAACCCTCCAGGTATCTATAGACCATGCTAAAGTCATTGCACCAGGATTTAACCTGTCGCCTTGATACAATACAAAAAGCAATGGATTCATGTTGATCTTTAAAAAAACTTTTTAAAATGTTTTGTTACAAAACGGTTTGTAACCATGGCAATTATGAGTGGGCGGGAAAGAAGTTGAACATGGATGATTTGGATTTGTTGCCCCATGAGTACAGATTGAAGGCGATTATATGTGCCAATGAGCAAAGGGGCAGGCACTGAATCTGGATGAAGTTACATGGTAAATTGATAGCAACATGTTTCAATCATAAAATGGATATATCTATGTCACTTAGATTATTGATTTGAACATGACAACTGGATTAGTTTGTTTTCCATCAAATAAAACTAATCATATCATGAAGGATACGGTGCAAACGTGTAGGAAAGCTGAGCCACCAACAGCGTTCGAAATTTTGATTGTCCGGTTGCCCAGGACAACTAAAAAAGTCGCCGGACAACCAAAAATACTGATTCGGTTGTCCGCCGGACAACCTTAAATCTAGCCAAAAGTCACATTTGTAGGCCTACGGACAACCAAAAACTTAGACGGACAACCAGAAATTGTAATCTGGTTGTCCGTGGGACAACCATTTATTTTTCCTAAATTCGAACACTGGCCACAAATGTTGTACTTTTCACTAACAAACTTAATTCTGACCTGAGCTGTGGTTGAAAAAACAAAGCCATATTTATTATACAGCGCTATTAGTACATAAGATCACTTAATGCAGTATCCTTATCAGCCTACACCAAGAATACCCGTTGCAGCCTGGATCAGCATCACAAGTTTTTATGAGTAAACTGACAATTATCAGAAACTTCCTTATCCAGGAGAATCCATGAGTACAAACATTGTATTGGGCTATTCAATAAAATTGCTGGATTGCTGGAAATCCTGCGAAAACCTGGAAATCCAGGTGCCTAAATATGAAAAAAGAAAACAACCAAAAAATACTTCACAGTCGAAAAACCTCAATTTGACAGGTTTATTTCAGACAATTCCGTGATTTTTATAAATTCTATTGCATTTCCAAACTTTTTCCAGTAACATTGGTAACTGGAACTCCAGTCATTTTCAGGAAGCAAACCTTGTAATAAAGAAATCTCCTTCATTGAAAATTTGTTCCTCTATAGGGGGCAGTGCATTTGTTTTCTGGGATAGCCCATTGGCTCAAAAGTAAGCATAAGATTCAAGCACCTTCTCTGATCTAACTTGACTGCTAACACTGTGACTTCTCTCTAGTCCGAAGGGTCGCTAGTCAGAAGGTTCTCTAGTCCGAAGGTTCTCTAGTCTGAAAACCAAATTAAGTTCGCTAATCCGAAGGTTCTCTATTCCAAATATAAAGTAAGGGTTAGGGTTTTTTTAGGGTTAGTGTTAGGGTTAGCGAGTCTTATTATATTTTTGGACTAGAGAACCTATTTATTATTTGGACTAGCGAACCCTCAACTAGTAGAGAACCCGATATTCGGATAAGTGGTAAACCACATGTTTGGACTAGCAAACCTTTGGACTAAGGAGCCTTCAGACTGGGGAATCTTTGGACTAGAGAGTTGTCATTGCTAATACTTGTGTTTGGTGCCTTTGCTGTCCCACCACTGACTGTTAGCATGGCTTCTAAGTTGACTATCTCATTTGTGCAAGATTCTAACATTATTGTGAAAGCTGATGATTCTATATGATTTAAATCATTTACATTATCCTTACATTTAACATCAACCTGAAGTTCAAACACAATTCAACAAATGTTCCAAGTTATAATTAAACCAATTTTTTTTATGGCACATTTTTTTGAAAATAGGTATAATTATACTTGATTCCACTTCCTAGTAAACACATGCAGGAAAATAATAATTTGGTATCTGACAGCGATCTACGCATGCATGCCATGTGACATACAGAGATACATAGCCACATGGCAATGTAAGTTACATTTACCCCGATTCGCAGTCAAAACACAAACAAGCCCATTTCCTTTTGATCCGACAAATAGCTCCCATTAACACGGCCAATCCATAACTCATAATGTTCATGATTTCCTTTTGCATGTAAATTAATTTCTTCCAATTTTGCGTGTGTTTGATTTATCATTTCTAAATTTGAATTTAAATGTGCTTAATGTGGAGACTTCGGTTCTACGTTCCTTAAAGTTTAAATCTAGTTATTGGCTGTTTTTTCTTGTATTGTAAGATTGTTTGATTTCTATTGTAAGATTGTTTGATTTGTATTGTAAGATTAGTTTGAACAACTAACATACATTGTTCAAATAAGACTTACGATAAAAATCAAGTAAAGCGCAAAAATTTAAATCACTGTAATTTACCATGAGGAATATATGCATAATACCAATAGCCCGTGAAATTACACTAGAAAGTAATATGGTTCTTCAGGTCAGTCTATTAAAAAGGATATTTTTCGCACATTCAGTAATTGTCAGTCTTTTCTAGCAGCTGCCGCAAAAGTAAAAACATGCGAAATGTGTTCTATGTCTATGAAAGAACACTCAAACTTGTGAATTTAAAAACAATCAAAGTAGGCCTAGTTCAAAATTGACAAAGCGCAAATATTCATAAATGCGAAAATTACCACTTCCACAGTATACACCAAGAATCTTGAAAAGTGGGCTCTTCCATTTAAAATCCACACTAACCTTCTGAAAGATTTAGGAAATATATTCCACAGGGGGAGTATGAATTTGAAATGGAATTAACACATTGACCTACAATTATTTGAAACTCACCCTCCCTCTGTGTACGATTCAGAGTGAATCTTTCTCATAGGGTGTATGAAATTCAAATGGAGCTGCCTAATGTGCTAATTCCATTTGAAATTCATACTCCCATCTGTGGAAGATATTTCCTAAATCTTCCAAAGGGGAGTGTCGATTATAAATGGAATAGCAGTACAGCACAATACACTTCAAAGGTCCCTTAGAACTAGTGCACACAGAGGTTCATAGAGTGTTACCCACAGCAATTCCTTGCCATATAATTCCAATGCCTCAAGATGACTATCTCAATTAGTTCTGACTTCATAAAGAGTTGACATTGTTCATTGGTGTCAGAATCATCGGTAAAACATGGTCTGCAAATTCCACCTCAGCTTTGTTTGAAAATTACACAAACTTCAACAAAGTTGACAAGGTCAGACAAGAATCTATTTTATATTTGAGTCAAAGAACTGTGAAAGGTGAACCAGTATTCCTTATTTATTTATTTAGTCATATTTTCCTCCATGTATTAATATCATATTTTCACACCATATTGATCATCATAATACTAATTATAGAGAGTTTGTCCATCTGTCCATCCGCGTAGGCTTTCACTCGGAACGCACTTATATGCCAGAGATCAGTGGACATGATAATACGGAAAAGAAAAAGAGAGGAGGACGTTCTTCTTGGTCTTAACTCACTTTTATCTTGGTGTGTGTGTGCGCACTTATCTGTCAGAGACCAGTGGACATGATAAAACGGTAAAGAAAACGAAAGGAGGATATTCATTCTTCTTGGTCTTAACAATTATTTGATATTTGAAGAAAGTTACTGCATTACTGCAATGTAGCCGATAGCAAGTTGCATGGGGAAATTGAATTCGCACAAATTGGCAAAAAATTGAGCGTCATTTACAGGAGATGATGAACCAGTCATGTTTGCCGCTACTCCGTCGTGATGTTTGCAATCATACTCTAACTGAAATGAAACCCGAACCGCAGACAAAAATATTACTCCAATTTGTAACACCATTATCTGGCAGCCGACTGCATCTTTAACTTGGTGATAACACTAGGATCCACAACATGCTCATCTATCAAGGCACAGTTCTTTAACCTCAATACATTTGTACATTCATTGAATGACCTTTGAAAATTTGGGTACAAAAACTCATACTCTGCAACTTGAGGTTAAATTTTGCACTATGATTGTTTAATTGAGGTTATTGAACTATGCCATTGGGATGAGGCCATTGTGGTTGTTGATTACCATGACGACACATGGCCTAGTCAGAGAGGAAAGCTTAACCTGTCAACTAAGTTACTCCTCAAACATTCAAAATTTCTATTTATGAAATTTGTTTTCAAAAAATTTAAAGTGATGATTGATATTTTGACATAGGTGTGTGGGGGTGGGGGTGTGTGTATGTAAGCGGCACCCTGGCTGCACTTGTGCACTGAGTTAGTTAGATAAATCCACTTGTAAACTGAAGTCCTAGTTTCTAAGCAAGAAACACAATGGTGCACAGAGAATTTTGTGACTGCAACCTTGTTTTGAATTTATTTGGAATTTGTGAAAATTGAATTTCAGGGGATATCGGTTTTCAAATATTACTATTTGACATTCAAACTACTTAATTTCATCGCAATTGAATGATTTGAGGCAATAAATGTAAGTGAGATGTAGTGTTGCCAGAATTTTTATTACTTACTTAAGTGCAGTTTCTTGATGAAAAGCAGACATACAGATTTTTTATGTTCCCATTTTATTTAATGTAATCGTTGGTTTCTGTGGACAAAAACTGTTCTACAGTACGGCCTTACAAGATGAAATATCCTGAGGTTTGATTTGATCATTACATTGCCATCCTCTTGTGAGAGGAATGGAAAAGTATCACAAAGCAGCCCAATATGAAGCACAAACAACAACCTTGGCAATACTGGCTAAATGTGGAAGCAGGTAATAGAAGCTAACAGCAGTCACATAGCACAGTTAGCATGGTTAGTGAGACCCAATTTATACCCAAGCTCATTGACGCCATCCTATTTGTACAGTTACCAGGGGGTGTCCACTCATATATGGGATTTGGGCCCTAAAATTATATGCACGACATGTGTCGGCATATTTCTACTGGGCTCTGCATTAATATGTATTTTGTTACTAGGAATTATTGCCCAAGCTACTAATACCAACACACAAGGTGTTTCTACTGATACTCGAAAGGTTTCTACTGATACTCGAAAGGTTTCTACTGATACTCGAAAGGTTTCTACTGATACTCGAAAGGTTTCTACTGATACTCGAAAGGTTTCTACTGATACTCGAAAGGTTTCTACTGATACTCGAAAGGTTTCTACTAAAGAAAATACCTGACATCACACACAACATAATCCTCATTGTGAGAGGGGGAGGGGCGGCAGGGGGGAATTTCCCCAATCAGAATTCTTTCCCCAGTCAGAGCTCTTTCCCCCAGTAAAAATCCCAAAATTACAAGGATTTTGTGCAACATTTCTTGATTGTGCCCCCCTTAAAATTCACCCTCCCCCCCCAAAAAAAAATTCCTAGCACCACCACTGTGGGCATGGTGTCAATCCTGGGAGATGTGTCCTCCTACCTTTTGGCAAAATGGGCACTTTTTTTGTTCTTTTCATCAAGCACTTTTTGACAATTCAGGCCGCTTTCCCCCATTTCAAGGCGGATTGTCGCTAATGACTGTGGGTGGCTACTCATCAACATAAAGTATGTCACATTGTTTTTCTACTGAGTACATTACTCAGTATTGCTCCTAATCAAACCACATCAACTGGTAACAGTTCACCAGTAGAAACACACTGAATGTTTTATGCGAAGCATAGAAATTAGATCCATACCAAGGATTACATACATGTACGGTACTCACAAGTACAGACCTTTGAAGCTATGAAACTATGGACCACAATGGCCTCATCTCAATGACATAGTTCAATAACCTCAATTAAACAAATTTGACCTCAAGTTCCAGAGTATGAGCTTTTGTACTCAAAATTTCAAAGGTCATACAATGAATGTACTAAATGTATTGGGGTTAAAGAACTGTGCCCTGATAGATGAGCATGTTGTGGGTCCTAGTGTGTTCCAACTTCAAGTGAAAATGTGTTGTATTAGTTCCAAGTTTAACTTCATTGGTTTAACACCAACTATTGGAAACCCATAACAAAGTTGAAGTGGCACCCCCCATCCTCCAATATTATATGTTTGTTAGCCAGTATTCAGTTACCCCATCCAAAATGATATCACTTATTCCTAATGTTCATCTTTGGCTTTCTAAACAGTAGGTCAATATCACTTGATGCCTAAGAATTGGGGCAAAACATAGTTAACTAGATGAATCTAGACCAATTGGTGTTTATCATTTGAAACCGGAAGGAAGACATGATGATTGCTCTAGTTTCGGAAGGACTCTCAAAATACTTTCAAGACGTGTGTGTTCTCAGATTTGATTTCACATCAATGCACTGCTAGGAACTCATTTGAAAGTACTCTGGTAGGGGGAGAGGGAGCAATTAATCGAAAACCAGGGGTCTTTCAGTGAGAGACTTGGCACCAAAAGGGGCCATTAAGTGAGAAAGCCCCCAAAAAAGGTCTTACTGTGCGACTGGGAAACATTTTGGTTGAAATATGAACATTGATGAATTTTTTTTAAACAGAATTTTCAAAATATCATCAAAATGTTCATTTAAAAAAATAAAATAATGATATTCTGCAAATTTTAAGAGAAAGAAACAGGGTCTTTTGGTGAGAGATTTGCCAGAAATTGGTTAAGGTTTGGAAAGTTCCCAAATCACCTTATAAGTGACATTTCAGCTTCAGTAAAGAAAATTCGCAAATAAATTTTGGCTAAATTCTGATTAAATTACGTAGTTTGCTTTTTATAGCTTATTGTGTTGTTGTTTATCAGAGCATTTATCAAATTCTTTAAGAGATGCAAATATAAACAGTTGATAAAGGCCGCAAAGGAATTAAAAATGACATTATCATCCAGAAATCTAGACAAAATATTGTGTTAACTTTCTATAACCTGTTGTAAATGGCATTTTCAAATGCTTATGATAGTGAGTGAGCACGCATGTGTGCATGTTTGGTTCTTGGCCTTGCAGGCCAGACTGGGCTATTTGAGTTGAAATCCATCACCCCCCCCGTGGAAGACACAATCTTAATCTCCTACATAGGGGGTGTATATTTCAAATGGAGTCACCCATTCAGGTAACACCATTTGAAATTCACACTCCCTGTGTGAGAGATTAATGTCATGTCTGCAAAGGGGGGTCTATGGATTTCAACTGGAATAGCCCAATACAGGGGATAACTCTTACAGAATAGAATGTATTTCAAATTGGAAACATCTGAACGTAGATAAAACCAAGAAAATCTATCAGGGATAAATAAAATCAAGGAAACTTTAATATAAATGAACATGATGTTAAAACGTAAAACCACACAAAACTCTAACAATCTAAGTGCTGAAACTCAACCTAGTTCGTTATAATGGTTCAATACATGGTATGTTGGTCGCTGACAATAGAGGGCCTGCTTCCACTTCTATGCCAGTGTATTTTCTGAAAATATAGTTTGCCAGAACTTCTATTGTACAGGGCTAAACTTTACAGCGTTCTAAATTTTGGTTGTCCTGTTGCCCGGGACAACTAAAAAAGTCACCGGACAACCAAAAATACTGATTCGGTTGTCCGCCGGACAACCATAAATCTAGCCAAAAGTCACATTTGTAGGCCTACGGACAACCAAAAACTTAGACGGACAACCAGAAATTGTAATCTGGTTGGCCGTGGGACAACCATTTATTTTTCCTAAATTCGAACACTGCTAAACTAATGGTCACCAGTTTCCTAGTAACATTGCAATGATGAAGCATTGGAAATACATTTTAAATTTTTTTACATCAAGCACGGAATGGAGTTGTGCATAGATGAGAAGATGGCTCAATTTGCTGCTTTAGCGTATGGCATCCCTATGTTAAGTTGGTTGGTCACTGTATAGTGATTTTAGTCACGCTCTCAGTGAACTTGCTAAGTGAATTTATCAACACTTCCAAAATCAAGTTATAGCATTAAAACCAAGTTATGGATCATAATTGTGATTTTGAAAGATTGATGATTTGTTCAGCACACAGGGATGGGGTCAGAATGCATTATGAAGCTATCTTATTTTTTAAATTCAAAATCAGAGGGAACTAGTCCTCTGCTATTCTAGTAGTAAAAGCAGAGCATGGCCTCAGATTTGACGAGAATCACTGAATCGATTCTTGTAATGATTCTCGTAACACTTATTGCGAGAATCAATTTCTTCCATTGAATCATGCAGTAAGTGACGCGACTCGGATGGTCTTTGATTCTTGCAAACTGGCACGAAAATCTAGGCCCTGCAGAGGATGTTCAGAAGAGAGGTTGCAACTCAACCATAATTTTTACCCTCACCATTATCCTTAATGTACAACCTAATCCTAAAACCTAGCCCTAATCCTAAAACTATAATCTTTTGGGCTAGTGGCAGTTATTCCAAAGCCATGTTGCAAATGTCATTACCATGTATCATATCATATCATATCATTTTATTTGCCAGCAAAAAGACACATATACATATAAAATATTGCACAATATCAAAATTACACATAAATATATAAATTACACATGCAAAGATATAAAAATGTAAGCCATGGAAGGTCATAAAGCAAGAAATTGAAATTGAATTGACCCATGTTGGAGAAAATAGAGAGATGGCATGCCTTAACCAGGAACAATTTAAACAAAGGACAAGAGAACCCCTGGCAGGGATAGCCAGATAGTGACAAAGTCACTTTCAAAGTGGCTAAACCTAATTGATTCCCACAAGAACACAGCTACAGACAATCAGCACAGGGGAACAGGGCAAAGGATGAATCTACCTACATTCTCCAACATAAGATGAGGCGTGATAATACAATGTAAGCACAACCTTTAGATAAACTAGAGCGATAACCGCACCATAGCTGAACCATGTGGCTTCGGCAGTATATTGTGGTAGGCCTATACTGTCATCATTGCATTTAAATTTCAGCTCAATTGAAGCATTTTGAAAACTTGACATTTGACCCCTTTATGACCTTAAATATTTTAAACATGTTTAGAATGTCATAAGGATCATTGCGTTTAAATTTCAGCTCAATCTGAGCATTTTGGAAAACTTGACCTTTGACCCCTTTATGACCCCTTAATGACCTTAAATGAATCTTAAAATGTTTTTAAAATGTTTAGAATGTCATAAGGATCATTGCATATAAATTTCAGCTCAATTGGAGCATTTTGAAAAACTTGACCTTTCACCCCTTTATGACCCCTTAATGACCTTAAATGAATTTTTAAATGTTTTAAACATGTTTAGAATGTTGTAAGGATCATTGCATTTAAATTTGAGCTCAATCGGAGCATTTTCGGTTAAAATGACCTTTTTTGACCCCTGTGACCTCAGGATGACCTTTGATGTTTGGAAATATTTTTATTATATTCTTTATGTTTTCCTCTTTCATATGACACCACTCATGGGGTCATACCTTCGTGGCATTTAGAGATATGTCCATTTCAGACCAAATGGTTAGTCAGTAAGCTAGTAAGTAAGCTAGTAACATTCACACATATAGGCTGATACCATTTCATGGTTCAGCAAAAATAAGCCTAAGCCCAACTAAAAACTATTTTGAATTCCAGCTAATTGTTTTGAAATGTTTAGGCAAGTTCAAGTGCATCACTGCCTTCCCTAAGCTTAGTTGGTTGTCAACATGTTTATGATTAAGCAATACATAATCTATGTGATTACCTAGCTGGGGTTTACACCCCCCAGCTAGGTACTGTAATGCTCTCCGATTCTTCTTTCTTTCTTCTTCTTCTTCTGGCAACAAACTTCAAAATGCTTCTCCTCCTACATGTTACACCCTACAATTACGTAACTTGCACATATGTATCGCCTATATCCAGTGCCCATATGCTGCAAACAGAATTGGGATCAAAGGTCATTAAAGGGGCATTTTCGGTATATAACCAAATATCTTCAAAATGCTTCTTCTGCCACATATTACATAGCACAATGACGTCACTTACACATGTGCATCGGCTTTACCCAGTGCCCATACCCTGCACACAGAATTGGGGTCAAAGGTCATTAAGGGGTAAAATCTTACAATTGCATTATCTGGACATCTGTAAGGAGTATGGGGCTCAAACTCGATACAATAAATCTCATGACCAGGGGAACATTTTGCGGGGGTCAGGTCAAAGGTCATGCAGAGGTCAAATTTTTGAAATGCATTTCCTGGACATCTGTAAGGGGTACGGGGCTCAAACTTGGTGACAACAAACTTAATGATCAGGGGAACATGTTGGAACACTTTGCAGGGGTCAGGTCAAAGGTTATCCGGGGTCAAATCTTTATAACTTCATTTTCTGGATATCTGCAAGGGATATGGGGCTCAAACTCAGTGACAACAAATCTCATGACCAGGGGAACATTTTGCAGGGGTCAGGTCAAAGGTCATGTAGAGGTCAAATTTTCTAAATGCATTTTCTGGACATCTGTTAGGGGTACGGGGCTCAAACTCCACAACAACAAACTTACTGACCTGGGGAACATTTTGGAACACTGTGCAAGGGTGTCAAAGGTCATCTGGGGTCAAATTGTAGCATTTCATTTTCTGGATATCTGTAAGAGGCAGGGGCTCAAACATGGTGACAACAAACCTCAAGACCAGGGGAACATGGAACATCATGCATAGGTCAGGTCAAAGGTCATCTGGGGTCAAATCTTAGAATTAAATTTTTGGACATCTGTTAGGAGTACGGGACTCAAACTCGGTGAAAACAAACCCCATGACCAGGGGAGCATTTTTGGAACATTTTGTAGGGGTCAGATACCTCCACAACACCAACATGCCCCAGCTAGGTTTGTGGTCTATGACCACCATTTGCCACTAGTTGAATTTGTGTTGTGATTTCGAAAGATCGGTGATTCATGTGAAGACATGGGCTGGGCTGTTAGGTTACGGAACAAACTTGGATTTGTCACAGAGGCTTAAATTACATTCTAAGAAAATATGCGATCAGTCAAGAGTTTTCTTAACTCCCTTTTTGCTTCTTGTACAAGAGGTATCAAGGAGCTCAAGACTAAAAAGGTAAATAGATATTGTTTTGCTTGTAGGGATAGACAAGTTTTGCAAACATAATTGGTAAGTCTTGAGGGGAGAAACATGCCAGTTATATAGGGTTATAGGTTTAGGGATAGAGTTGGACAGGGACCAGGGTCGTAGCAAAGTTGACAAATATGGGGCAGCCATCACAAATGTGGGGTGACCAAAATACAAAATATATATGCCCAAATTGAAATAAAGACAAAACATATCCCCTTCCTCCTCCATCAAACATTTTAGGGATAAAACCGCCCGGGTTCCATTGTTTAAAACCGGACGGAACCGGCGTTCAACCGATTTTTGATTTCATCCCTTAGAGATAAAACCACAATCTGTAATTAAAATTTTGATTTAAATGTCCCCTTGACAATAATAACCATCATGACGAACTCAAATGATATTTCAAATGAATTCTCATTAAGATTTATTGCATTTGGGCGTAACCATCACGTGGGTGCTCGTTTACCTCTAGGGACTTATATGGCACCTTGGGGGTGGGAGTACAAGCAATGGATACACCCCCTGTGTACATCAGGGACTCAAAAGCACCCCCCTGGGGTACATGCTATGGGATCCACCCATGTATAAAATTCACTGTGGAGACTAGTATTGCTTGTCATAATAGATGTCGGTACAAGTGAAAACAAATTAATTGATGATTAATCCTTTCCTTTTTTGAGACTGACCCATTTCAGCACTTGTACGATGTTTAAAGAGTCTTCAAAATTTGTCAACAAGCTCTTAACGAATATCTGCTATTAAAGGCCTATTCAGTGATTTGTTCATCCGGAGGGTAGTAAAAATCAGAAAATTAAGATTTTGGCACCATTGTTAGTGTTCTTGATGTTCTTTCACGTGGTTAGGTTTTTACTATCAAAGTTCGGACTCACCCTGCACCTTCAGTCATTATAATTGAAGATCGAATTAAAAAGACCAGTTTGCATTTGACGTCAGGGCAAGGCGCAGCGTGATTGGTTGCTGACAGGATGTCATACGCAAACTAGTCTTTTTAATTCGGTCTTCAATTATAGCTAACGTTTACGGAGTTTAGGGTTAGGGGTTATGGTTGGGGTAGGGCAGTCTTGTAATAAAAAAAAAAAAAAATTATTTGTTTGTCCATAGAGGCTTATGAAACAGTTGGGTCGGTAGGTCGGATTTTTTAATTTTTTTTTTTACAGATATTGCACTTGAAACTGACAATTTGAAGACTGGTAAATAAGTCAAAACACACAGCACTTCACTGGTTTAACTCTTGAGATGGTTCTGCATGTTATACTGTTCATTTTCTTTACATTTTCTTTCTTTAAATTTGTACTAACCACTGTTTTATACGATGTCCCATCGATGCCAAAAAAAAAAAAAAAAAAAAAAAAAAGAGAAAAAAGACAGTCGGGACCAGGGTACACGGTCGGTCGGACGTGGACAAACAAACAATATTTTTTTTGGGGGGGGGGGCCTAAGACTAGTAGTGTTGCACTTGCACCCTATTTGGCAATCGCTCCAAAAACTCATACTCTGGAACTTGAGGTCAAATTTTGCACTATGATTGTTTAATTAAGGTTATTGAATTGTGCCATTAAGATGATAAACTGATAAATGCCTACAATTTTGAGTATACACATGGATCATTTTATTTTTTATATTCACAAGCCTACAGCTTTCAGGTTCATTTTCTTTGTAGGTTGAGAAAATAATTCGTAAAATGGTAAACTCAAATTGCCAGACAGAGCCATAAACATGATAAATTGCTTAGGATAAATTCCAAAAACATAAATGTAGTATCTAGTAGAAAACATTCCTTGCCCTAACATTACAAATTTGATTTATTTTATTGTGACAACTTTGAGCTAATGTTTCACTTGTTGTGAGCACACAATGGGACCAATAAATGATGAATAGTATCTTAACTTTGTCTTTTATTATAGGTTTAACCAAAGTTCATACTAAATGTAAAACATTTTTTTCAATATGTATCAATATACTCTTATTTCCCATTGCCATACTCTGTACACCACCCAAACTATGCTCACAAAACAGTTCCTTGCATTGTAATGCCCTCAAATACTAGTGATCATGAAGCCTCAGTCAGCAGCTGCAAGGAGGCCAGTGAGAGCAGAGCACCATTCATCTGGAGTACCACCAGTGTCTGAATTAAGAAAATAAAAGGGGTTGTCCCACGGACAACCAGGTTGTAATTTCTGGTTGTCCACCAAAGTTTTTGGTTGTCCGTAAGCTGCCACAATCTGAAACAATCTACATGTGACCAATAAAGTGGAGTGAGTGTAGTCAATTTATGAACAGTTACTCTTAAATATTTAACAATTCATCAGTTGTGTCAGGTTTGAGCAAACTAACATGCTGAAAAAGTGACTTTTGACTGTAGATCTTTGGTTGTCCGCCGGACAACTAGAGCATTATTTTCGGTTGTCTGGTGCATGTTTTGGTTGTCCCGGGTGAACGGACAACCAAAATTTCGAACACTGAGTACCACACTGCAAGTAGGGTAGCCAGGAGGTATCTGATGGGTTATTCCTAACGAAATCCACCATACACCCCCTACGGAAGACATGACTTATTAATCTCCTGGCACAGGGGGTAAAGATTTCAAATGGAGTCACCCATTCAAGTACCCCCATTTGAAATTCACCCTCCCTATGTGGAAGATTAAGGTCATGTTTTCCATAAGGGGTGTATGAATTTCACCTGGAATAGCCTGATGGCACTGAATCAATGCTACACTTAACTGGACGGGTCTAGATAAAGTGAGGAAATACCAGTGTTGGAGGACTCGGGACTCGGACTCGAGGCCGGACTCGAGTCCTTTTTTCAAGGACTCGGACTCGGACTTGGACTCGGAAGCTAAGGACTTGGACTCGGACTCGGACTCGGACCCCAGGACTCGGGGACTCGGCCGAGTCCTCCCGAGTCCGCAAAATAGGGTCTTTTTAGGTCTTTTATTTTCGTTCATTGTAAACTTCTTATGCTTGATCAATGATCACATCACATTAATTTCAGTAGTTTTACATGCAAATAAATTCAGTTTGTAAATAAAAGTAGGCCTACAATCAAAAGCAAGATTGCTTTCAGTTATATCTTTAATTGGTTAAATGGATTTTAATCATATTCGTTTGTTTTGACATGACTGCTTTATTAGACGCAAGTCTAGAATGTACATGAATAATAATACTACTCTGGGGCACTCAAGTTCAATTTTGGTAGGGGTGTGCAGCGCCGAACTTTGGGGACTATAAGAACTGATTTGGGGGCAAAATAGGGGCTTGATGAACGGAAATTTCAACATTTTTGTGGAGGTCTGTGAACTAAAGTTGGGCCAAATTATAGGCTTTGGAGCTAACAAATTCAAAATATTTCCAAATTTGAGCTCAAGACCTACAATTTTCAGAGTGTTAGGCTCAATGAACTGGAGCATGATGCATATGTGTTAAGGGACTGCCTGGAGCCTGAAAAAGGACCCCTGACTGCATCTTTTGCCTCTCTAAAACACAAGCCTAATAAGTTACTGTGAGTCTGTGATTATACTTATATAATTTTTGACCGATCATGGAAGCAATTTTTGGCACTGGGGGAACAAGCAATTTTGGGCACATATGGGGCACCTTTCAAATTAAATGCTCTAAAAAGGCTTAGAAAACAGTACGGAAACGCTTACATAATACAGATTTCCCTGCTCGCTGCCCTCGAAACATAATTATCTAAACCTTTTAAGGTTTGTAAATTGGGATCCCAAAAAAATGGCATGTGCAAAGGGGTGCAAAGATTTTTGGCAGGTCGGGAGGGGGGGGGGGCGATTTTTGGCAGGCCGAGAAGGGATAAGCATTTTTGGCAATTTCACCCCTCCCCGGGCTCAGCATAATTATTGCACAGCCCCAAAACAATACTAGGCATGCTAGGTGGGACTAGCAAATTATGTATTTACAAGAAAATAATATAGAACTAAAATTCTGGTAAAGTATAGACTATACGTTATAAGTATTGGTGAAAACCCCGGGGCTTGAATTTGATACATAAGGACTCGGACTCGGACTCGGACTCGAACATTGAGGACTCGGACTCGGACTCGGACATCAGAAATTGGCAGGGACTCGGACTCGGACTTGGACTCGGACACCAAGGACTCGGACTCGGACTCGGACTCGGATGATGAGGACTCGACTACAACACTGAAATACAGAAGCTCCTTTCAGGGATATGGAGGAACACATGGAGGGAGTTGAGCTTGCCAAATTTAGAAGTACATTAAGAAAATATGGGAAATGTTGCCATCTTTGTGAGAATTAAGTTCAGATATTTCTCACTCAGAAAGTGTGTTTTTTTAGACTGCCTAACATGAGGCTATACATAACCTACACTATTTTGCAGCCTCGTACATAGGTTCACTGCTGGTACTCTTAAGATTTCACATCACCAAATAATGTCTCTTGTGGGATTCCGTCCTGATCTGCGGTGTTTTTACATTTCGGTAAAAGTTAACCAACTATAAATCAATATTAAAAACCACAAAAATTGTGCAGATTTTGGGAAAAATTTGTGCCAGGTAATAAATGTAGGCTTGAATCTAAGCATCTACCAAGATTGGAAAAGATTCTGGGCTTTTATTCAGATTTTTCATGTATTTCTTAAACCGGCTGCTTCTAGGTAAAATCACAAGTGCTTCTATTTTGAAAATTGGGTGAAAAAAGTGTATTGCATTCGTGGTCCGGTAGCTCGAAAATTCAATGGTCACCAATATATCTAATTTAGTTTGTTTACTTGCTTGTATGTTTGTCAGTCAGGAAAACATCACTTTGAAAAATTGAGTCGCTTCGTAAGGTAGGTAGAGCCATTTGAATAGAGGCCATTTTGTACACAAAGTATAGGGAAATTTATTACTATTGTGCACCCTCAAGAGTACCTGTGTAATCAATAATGTAGAGTTCTCATGGTACACACACTGATATAACAGGACCCACACTGGTATTGACCGGCACTCTAACAGCGTGTTTCTACTGAGCAGACGGTTGCGGGTTAATTCGAGTGAATTCGGGGTGATGCGAGGAAACGCGGTAACGGCCCCAGCAGAAACAGATCGGGTGAAGGTTAATGCGCGGTAATGCGAAAGTGAATCCGTCAACCACCTATTGAGGTGGTTAATAGTGGTTAATACTGTGTAACGTTAAGCTGTAGAAACAGTACGGGTGACGATTTTGTGGGTGACACCGGAAGTTAGCCTATCACAATACAGTGTGAGCATTCAAAATTTGACCTTGGAAGGTCACAAAAACTATTTGCTGGACTTCCGTCTTCCCTACTAAATATGTGGGTAGTGAATTGTTACCCTGCATTAACAGCGCAGTAGAAACGACCCAGTGAATGCGAGAGGATTGAAATGCGGGTGAAGGTGAATTCGCGGTAATGCGAGGTGCTCAGTATAAACACGCTGTAAGAGTAGCCACAAAGTACCTGGGCAGCAGTGTACCTCTACGGTAGACAGCAATAGGAATCTGGTGGTGTACAATAGCACTTGGACATTACAATTATTCCATGTGCTAGTCTGTGAAATTAGCTTCAGGATATCGCTCATTCTACAAAATCCGGTGCCAATCCACTAAAAAAATTGAAAAAATAAAAGTTGTTCAAAAGACCTGCTTTTTGTGTTTTTTAAAAGTAAATGTATCACTACTTTCAGATGTAAAAAATTGCCAACACCACTTGCATATTTTTCTTTCAGGAAGTCATGATGTTTTTTAACACTAAAACTCAATGTAATGTGAGCTACGTTACCGACTATAAAATGGGCTGGTTTTACTCAATCCAAGGTCATAAAAAGCAAATTAAAGATCACTTGAGTGAAATGTAAAACAGATTTCACCATTTCATAGAAGTTTTGAAGATGCTTAAATGAGTGTGTAACGTAGCTCACAGTAACGTAGTTCACTGGTTTTTAATGTTTTTAATGTGATTTGCGAACGTTAGAACGTTACCTAGGCGAAATGTCAACCGTGCTAGCATGGTCAACCATGGTCAACCATGGTCAAAACATGGTTGACCATGGTTAACTATGGTCAGCGATGATCAGCCATGGTGGCTTGACCATGGTCAACCATGGTTGCCATGGTCACCATGGTATACCATGGTCGACCATGCTTTAGCATGGCCGAGCATGGTCAGCCATGGTCTTCACCTCACTTGACCATGGTTGACCATGGTCACTTTTAAGTATACCATGGTCAACCATGCTTTATCATGGGTGAGCATGGTCAGCCATGTTCATCACCTCACTTGACCATGGTTGACCATGGTCACTTCAAGTATACCATGGTCAATCATGCTTTAGCATGGGTGAGCATGGTCAGCCATGGTCATCACCTCACCTGACCATGGTCACTTCAAGTATACCATGGTCAACCATGCTTTAGCATGTGTGAGCATGGTCAGCCATGGTCATCACCTCACCTGACCATGGTTGACCATGGTTACTTCAAGTATACCATGGTCAACCATGCTTTAGCATGGCTGAGCATGGTCAGCCATGGTCATCACCTCACCTGACCATGGTTGACCATGGTCACTTTTAAGTATACCATGGTCGACCATGCTTTAGCATGGCTGAGCATTGTCAGCCATGGTCATCACCTCACCTGACCATGGTTGACTCTGGGTAGTGAATGAGAAAAAGCGCCCTCTGTTGTTATTAATCGTATTTAATGCGTATTTACAACGTTGTGAATAAATATTTGACACCATAGAATATAAAAACTAGTAATTTGATAAGTTAAAATAAGATTTTTAACGGAATAAATCTAAATAATATGATAATGCAGTTTATTCCGTTAAATATTTACCACATAATTTTTGACCATGGTTGACCATGGTCACTTTAAATAGACCATGGTTGACCATGGTCTCTGGCCGTGGTGCCATTTTTCAGAAACATGGTCGACCATGGTTGACCATGGTCAAAAACATGGTTGACCATGGTCAAAAACATGGTTGACCATGGTCAAAACATGGTTGACCATGGTCAAAAACATGACCATGGTGAAAAACATGGTTGACCATGGTCAAAAACATGGTTGACCATGGTCAAAAACATGGTTCAAAAACATGGTTGACCATGGTCAAAACCCTGGTTGTTGAACTATGGTTGACAATGGTTCAACCATGGTCAAACATGCTCACTTTAGATAGACCATGGTCAGAAGGTTAACCATGGTTGACCATGGTCTCTGGCCGTGGTGCCATTTTTCAAAAGCATGGTTGACCATGGTTTGACCATGGTCAAAACCCATGGTTGAACCATGGTTGACCATGGTTAACCATAGTTCAACCATGCCTTTTTCGCATAGGCATGTCGGTTAATTCTAATATAAATGGGATTCGACCACTGGTAGCTTTCACATATTATTAGGAAGTACATGTAATACAAGTGCATACTATAGAATCCTGGTAACGTAGCTCACCAATCTTAACATGGTCGGTCGAAATTTCAATGTTTACAACATTTCTATGCCAAAAATGCTACAGCATCACGATTTTTACTGTGATTTTTAAAACCTATGAGTGTTTCCTTTCAAAAACCGCAAATTACATTGATACCTCTGTTTTACTTCTTTCCAATAACGTGTGTTAAAAAGGGTAACGTAGCTCACAGCGTTTTGGTGGAAAGTGCAATTTATTTTAGAATTACACAAAGACATTTTAATCACTAGAAAATAATGTTGATAAACAATATGATGGTGCGTTATCTAATTAAAAAACAACAAATATGTAAAGAAATCGCATTTATTCAAAGAAAATATTCAGGGTTAGATGTGACACTTGAGCTGTGGAAACGCATTTTAGCGATTTTTGAGCCTTTGCAAGGGTTAATCAGGCTGAAGAAAGCATTTAAAGTATGGAAAACTATATATGTCCGTATAGATCTCGTTGAGTTCTACCAGAAAAACAACATATTTGATGCCCTAAATGCTCGACAAAGTTTTTGTGGACCAAAGAATGGAATAAAGGCTATTGGCACCGGATTTTGTAGAATGAGCGATATGGTTCTATGCTCTATTTACTGTAAAAGCTTCTGTGAAGACTAGCTATAATTGTCAGCACACTTTGCAAAAAAGCTTTTTATCTCAAACTAGGCTTCACTGTCAGTTGGATGGCTAACATTTTATGATTCACATTTGTTTGAAGCAAAATTATAATTCTGGGTTGTATTGTCATGTGGATGGGGGGGGGGGCTACCCCATCCTGAAAAACTGACTGACTCCTTAACCCAGGCATTCATCAATGATTTTGGATCACAGCTTGTCACAGTTTAAGTAACTTCCAGGTAAACCATTGCTTCATACAATTCTACTGAGAATGTCACCCTGTATCACCCTCTATTTTATTACCATCTCAAAGGTGATTGATAGTAACATTACCCTGCATCAACTAGCATCACTGAGCAGTTTATATACTGAGCCTCTTGCATCACCACACTATTACTACCCAGCATCACCAATCCTCTCACACTCAACATCTCTGCTGCACTGCAAGTGCATGGTAATGATTCCTTACAAATATTTTTATTGGGGAGAGCAGAAGTCCAGAATTTGGATAGTTTGCGCTGTATATTTGTTGCAGCTTGTCACAGTTAAAGTGGCTTTTTGTGTCAACCACTAAATTGCAACCCAAAACTGTTTCTATGGCAAACATCACTGTGTCACTAGTAACTACCTCAAAAGGTGGTTAACAACATGGTTGACGGTGAGGTTAACTCACACCACCCTTCACGAGATCTGTTTCTACCGGGGCCACTACTATTCCTCTCATCATCCATCACCCGTTTTCTCAGTAGAAACACCCTGATTGTCAACCTTATCTGTTTCTACTGGGCCTATCACCAACAAAGTAGTACCTCCCATCACCGTCAGCTCCTTGCTCAGTAGAAACACTGTGATGGTAACATGAACTACGTGCATTTTACAGCAAAAAGCACACACAATTTTGTAATTTTGATATGGTCCTTACTGTTAATGGGAGGAGCGTAATTTTACTGTGAGCGTAAGTCCTGTTTGGTCAGGATTGATGTGCGATGACAGGTTGGCAAGATATCCCCTCTTCATAACAGACAGATAAATAGGCCTGTCATACATGACACCGTGTTTAGATTATGTCTACATTCATACATACAGCATCTCTCTCAGGACACCCCTTCACCAAAGACTATGACTTTCGCAGACAGAGAAAATATCCCCCTTAAGCTGCTACTATCTAGTTTATTTGAATAGAAGCACACATAAATCCATATCATCAAGCATAGGGGATTGTCTGTGTGACTGATGTGCTGCTCTCAAAGCGGTGAAGTCCTATCGTTTATCAAATTGGGGCAAAAGTTTAGGTAGTTTTTTTCAAAGAAAAGACATCTATGGTTCATAGTACAATCACATCTGTCTTTATGCTATCAAATCTTCTCTCATATCAATTCTTGATGTACTCAAGCTGAAAAAATCCTCCTCACCTGTTTGGAATAGGTTTGTTAGACTACACTCATAACATCGTGTAATATTGATATATCTGATATAGAATGGCATGCATGCAGGTGGGCACAGCTCTTGACTGGTGCACGCTTATGTGAAGTTGTGCGAGCGTAAGTTGGGACTTTATTGACGTGTGCAGTAATAAAAACCAAATAATTTTCGCCTATTATATGCCGAACAAACTTTAGAAAAATGATATATTTGTCTAAATGACATCAAATCATAATGCAAACAATACTCAAAAGTTTTTTAATTATTTTGAATTTTGGCGCACTGAAAGCAGACATTATAGATTCATTGGTGCAAAAAGATGCACATTTAGACCATGCACCAGATACAGCTTTTACATGTGTGAAAGTCTTACCGTTTTAAAATTTAAGGACGTTTTGTGCATAATTTTGACATTTTTTTACTAAAACGTCGATTTCTCAGAGTTCACTTTTGACAATATTATGCGATTTTTGTGACAAGATAACTCGAAAAATATGCAAGCAAAGGGTAAACTTTTGCACTATCCTTTAGAGTACATCAAAGTCTAGGGAAGGTTTTTTCATTTTTTCAAAATATTTGTTTTAAACAAAAATATACACCATTATGTGCAATTTTAGCTTAATAGAGTGACAAAATGGCTTTTTTTCACATGTTTTTTTTTTTTTTTTTAAAAAAGAGACGAATTTCAAAAAATAAAAAACCTTCCCTAAGTTTATGTCTCTTCTTCATGAAAAGCCAGCTGAATTTTTTTTACTCCGAACGGATTTTTTTCTAAGTTGTCACAAAAAAATTGGGGTAAAAAAGTGAATTTTTGTGATTTTTTCAAAAACTTGAGATTTTTAAACAAATCTGACGTCACCATGGGATTCCTTGCCTCATTTCCTTTCCAAAAATGTGTAGTTTTATATACTTTGGACATACAATTCAGAAATAATGAAGCTCGAAAAGGTCCATGTTCTCTCCCATTACTCTGCCCTTAAGGTTGACTCTAGATAGATGATGAGATCTTAAAGACATATGACATGAAGATGACACTGAATAAATACCAGGCATGTATAGAGGCGGCAGAGGCGGTAGAACATCTGAAGATGTCAAAGTCAAGGTTTCTGACCATCATCATCATCATTTTGAATGATGATGATGATGATGGTGATGATACCGTTGGTATTTGATGGTCAAGGCCAAGGGCAGCTGCTCTGGTGTCATGAAAGATCTTGCCCTAGAAATCAGATACTGATGTAGTTGGGCAGGTGATCAATCCAAGTCACTGGTAAGTATGGTTATACTGATCTGACATCTGAAGCCATCTTTTATCTAGTGCATATGGCTTAGATAATGCTAAATCAAGTGGCCTTTTGGAGAGTGGATGGAGATTCATCAACATTTTCAACAAATAATAACTACGATATAACCAAGGCAGCACAATAAGATCAATTTTAGTCAGTTATGACTTGACAATTAGCCGTTTCGAGATATGGCGGACACAATAGGATGGCGCTGCACAAAATAGGTCAAGTCTTTTGAATTTGCCGGGTCTTACCCATATTGAAGATTGCCCTCATATTGTGTACGCCATATCTAATAAAGGCTAATAAAGGCTCTACCACAAAAACAAGAAACTGTGGAAGAACATGCCAGGGTCTTTCTACAAACTGTTCAAAATGATTGGTAGTATGGTACCTTTTGGAAGTTTATGATGGACAAGAGTTTCTTCTATATTTGATAGATACCTCCAGAAAGACATGAAAAGGGTGGGAAGGGGGAGAGGGAGAGGTTGTGATGGTAGAATTAATGTGGTAGAGTTAGTTTTTGATATTATTATTTTGTATGATTATCAAAATGTGCTATTAAATTCAAGGTATTATTTTAAAGTTAAAGGTATAAAAAACTTAGGACTTAAAGACTTAAAAACTTATGGCTGTCAATATGAGATTAGGGTGGCAGCGTGGGGGGGGGGGGGGAATTGTGATAACTGATAATGTGATAAAACAAGTGGGTATTTCGGGTCATCACTTCTTGTCAGTGAAATGATGTTTATTCAATTCTGAGAAATGCAATACAACTCAGTTTTGAATTTTGAACTATTTTAAACATCGAATTTTGGTAAAAATGGTTGGGAGGAGGGGGTTCGAGATGCAAGGTGTTTTGTGGCAAAATTGTGTATTATAGTAGAGAGAATCACATTTTGTATGTTTTTAATAAATTTGTTATCTTTTAAGACTAGTTTGAGAAAAATGTGGTTAGTTCTGTGTTACAGATGCTATGTTTTGTGTCAAAATGTGTTAAGTCCATGCCAGAAATTGCGTTTTGTGTCAAAGTCCATGCTATTTTTAAAACAAATTAATTCATTAAAAAAATCAAAAGTCTCTAGATTTTAACTTAACATGTTTTTATGGTCCTATATATGTCACCTTCACTTCACTGTAATTTTATAGAAATCGAACTTTATTTCATTGCCATAAAGAAAATTCCTGATTTTCTTCAAAGTGAATCTTGTGGACTTAACACGGTTTGGAAATAAGCTCTTCAAATGCAAAAGTGAATCCGCATGAAATGACCAGGATTTGAATTTTGAATAATTTCCTCTATATTTAGGCTATCTATTAAAAGAGCAAGTACCTCACACCTGCCATTATAGAGACTGCAAAATAATTAAGGTGCCCGTTATTTTCACCCCTATACTAGAACCAGCTGAATAAGCCTTTTTGAAATATGGCGGGCACAAAAGGAGAGCGCGTAGAGTGAGTAATCTTTTGTATGCTTCTCAGCTGATAAAAGATTACTCACTTCAAAGTACGCCCTCTCCTTTTGTGCCCGCCATATTTCAAAAAGGCTTATACAATAGCTGCATCTATACCTTGGATTTTAACAGAGATGCCAGTCAGTGTTGTCAAAAATTCCTGAAATGGCAAAATATTTCCTGAAAAATGTACTTTGCCCGTACATTTGTACAGGATTATCCAAGTAAAATTTCCTGAAATCAGGAAATTTCCTGACGACTGGCAACACTGGATTTAAGACCTCATATGTTGAAATCGGTCAAAAAAGATGATCCAAAATCCCAAGGAAGATACAAATTCAAAAGTTGCAGCGTGCTCCATTGAACTGGTACCATAATTCTTTTGCTGCCGATGCCAATCTTTTTAATACCGTTGTACGAAGCCCGACTATTGAACAAGGCATATGAAAAATTGGAGGAAGAATTTATGCTGTAAACTTCATAACAGTTAAATCTTTCAATACAGAACATTCAAGTTCATAGGAAACAAGAATTATTTAAAAATCCCTGCACAACGTTATGACTTAATAAGTACAAATGTTATCACTAATATTAAATTGAAAATAAATCAGATAATGGATCATTTTAAAACCTATTCAAATGTTATTAATTACACGATAACCTTGTTGTGTTTCAGGTGTGATGGCTTGAGTCCTCTCAAGGGGCGTATCACTTCCTTTTTGAAAAACATGGGATGAAAAGTTGAAATATCATTTTCATGCAGTTTCCTCTACAATTATTTATTTACACAGAACACATGGTATTATGTGGTGAAACAAATGAACGAACAAAAAATCAAATCAATAACAGCAAGTATTTCCGTAAATAAATGTAATAAACTTTATGCCATATCAGATAACTTCAGCTGCTGCAAGTTATGTCTCAACTAAATTAAGTTCACATCTGTAAAATTGGTGGTGCATGTTTCACATTTTTGGCGCAATGTGCAGGAAGTCACTAAGAGAGACCGAAAGAGGGAGACATCAACCATGTTAATGGCAAATTCAAATTCGAAGAAATGTAGTGACAAAACAGTTTGAGGGAGGAAGGGTGGAAGAAAAACATATTTTTGGCCAAAAAATGTTGGAGTCCCTATTCTCCCTGCACAAAAAGTATCTGAACACTTAAACAAAAGCAATATCTTGAAGATACTTGTCTAAAGTACCAGGAAGTGATCATTAAATGGATAATTTTGTTCTACATATTTTGGTTCCTCATTTGACACAATGCGGTAAGGACTCATATTGAAATACCCTACCACATTTTCACACAGAAGGCAGGATTCCCCTCGCTAAGCACGTGCCTCGGGAAAGCTCGGTCATAAAACGGATGGATTATATGCATCAGTACTACACCCTGCCCAGGATTTTAACAAAAGAAGGCTAGCACAGGAAAGCTGCAGGATGGTGCACACCTTCCTGTGTAAGGGAATTTCAATATGAACCCTAATATGTTCCCAAGCTATACCAAATTGAATGACAACAGAGATAATTTCCCCTTTCAGGGCGATTGATTTCCTACCGGCTATTTTTTATAGCTAGCCTCACAGTATGAATATATTTGAACATGTACATTCACTTGGTTCTCAATAAATTGAATCAGGATTCTTGCAAGTCTATTGATATTAATTGGCAAAATGTCCCCCTCCCCCATCTGCAAAAATCAGCCTATTTTTTATTTTTACCATAAAAAGTCATTTTGCAAATCCTGCATTTACCCATGATATTTTTAATAAACTCTCCTTCATAACGATACATCAGGAAAAGAAATCCCACATGCTCACATCGTAGGATAAAATCTGGTGTTATGAGAATTCTAATGAGTTCAAGGTGGGCACTGATCATCAAATATTCAGTGCCTTGGATAATGTTTGATTACCTCTCTACAATGACTCATCTTTTTCCATCATAATGCTTGGTAATGCGATGTCATTTACAAGAATTTTACTCCTCATTTTAATACTCTTTCCCACACAAGGCTTCCTCTGAATTTACATATCATACTAAAAGACAGTATAAATTTATGCAATGGAGAGGGTGGAGCTGCGATTAGAGCACTCGCCTCTGGTGTGCGAGGTCCTGGGTTTGATCCTAACAGTGGCGACTTTTCAATTAGAAGCATCTACAGATAAAATACTTTCGCTCTCCAATGGTAAAAAATTTACAATGGTTACAATTTGTGGTGGTCTAAGTGAACTACCAGAAAAGGATGGGCCTTGAACCCCCTAATGAAAGATAGCAAACCCTACAACATACACCCTTATGGCACAAGGCGCTGGTGTGTCTAGGTTCATTATCAGGCTCAACCCTATTCATCACAATGTTTAGTATGATCACAAGTTATGAACTGACAGAATGACAGGCTTCCAATGCCAAGAATACTCACATCACATGCCAAGGAATTCAAGTGTGAACTTGGGTATCTATAAAGGCATGTGCTGAAAACACAATGATTGAATACTTTATTGAAAACCTTAATATTAGTCATGGCAGAAGATTTGATTTTGCTACGACAGAGTTTCCAAATATCTATTTATGTTTACACAAGATTATTGAATGCTTTGGTAACTCCCCTTGCTTTGTTTACTACCCTTCCTAACATGTTTACCTGGGGTTTCTTGGTCTGGAGTTTTAATCATAACTTGATTTACAGGAGCACGGTGGCCGAGCAGAATAGTTGCAGGTTCGAGCCCCGGCGATGCCATCGTATTGTGCCCTTGAGTAAGGCACTTTATCTCGATACTCCTCTCCACCCAGGGAAGGAAACCGACTCACTGTGGAAGAGGTGTAGAGATGTCCCTATAGCAACATTACATGGAGGAGTCTAGCCCAATCGCCAATGAAAGAGAGATGGACACTCCGATCACTGTTTATACACGATCATCTCCTTTACCTTTACCATAATTTGATGTATCTTATTAACCCTAACCCGCCAGGGCTTTTTGGTGACGGGAAGGGAAAGAAGGAAAGAATAAAGAGAGAAAACAAAGAAAGAAGTTGTATGCTCTGGTTGGGATTCGAAGCCGAGACTCCTCGCATGTCAAGCACTAGGTTGGTGACACTTTGCCACGGGTCTTGGGCTTCGCTGGCCAGCGAAACCGTGCCTATATATCATTTAGGGCGATTGCGTCATCACACCATGTGGGATGCATGCACAAACAGTGCATATATCAAGTAGTATTTTGTAGTACTCAGGCCTGTTAGGGTTAATGCTATTATTGTAACAAGAATTGTTTTTATTCATGCTAATAATAGTTCCTAACAGTAAAAGAGCCTATTGGTTACAGCTAAACAAGTTAATATGGTCTGATTTGCATTTTGTGTGTGTTTATAACCTTCCCATGTCTGTTCAATTCAAGACAAAGTCTGATTGTAACATAATCCTTGAATGCATTAATCCTATTTTTAACCCCTATTTTTCATTTCCAACATCTTTTAAATTACATTCCAAAGATGTTATTTCAGTCGACACTCAGTCAGTCAGCTTTATAGTTTTTTGTACAAGTGAATGGGAAAACAACATCCTACACAATACTTACAGTGAAACTTGAGCACTAATTGCATTATAAGCGCCTTCTAATCCATTTAATTTCTTCATTTTCTCTCCACCATGCTTGTTGTTTTTACAGGCAGCTCAAAGCATGAAGGGGTGTTCGGGGGAGGGAAGGGGCACAATGCACACCCAAGCAAGACAATGCTATAGTGAAACCGGACTCTTCATAACAAGCTAATCCAACTTTCAGTTCCTTTACAGTCCCTATTCCATTTAAATTCCACACTCCCCCTGTGGAAGATTTAGCTAGTCTGCCACAGAGGGAGTATCAATTTTGAATAGAATAGATAATTGAGTAACTTCCATTTGTAATACTCCAGATATGGAAGATATAGGTAAAGCAATAATACAGGGGGAGTATGGGTTTCAAAAATGATTCCCTCTGACCAATTACATTTGAAAAACATACTCCCCCTGTGGAAGATATTTCCAAAATCTTTCACAGTGGTAGTGTGGATTTCAACTGGAATAGCCCAATTTATCCACATCTGCTGTTTTTGAGCTATCAGTTACCATAGTCTGTTGGACATCACACCATCATCAATCAGATGCCTGATGAAGTCCAATGGTTCGACACGACATAGTAAAGTCAGTTGCAAATTTTACTTCCAGTATTAGATTTAATTTACAAAATTAAATAGTCTGTATGCCTTCCTTGAGGCTGACAGTTATTTAGTTCTTATTGCATTTTATTGTATCTCTAAATTTAATGATGATAAGTATGTAAAGTATACATTTTCAGAACGGAATTGAAGCAAGGCATCCAACTAGCATAACAGACTCCTGCAAAATGAACAGTTTTTTGAGAATACCACAAAATTTGATTTTCCTTTACTGCCTCCAGGAAGGCATAGGCCTACAAACTATAGTTCATGTCTGTTTAAAAAAGCAGAATGCATATTGCTAACCTACCACAACAAAATGGCACAAGTAACAGGGATTATATATTGGTCAAAAGGTAAAAAGTAAAAACTTCCAGGGTGAAAACTAAAATGGCTAAAATGTCACTTGTGCCCTTTTAATATGATAGCAGAGTAGCATATTCCAGACAATGGGATATCCCAGTTAAAATTCATACACCCTCTATATGGAAGACATTGAGTCACCCATTCAGGTAACCCTCCCTGTGGGGGATTAGGGTCATGTCTTTCATAGGGGGTGTATAGATTTCAACTGGAATAATGTAATACAAAAACAATGCTTTTGTGTAACCCGACTCCCAAGCGCATTAACTCCCTTTTCATCCAATACATTCTTTCCCCTCTCCCCACCTCAATGATGTCTTTTTCATCAACCATGCAATGCATCATCCTACCCTTAGCAGGTGGCAGACAGTTCCTTAGTAATACTACCAATAAGACACATCCTCAACCATCAGTACCCAGTTCATTGACCCCAATATGTTTGCACATTCACAGCAAAACCTTTGAATGACTTAGGTACAAAAACTCATACTTGACAACTTGGGGTCAAATTTTTGAGCAATGATGGTTATATGGGTTATTGAACTTTGGATTGGTGAATGAGATAATTTTGGCCTATAATGTACATGATTAGTGGCTTACTCATTACTGGAGATGATTAATAACGTGAATGATTTACAGATGTGACAGTGATCTGCTGATGATCCGCTGTCAGTGGATTTGAATTTGATAATGATAGCTAGCTCCCATTGGGACTGTCCATCCCTATCCACTATCATGTCTAATATAGCATGAGGTGGGATACTTGGGTTGTGACTGTGGCAATTATTACTATGTGATGCCAAACACATATCCCAGTTGCGTTAATTATTGCATAACATTTGATTGTTACAACACAATTGGTAAGCATCATTTTGACTCGTGAAAATGCGCTAATGAGTGAAATTTGCTGGAAAGTACACTTTGAAATTGATCTTTAACGGACCAATTTACAATTTTTGCACTATTTTAGCAAGAAATTTTAGTGTTTACCAGGCTAAAATGAAAATTCACAGGTAGCCCAGAAAAAGCCATCGAGAGAGGGGACCCGCTACCGATTAGGCACTTCCAAACCACCCAGTCCATTCTTGATGAACAATTCTCCCCAGTGACAGAGCTCATGAGAAAGCCCTTTTTCTTGGATGGGGCGGTTCTCTTTCTGAACTTGTAATCATTGTGAGATGAGTTGATATAGAAGTATGAATTTCAAAAAGGCTATCGAAGTAGACTACACCCAGATGGGTTAGGGTCATGTGTACGCATATCATGGGAAATCTTCATGTGTACCTGAAGCGGCAGGTGTAAAAGACAGAATGCAGAAATGACAGAAATATGTACATTATAATAACTCCTTGGTTATCAATTTGCACTTAAATTCCTCAACTTTTTGCAAATTCTGCCTTTGCCTTTCATAGTGACCCAAACCATTGAAGGCCTATATGCCCAAACTAATAACAAGACCTCTTCTACATTGAGGCTGGCTTTTCCTTTTAAAGGGAATTTTTATCTCATTTCAGTTGTTTTAGTCATTTCTGCATTGTCTTTTACACATGCTGCAATCCATTTCACAAAACTTCGTAACTCAAGTAACCACTCGTAGCCACAAATACCCAATACTAGACGTAACTTTACGAAGGGTCCATGTAGTAAATCGCTATTACTTACGAAGGATATCATTCGTAAGTAAGGTACAAACAATTTTGAGAGTTACAAAGCGTCGTAAAGTTTAGTGAAATGGAAACCTGCTACCCGAAGTATTTTGTGTCCATTTGTGTCGGATGCAAAAATATCATTTGGCCCATTCCATGTCAACTCAGGGATGTGCACGCAGCACCTCTTCAATTTTTTCTTTTCTGTGTGGTGGTAGATATTGATGAGAAAAGTAAAATCCTGAAAATTTGAGCTTCATACTCCATTTCGTTTTCCCGTGGCATCAATTTGAAATTTAGGGAGTCAGCGCAAAAAATGTGTACATAGCCATCAAGAACGATGTTTGGAGGTCCATAAATGTATAAAGAACATATCTTCAAAAACTTTGAAAAGTATGTATCCTGGGGTACTTTTCAGGGGTGTAAATTCAAATCTGCTATCATGGAAAACTTCTAACTCCTTTACTTCTAAATGATATAGGGCCCTAAATGCAATGTCCTCAACCAGGACCAACTTTGGCCAAAAAAAAATTGAACTCTAAAAGTAAGGCAAAAAAATAATTTTGGAGTTCTGTCAAAGTTGGTCCTTTTAGGACATTACTTTTGGAGTTCTGACCCCCCCAAAGTTGGTCCTGGTTGGACCAAGTTGCATTTTGAGGGCCCTATATCTTTTAAAGTAAAGGAGTTACAAGTTTTCTGATAGCATATTTGAATTCTACACCAAAAAGTACCCCAGGATACATACTTTTCACAGTTTTAAAGTGTTCCCTTTATACATTTATGGACCTCCAACTTTAGTTCTTGATGGCTTCAACACATTTTTACGTTTGACCTCCTAAATTTCAAATTGATGCCATGGCAAAACAAAAATGTGGAGTATGAAGCTCAAATGTTCAGGATTTTACTTTCTCATCAATATCTACCACCACACAGAAAAAGAAAAAATTGAAGAGGTGCTGCGTGCACATCCCTGGAGTTGGCATGGAATGGGCCATTTGTAAGGTAATAATACCTCTTTTATGAAAGACATGGCTCAAACAATTGTCGATCTTGGGTTCAAAATTTCTGGTAAAAAATTCAATTTAGTTCAATTCATCTGAAAGTTGCATAGTGTAGGATGATACAATCTCTAAATTAGATGGGATCAGTTGTCATGGTAACATTGTGACAACATCATTGAAATACCAACATGTGTATTTTTACTGTTCTGGTATTCTTTCATATCTGACTATGCATTATCTGTATCAACTTTCATTCATATTCAATAATATCATCAGTCAACACGGTATAACTGAATCAGCACAGCACATTAATGGATCGATCAAAGTCAGATATCATTCAGAATTTATCCCAAAGAATTGCTCCGTCACCATGATATCCAGTTCCCATAGTGACAGAACGATAGTGACAGAATAGCATCAGGTTACATTACAGATACATGGACATTTAAATCACCCTTGATGACCAACATGTGTGTGCATCACAGCTTTTGTCTCCTGGGTGGACAATAAGAATTAAGTCATCTTCCCCTTCATATCAAAAATGACAGTAAAGGCTACTTTAGAAGTACTGGACACTTAAATCAGGAAAGTCGTACCCCAGAAGCTATTTAGCTGCATTCATTGGCCAGACAGGAACTGCCACAGTATAGAACAGTGGTTATGAACCGGATGGGCTATTGACAAAATAGCTGTATTTATAATATTTTGAATGAACACATGGAAAGTTGAAATAATCCTATCACTGTCCAGGATACACTAGGATCCCAAACATTCTCATCTATTTAGTGCACAGTTCTTGAACCCCAATACATTTGTACATTCATTGAGTGACCTTTGAAAATTTGGGTACAAAAACTCATACTCTGCAGCTTGAGGTCAAATTTTGTACTATGATTGTTTAATTGAAGCTATTGGACCATGCCACTGGGATGAGGCCACTGTGGTTCATAGTGATAAATGGTTCATGTGACGAACCAGATCTGGCAATAACCAAGTGCACTCCAATTACCTGGTGGGCACAGCTTTGTAGTCATGCGCCTTCTGCAACCTATATGAGGGCATCCTGAACAGAAGAACTGAGCCAGTTCTAATCCAGGATTCTAACTAGCCACCTTTGCTTGCCAAATTAGACCTGCTATCTGTATTGATTATCAGATGGGAAAAACTAAATTAATTTTTGTGTTCTTCCGCATCTTCTGGTCTAAGAAACTTTGGGTAATAGAAACCCTAGACTTATTGCTTAGAGGTTTAGACATATATATTTACAGATATGCATCATAAAGCAAATGTCTCTGGTTCAATGGTAAATACACAAAACTGCAATAAATTTACTTATTTGTACAACTTTTGTTTGTTAACTATCAAATTTAATCCAAATACATGTAGGTGTAAAATTATCCCATTATTAAGATATGTTGTTTTTATTATTCATCCATATTAATGGACCAGAACGAATATCAATGAGTCCGTGACGGCGAAACAATTGTCTGGTCAGTCCATCCTAGTCAAACCTAATGGACATTTTTTTCTTCCACCTTCCTATACAGCATGAAGCATGTGGAAGGACCACAAAATCTGAAGTTCCTCACAGCTGCAATTCTGCTTAGCTTTGTGGAATTCAATCATGGCTGGAAATATGGGGAATCCTGCAGCTCCTTTTCAAGGAAATTTGTGAAATCTGGAAGGGAACTTTTGCCTTCCAAAATAAAGATAAGCCTAAGATATAGTGGTAAATGTTGCCATCTTTGTGAACAAATTTGGGTTTATCATCCTGGAAAATGAACCTATTTTTCAGGCCTGCCTCCAAGTTGTAAAGGTGAACAATTTAGACAAATTTGGCTCTTCCACTCTCCCGTCAGTGAGGATCTTGGTATCAGCTTCAATTCTTTTATATTTAGAATAGAAAGGGAAACAATAAGTGCTACTCAGACTAGTCTACCCATTTATCTATCAAGGGCTGACCATGTATGCAGGGCACACCTTCCCCTACAGGATCTTGTCTGACTCACTCTTAAGGGCAGGCAGGCAGGCAGGCCGGCAACTCTATTCCTATTCAAATCATATACTAGAACAGACTTGTCAATCACTATGAACCAAATTGACACGTTAAGATTTTAACTCCTGTCTTAATCATGTTTACTAGAGACAGTTTGACATAAAGATTATGTATTCTGCTAAAGAAGTTCCCTCTAAAAAATAGAGTTCACTTTTTAAAAAGAAAACTGGACATGGGTGAATATCAATTCTATATCAGAAAATTCAATTTTATGGATATTTGGCCAAATAAGGATTTTTGTTGTAAAATGCAAATGAAGATTATAGTATCCAATATTCCCGTCAAAGCCATCCTTCATATTACCTCTCTTTCTTGGGTGGCAGATATACATGTAAGCTGTATGCTCTCCTTGGAGTTCCACATTAGTTTTTTACATCCTAAAAAGCACCATATCATTGTGAAGCATATAATCTGCACCTCACCGATCTCCATCTTTTAAAGACCAATGACCAAATCAACTAACATCAATCATGGCAGAATTCAACATGCAATGTTTGCAGAAAATAAATGTTGGCATATATATAGCACCTTTAACACAGATATCATCAAAGCACTTCACACTTACTCCACTGCCATTACAAAATCACATGGCTGCTTGTGATGAAAGCACACAGTATGACCACCCCCTACCAGCTCCCCATTTTACATCTGGGTGGAAGGGGAAAAGTAAGACAATGCCTTTCCCAAGGTCATGTTGGACCTGATGGGGTTTGAACCCATAACCTTGCTGCTATATGAGTTGCTAACTGAAAGCTACCAGGCCCACATGTAAGGAGATATATTACAAGAGAGGGTGATATTATTTCTTCAGGCCAAAGTCCTCTGACATAATTCATCCCCTACTGTACAATTAGTCATTTCAAGTTTTAAATCCACCTGTCACTTTAATGGACATAGAATCCAATCAGAGGAAACATAAAACAAGTCTAAGTGGGGAAGCTTTGCCTTCATTCAGTAATCATATTAGGACGTATAACTATATCTGACAATTGGTTCCTGGTTTCCTTCCACTCTATATCAGACCATGTGGATCCAATCTGGCTGGTTTCCTTGTCTCGTTACCCTGCTCTAAGTCAAGCATATAACTAGGTTCCTCAGTGCAAAGTTTAGTGATCATAAGCTTTCCTGGGCAAGACGTAGAAGTTACATACTTGCAGGTTTTTCTTTTGCAAAATTTGATTACTCCAATGCTAAATCTAGCGATTGACCCAAGATAAATTTTCACTGAATTATGAAGAGTTAAACCCAAATGTAAATATCCAATGCATCATTCTTTTAAATTTCCTTCTGGAAACCTATGAAGTACATCTCCTCAAATTGCTATTGGAAGTTTAAAAATTCTGGATAAATTCTGTTAACTCACAAATGACATATATACCCTAAAACCACCCTGAGTGCCACAAGTCGCCGCACACGTACACACAGGGTGCTCAAAACATGTGTGATTGGTGGTTCAAAACTGGGCAGAAAGGACATTTTGCTCGTCAGCTCCCTTGCTTCTCCCGGACACCTCCGCCCACAAAAGCAGTTAGGTGTGAGGCCTTAAAACCTCATTAATTTCGTCAGGAGGTTAAAGTTAATTTGAGGAAATAAGCATGTTCATTAACCCTAACTGCCTTGAGTGCAACAAAATACACAACAGCAAGAAGATCATGGCAGCCCAAGCACGGAGAGGGTGTGATTGCGCAAGAATCCGATGACCCATATAGGCACTAAAAGGTTGGTTGGAAAAGGTCACCACACATGGGTTGCTATCACCGGCAGGGTGCTATAAACCTGAGAGTCGGTGGTTCAAAACCGGGCAGACTACAAAATTTTGCTCTTCAGCTCTTTCTTCTCCCTAACACCTCTGCCCACAAATGCAGTTTTTGAAGGTGTGAGGCATAAAAACCCAGATTTTTCATCTGGAGATAGGGTTTACAACTATTTCAATTTTGAGCATACTTTTTGTAATGTGCTTAATTACTTGATTTCATTTGGAAATGTCTTCATCGAATAGAATGCCATTGTTTCAAAATACCAGGGGCAACACAACAGACCGATATGAATCATTATTTTGTCGCATTCTGCCAACCTGTGAAGAACTCAGATGATCGTTAACAATTTAGCCGACTTTAAGTTAATTTATTTGAGTAATGTAAGTGCAACCATATTGTTTTATTTGACCTATTTAATCCTTTGACATTCGTTATCCACCTGCAATATCACTAGGATCCACAACATGCTCATCTATCAAAGCACAGTTCTTTAACCCCAATACATTTTCACATTCATTGAATGACCTTTGAAAATTTGGGTACAAAACTCATACTCTGCAACTTGACGTCAAATTTTGTATTATGATTGTTTAATCGAGGTTATTGAACTATGCCATTGGAATGAGGCCATTGTGATCCATGTGGATCTAATCTTGTCTTGTTAACTCACCTAGATTCCAATTGGAGGAAGCTTCTTATCTACTGTCTCCGCCCTATAGTTCTAAACTTGTATTTAATTGGTTAAATTCATCCATTTTTCAGCACTTTATGCTAATTAATGCTAGGTCAGGTTTATGTGGTGGGATGTAAAATTTAATTATGAAAAGGGAAATTATGTGGTTTTCGGTCAAAAAAGTTGCCCTTTAAACAAGTTGGGTGCCAATTCCAATTGCGTTTATGTTGAAACCTTGCACAGGCATATCTACCAGTGAGGTAAGCAAAATTGCACCACTCCAGTCACGCATTACAACAAGGGTGAAGGCCTACTTTAATAGTCTCAGTCATTGCACAAATCAAGGATTCTCGCTAAATTCTCTTGCCATAATCAAAATGGATTCACCGGCACTGCCACCAATTCCTAGGCCTGAAAATCAAATCTGCTACTGGATTTGAGCCCTAGCTTTGTGCTTCCTATGTCCTTATTATGTGTGTTTTTCCTACCCATTCTCTACTCATATCAATGATCAATCCAGAAAAAAAAATCCCTGAAGATTGGAACAAGAGTCTTGATTTATGCCTGTTTTATGGTTAGGTACTGAAAACTTGGGTAACCATTGTACAAAATGTAAAACATTTTTTAGGTTATCCAAAGTTCAGGTAGTAATTTGGCATACTTATTATGTGGAACTCATTAATCATGATAAGCAAAGTTATGGTAAAACTGGAATATGTCATTTGTACAGTTATATTCCATTTGTACAATTGAGTTGGAAATTGGAAAAGAAACATAAAACATAAACCATGATAAACATCTAGTTGTGGGAGGAATTTATCCTAGCCAACCAGATTTTTGACAAATTGGACGCTATGAAATGTTAGGCAGAAATAATCGGGAAATGGTTAAAATGTGATACTGAACAGTTAATAGACGATGTGCCAAAGAGCTGAAAATTCCTGAAAATTTGAGACAAAAACAGGAAATATATCAATTTGAAAAGAAAAAAAAGCATTCTGCTCTAAACTTGACAAAAATTGTCTCATGTAGGCTACTTGATGGAGCGATATTTTGTACAAGAGGTGCTATGATAAGTTATGCATGGGTATTTTGAAAGGTATCTTGGCTACTCCATATGACATATTAGACTAGAACTACCCCATACAGGTATTACATCAGAGTCCCAATGTAGACTAATTCCAATCAGCCGTCTACACTTCGCATGTACTGTGTATGCTTCGTAGTGACGACTGATTATCTTACAGGCCATATCATGACGGACTTCTGAAAACTATTCAATGCGACTTTGGTTGTGAGCCGAAGCGCCACTGACTAGCGGGCGCCGTGTACCGCTGTCGCTGTACTGCGCCCGCTGTAACAAGATCGCTCTGAACTTCTAAAACAACAAACTCGGTCAAAAGGTCAATTTGGACACAACTCAAGCATGCTCTATGCCACAGGAATCCTGTTGCAAAATCCGTCACTTTTTTTCCATGTAGTTTTCTCAGTCGTCAATCCAGACGGTTGACGACTGAGGGCAGCAGTCTAAGTGCCAATGCAGAGCCTGTCCTATTCAAGACTTGAATTTGGTACATATTGGCAATAAGGGATGCACCATTTGACTTCCTGGGCCGGGTGAGGGCTTGTAAGATGAAGTTGGGGAAGATTTTTTTTTTTTTGCTCAATGTATTGGACCGTTTTTTTTTATTATAAATATTAATTTGCATGTATGAGTTAGTTACGGAGGCAGTCACTTGCCATGGTGTAAAGTGAAGAATATAAAGGCACAAAATCCTAACTACACCGGGCATGTGCTATAAAATATTATAGCTAAAAGCCACTGCGCATGCATGCATCCTACATGATGTGATCACCCAAGTCATATATACGCACGGTTTCGTTGGCTGAGCCAGGGAAACATCAATAGCTAACTGGTGTGTGATCTATTGCTTGGCATGCAAGTGGTCTTGGGTTCGAATCCCACCCGAAGCAAACAGCTTCATTGTTCATCTTCTCTTTTATTCCTTCCTTCTTTCCCTTCCATTCGCCAAAGAGCACTTGAGAGGTATGGTTAATAACATGTATTTTCCTCTTATATAGGCACCAAGTTAATTAAACACAACTTCTGCATCTAGATGTTATCACTGCATTATCTTTTTTATAGACATTTCTTGTTAAGAATTCTGGGCAACTTACATACTGTGTGAACCACTGTGCCAGCTGGTCCTTTCTATTGCAAGTGGTAAGATGAACAAAAACTCTTGCATGAGCCGCATAGTGAAAAGCATTGCCTTGTAGGGGTACATGCAGCAAACTATAATATGACACAGAGTGACAAACACAAGGCTGTGTCTAGACTAATAATGAACACACAATAATTGACAAGATTCACAGCCAGTATTGCATGGTGTGACTTTGTCAATCACAAGTTCATGGTTGTTCAGCATTGCTACAACTCTGAACATGAAGAGGTGGCAAAGAGGGTACTGCCTCACTGACTACAGCAAAAACAATAAGTGGATCCTGGGATTCCCTACCTGAAGTCATTTGCACTATGATTGTTTAATTGAGGTTATTGGACAATGCCAGTTGGGTGAGACCATTGTGGTCCATAGTGAAAACCCTGGTGAAAACATTTGCTCTCAGTAGCTTGCCAACAATACTCCAGGACTCAGTCTGAACTTTTAAGAAGGTCCTTTTCAACTCCCATTTCCAAAATGAAATAAGATTCTCCTGGCTCCATTTCATGCCGCTCAGGTCAATAATTAACATCATAAACCAGAAACATTATTAAGAGACAGACAGAGAAAGCGAGGGGGAGATACATTTGAAAGCATACAAATATTTTCAATGTCGGATTATGAAAAAAAAATTGCATGTTCACATTCTTTGGATTTGGAAGGAGGTGACTGATTCGGTAGGCCTAAGAATTCCGTTTCATAATATAACTAAATTTGTTTTGTTACAATTTGTTTTGATGGTACCAAGTTAAGGAAACAGGGTGGGTGGTAGTCACGGTTCTTTTAAAAAGTGTCCATGTTCAGGAGAGGAAGATGCTTTGATTTGATTTACTAGTTCAATTCATAGGTAAACTCCAAAAACATGGGGTGCCATATGTGACCCTAATTCAAATATTCTGTCAGATTCAGGGCAACATTATTGAACATGATAATAAGCTCTCCGTCTAAAAAGACAAACTAAATTACCATTAGGAGAATTGACACAAAGGCACTCTAGTTAAAACAACATCTTTAGCAAACAACTATTTCCTTTTCACCTTTTACCCAAATCAACACCAATTCAACAGAGTAACATTTTCAGAAATTAGAATGTAGAGATTTGGAAATAGAATGTGAAAGTTTTCTCATCAATTCAGGCCTAGATATACTGAACTCTGATGTTGATGACTATTTCCGCCTTGGGTTTGTCATTTTAAGGGTAGTCAGTAAGTGTGACTGTGTTTAGCCCTTCAAGTCAGGGAGCAGTGTGGCACACTGGTTAAGGTCTTTGCCTTTGGTGCGAGAGGTCCCGGCAGGACCAAAAAAAACCCTCTGCTCTCCCCGTGGTTCATCTGGTAATGGATGATCCATGATAAAGACCTCGTTTACAGGCGGTTCCGATCAGGGTAACACCCGATTGTCGGTTATACTTGCCTGTTGTGTAAAAATACCCCGACCAGCTATCTACGGCGACCTCCTTCGTTCACCAGGTCACTTGTGCCTGGCTGAAGAGTAGTCAGCGTTATCTCCTCGATTTCAGCTGTTAATGCCTAGATATGCCCGGCATAAAAAAAAGTCATTTGGGCTTTTGACTTTTTACCTTCCCTTAGTAGTGACAAATAAACCTAAATATTGGCATATTGGGTGTCATTTGAAAGTGTGCTACAGATTTATCCCACCTTTACTGAATGACTACTCTCATACTGATAATTTAACAAAAACCAGAAATCATCAACTAAACTAGGTGCATTTTAATTAATTAGAATTTTACTTATGGGGTGGGGTATGAACATTTGGACAGTATTTATTGTGGGACATTAAGAGCACATCAGACATATCGAATTGCATTCTGAATACGAAGAATGACCTGATGATATCAAATAATTTTGATTTTTTGAAATTCGCAATGTAATACACATTAATTATGGCAACTCATTAAAAATGATATTTTTGATATTTAAACTTTATAAATCTGATGATTTATACTTAAAGTGTATATGTAGGTGGGATGAAAAGCCGATGATCAATTGAAAATGTTGACCTTTTATATTGACAATATGGACTTTTTTTCCCAAAACACCAAAAAAACTTAGGTCTTTGATAAAAGATTTATAAAATTTACTTCAAGGACTGTTATATATCAAAAATGTGAAAAATGTCAAATTTTAATAATTTGTCCTAAAATTTGTATTATATCGTAAATTTCAAAAAAAGGAAATTCATTTGATATCAGAAAATCATTCTTCGTATTCAGAATGCAATTCAATATATCTGATGTGCTCTCATGTCCCACAAAAAATACTGTCGAAACGCTCATTCCAGATCCCTTAATTGCCTTCAAACATCACAATAAAAATCCCTTTAAAAAGGGATGTGCTGGGACAAAGTTGTTTACAATGAGTAATATCATATTTCTTTTCATAAAATGATCAAAATAATTTTAAAAGTGCATTAATCAGAATATTTTAAAGAAACTTTTGCCTTCAACCATCACAAAAAGAACGGCAAAGATGTATCCATGTTTTAGTGACTTCACCCCCAACACCAATGTTTGTCATGGTAAACTTGCTAAAATGAGTTTGACATGGAAAAACATACTGTTATTCTTTCAATTAGTCAAACTACTGGTGACTAATCTTTATAATTAGGCCAAATTAATACAAAAATGTAAACCAAGTACCACTTAAAAATCCCAGTAATGACTCGGTGAGTTGAATTCAACAGAGTTCAAAACACAGAGGTGCTGTTTTCATACAAATTAGCCGCGCACCGGGAGGAGAGATTGGTTAATTGGAACGACTAAATACGAAATTGTGCAAACTATTATACCGTTTACAATTACGGTAATGAGTTGCGAAGTGGAATTTAAGGGGCGGTCAGTTACATTTAAGAGGTTAATTTGTGAAAGTTAAGATCAAAATGTCCCACTAAGAAATAACAAATGCCGCGATAAAATCATAAAAGCTTACCCGATTAAAACAGACCCCACATGATGCTTTAGTTGTAGGAAGTTCACAACCTGGTTACCATAATAATGGCAATTTGTTATAAATTTTTTTTTGCAAGTAACGATCAAGCAACTTTTAATTGCACATGACTACTTACGAAATAAGAAAATTCCGTAGGCCAAAAATGTAATCTTTTGTCTCAAATGCTTCCACACACATTTTCTAAACATCAAGCATTAAAGATTCCATCCAAACTAATTTTCTAAAATTCCTGATGAAATTAACCATTATTATTTGAAAAAATTCCTGATGAAATTAACCATTATTATTTGAAAAAGAAACGCAAGCATTTGTAAAATGGTTGTGTAGCAATTCTATTTCTGAAAAAAAAAACACCCCATATTATCGCATTAAAGTGCCTGCATTGGAAGTCCAATGATAAAAAACAGAACGGGCATCAGATTTTTAACATCAGAAGAGGTTTGATACACGAAAAATAATTTGTTGGCCTCATATTTCAAAAGTATACTAACTTTTTATCCCAAAAATATGAGGTGAGGGTTTGACTGGTTTTTCTATGGTCATCATTCACAATGGATCATAATCGTCTCATCCCAATAACATAGTTCAATAACCTCAATTAAATAATCATAGTGCAAAATTTGACCTCAAGTTTCAGGGTATGAGTTTGTTTACCCAAATTTTCAAAGATAATTCAATGAATGTGCAAATGTATTGGGGTTCAAGAACTGCGCCTTGATAGATCAAAATGTAGTGGATCCTATTGATTTTCATCTTAGGTCAAATTGAACTAGGACCTGTCCTAAGCTTAATGAAGGTACCAGTTCACTTTGACCTCAGATGAGACATTGGTTTTTTTTCGCTCAGGTACACCTGAGTGAATATATACATTCAGTGTGGACCTTGAAATAAAATTTGACCCTTGAACCTAAGTAGCTCCAAGTCGAGCTTCTTTTGCAAATGCTCTTGCTTTGTAATCACTAAAAATATTTTGTAGAATAATGCATGGTATCTCAGTAATAGAAATGCACTAAATGCAGACTACTGCCAGCTCCTAAAATAACCTCACTCCTCATGACATAGTTCATAAATATATGCAGCAGTGAGATTTCTAGTTTTAGGTGGGGATAGGATATTAGCCTCATTCCACATGAAATTATTTATAAGACTGTGTTCTGTAGCCCACAGTGGAGGGTTTTGTTACCTGGGAATGATAATCAGTTTCAATATTATGAGTGTTGACAGATTAATAGTGTAGTGGTCTGGAAGTTTAATAACAAGTTACAAACTGTCCATGAACAGATTTTGTTTTATGGACAAGGTCAACTAGCTAGGTCAGCCTGCATGGTCAATTATACCAAGTTACCAAATGTCCATGAACTTCTTAAATTTGCAATGAGAGGTAAGTAAGGTGTTCTGATTGTTCTGGATTTGCCAGAAGTTCACAGTGGTCATCTCATCCACACTATATACACAGTAGTCATCTCATTCACACTCTACACAACAGCCTTCCACAGCATCATCTTCAAGAATCAAGACCAACAGAAATTGGAATATTCCGCAGATACAAATTTATATCCAGCATCTTCAACGCCAACAGATTGAAATATCCCACAAACACAAATTTATCAAGTTTAAACCATTTTGGGTAAAATGGCATCTGAAATAGAACAGAGCACATTGGAGCTAAGGGCTTAAATATTTTTTTTGTTTGTAAAAATGATGCATTGGTGATAAAGTGGTGTAATATTTAAATTGTATTATTTAGATCGTTAACATGTACAACTTAAACTTAAACTTTACTTTTTATTTTCATGGGTAACATTCAAGTGCATAGGCTATATCACTAAATGTGACACAATATGTTAAAGGAGTATTTCACAATCCTATAGCATCCACTTTTTATGACATTTGTCATGTCCAAATTAGTGCACATCATTGAAATTACATACATGTTTGTAAATTACTTTAGTATAACTTTGTGTTTACTTTTCATTAACATTTGTATATATTTACATGTACATGTTGAAGTGTTTAAAAAAAATCCAATACCATCGAAACCTCACTTCATCATGTATGTTGTGTTATACTCTGATCAGCTCATAATAGGCGGGACTCATAACATTGTGGATTAATAAACATGTAGAATGGCATACACACACAGCTGGGCGCAGCACCTACGCGAACTGCGCTTTGCATATTGCGTGAATGACACATGGTTTTGTGAATTTACGCGCGGCATAATTTGGAACTTTATTGACTTGCGAAGTAACAAAAAACGAATAATTCCCGCCTATTATAAGAGCTGATCATAGTATAAATATATAGAATAACATTAAAGCTATGGTACACTTTTTTATAACAAGAAGTTTATTAGTAGGCCTACATGAATTACCACCGACCTACATTGTACAACCATGTTTTCCAATCATGCCTGAGCACTCCCTTTTAAAGGTTTTTTTATTAAAACCAGCCCTGGGTTTTGAAATGATCTGATATTTTAAAGTTCAATTCAGTTCAATTCAGCTTACTGAATTCAGCTTACTGAAGGTCCCAGTTCATTTTGACCTCAGATGAGACACTGGTTTTTTTTAAACCAGCCCTGGATTTTGAAATGATCTGACATATAAATTACAGTAGACACAAAAGATGAGCCTAGACATGCCTTTTCCTGGACATAACCATCCTCCTAATGTGAACACAAGCCTTCATTTCCTGAATGATTAGACATCCATCACAGTAGCCGCACATCAGATGACCAGAGCAATGCCTACCTGGTCGGTCAAATCCCCATGTTAACATGAGCCAACATTTCCCTCTACTAATCCTTCATATGGCTGAGCCTACTAAGGGTTTAGCCAGATCCCCTGAATCAGGTAGAGTTAAGTCCACTTAACTTGATTTGAGTCATAATAGCCTGTCTCAACTCATTACATGATATGTTACATTACCTGTCAAATTCCATGGCAGCTGGTGCTAACTGAACCCTTGTTCAAGAAACAATACTGGGGACTCTGAGCTACTCGGATGAATTGGTCCAGAAATTCAGCCCATTTGTTTTCCATACTGAACACTGTGCATTGCTTTGAAATTGAATTGAAGCACAATTCAACTGGGACTCCATATACTTGCATGTTTTATGCTGTATCAAAATTTTGTGGTACTGGATATTCAAAATGGGGGGCAGAGATAGAGCGTGTTTCTACAGGCGCACCGCTAAGTTACTGCTAAATGGATAACGCTATCTTACCGTTATCTTACCGTTTAACCTGCTGTTTCCACAGACAGGTTTTTGCCGTTGGCGTGTTCATACCGTTTAATCTGTATGACAAACATGTTTTAAAAGTGTATTTTATACGGTAGTATGGCCAGAATATTGCATCGTAGGCCTAGAATTAATGCTAGAATGGATTGTTTAATGGTTGATTATTGCTAAATAATCACTTTTTTTTGTTATATTTTGCAAATCAAGAGGAAAGTTTTTCTGTTTTTCCGTATCACGGATAAATTGTGGCTTTACATAACAGTTTGGACTTGTTATGTTGCCCAGGCTGTTATTAACGTTTTTGTCATGTCGTCTGTCCAATTAACATGTTGATTAACAGCCATTTTGTTTGATTTTGCTCAATAATCGGCAAGTTACCGCTCGGTCTGTTTCCACAGAAAATCTACCCGCTTCGTCAACGGTAAAAACCTACTCCAACGAGGTTTCCGTTGGCGAAAAGGCGTTAAAAAGGCGTTGGAGGCTGTTTCCACAGGAGTGATTAACGGTTCCATACCGTTTCCAAAGCGGTATTTGGCTCTGTAGAAACACGCTCATAGTGAACATGCTTCATTGTTTTGATGCAAACCTAAAATCGAACAAGATTATTGTTGTCTTAGATCTAGTATTAAGCCTGATCCTGACTCAACATCGTAGCTTGATGCGATGCTATAAAAACTGTAATCTGAGTCAGGTTTTTACGAGCTCGGCAGTGAAAATTCTGATCGCACGGTGGAAATTTCGGTCCACGATAGAGTTGGAAAATGTTCAACTTTTTCGCATCGCGCTGCGATATCGCAGCAGTGCACGCTTCTGATTTACTGCTGGAAAATCAAGTTCGGCAGGGTGACCATAAAAGGAGATGCAGACCCAACATGATTTTAAAACATCGCAGCATCGCGCGATGCTGCGATGTTTTAAAAGCATCAAAGCATCGCATCGCGCTGCGATGTGGAGTCACAATCGGGCTTTAGTGTGTTGCAATGCAGTGCAATGCGGTAATGAAAATGCAATGACCGTTTTACAGACTATACATTAAGAATGAATTTAACATTTATACCAACTGTATGAATAAGCTGTTGAAAAGAAGATGACAAGAGGTTCTGTTAAGTATCCAGACTAATTAGTTATGGCATGTGTTGATACTGATTGAATGGCTAATTAGTAGTTGACGAGCTTCTGTCTAAAATACTCAAAAAAGTGTCTTGTATTTTCCTAATAGATTCAAATGTTGCTGAGTAATGATGGTTTAAACAAATCTTCCAACATGAGGCTCACATCACACATTCATAGCTGACATTCAGGAAAAATTGAGGAGTCAAAATGGGAGCATTATCTTGGAATGAAAACTTTGAACAAAATGGCTATTCCATTTAATATCCACACTACCCCTGTGGAAGATTTTAGAAATATCTTCCACATGGGCAGTATGAATTTCAAATGGAATGAACGCATTAGCAGCTTCATTCAAATTTCATGTGGGAGCATGTGTGGCCGAGTGGATCAGGCACCCGACTCATAATCCATAGGTTGCGAGTTCGAGCCCCGCTCGTGCCAACGTGTTGTGTCCTTGGGCAAGGCACTTTATCCTCATTGCCTACTGGGTGATGGGGTTGGGTTTGATTGGATGTTTGTATAGTTGTTTGTTTCAATGTTGCAATATTGGCGCTGATTAAGCTGCTGCCTGTAAATTGCATTGTGTCTGTTTAGGTGTGTTTAATGTACAATTCTTGCAATTTGACCTGCGGGTCACCATTAGAGTTTGTAATAAAACCTTCCTTTTTTCATACACCCTCTGATAAAGATTCAATCAGAATCTTCCACTGAGGGAGGGCGAGTTTAAAAATGGAGCTGCTTCTGTGTTCATTCCATTTGAAATTCATACTCCCCATGTGGAAGATATTTCCAAAATCTTCCACAGGGGGAGTGTAAATTTCAAATGGAACAACCCATTATTTTCATGTAATAGGCTATTCCAGTTGGAATCCACACACCCCTATGGAAGACATGACATTAATCTCCCACACAGGAAGTGTGAATTTCAAATGGGGATACCTGAATGGGTGACTACATTTGAAGTCTACACCCTGTTTGGATTTAAACTGGAATAGCCCCATTCCCGCAAGTTCTATTCTCATGTAAGTTTAGGCTCTCTATGTAACATTGTAGCAACCACACAAAACACCAGCAGGATTCTATAAACTGGTCGTTGGCCCAAACCACAAATTAAAACATCTCTATCTTGGGGAAGAAACACATTGACGAAAAGAAAACGGAAACCAGTGTTTATGTCCCGACTTGATTCCCAGCGGCTTCAAGTGAGGGGTGGGTATCCTGAATAAATAGACCTTCCTACACAAGGCCTAGCCACAAGAGCAATAACAGGATGATGAGAACGTATGCGAAGGCAGGACTCGACCATATGACTACCTGCCTTCTTTGCATTCCGGGCGGCTAGACTATCAAACCCGAACCCAATTTTGCCTAGGGCAGGAAAGCTTATGATGTGTAGTCAGTGAAAACTAGTTTGTAAATGTACGACTCACTACCATGACTTTGGTAGTATGCACTGTTGTGACATGACTCTAGGTGGCAGTATTTTAGTCTAGCAGCAGTATATGAGTTTTGAAAATATACCTTGAACTCAAACCCTATCACCTTGCACGTCTGACATGAAATGGCCAATTTTGCATTGTTGAGTCACCGCCATAGCCCTGTACGAATTCCCGGGGTCAGGTGGAGACGTTTTTTACTGGTCAAATCACTGACGAGTGCCCCGTAATTGCCATCGTACCAGGGGGGCTGGGGTTACAAATGCAAGGTGCAAAAGACGACTAAGCTAGTTCAACCAACCCTTTTCTACTGGGACTTTCTGCTATAATTATGTTATCTAACATTACCAAACTCAAATGAGCAATTCACAAATTTGGCAAAAAAGTGTCCTCTTCATACTTTCCAAACCTGTCATGCATTGGCTCCGGAACAGGGGGGTCCTGGCCCCCAATAATTTTGGTGGCTATGGTCAAGTACCATAGGGGCCCCCAATAACTTGGGCCAAGTGCCATTGCCCCCACCCCCTCTATTTAAAATCTCTCAGAGCCTCTGTCAAGTCAATGATGCTCAACCGCAACAAACAATAAGATTTTAAAAGGGGGCTCCCTTTTCTTAAAGCCCACCAACATATAAATTCCATTTGTACAATCATAGCCTGAAACCCTTGCCCACAACACAATAAGAACATGGTGGTTTCTGGTATAATTTGATGCCTGCTTATGGGGATGACAGTTACTGTCATCATTAGGATTATCAAAACAAAGAGATTTACAGGCTCTGGGTCTTGCCAATGTCCTCAGGTAAAGGTAGGGGGGTAGGCACGGTAGGGGAGTTTAAACCCTCCTGGTCACATGTTAGCTTACACTTCCATTCAATAGAGGCCGTCAGCCTTTCGCCATCTTGTGGGTACAAATGATACGCGTGTTCATACGCCAGACACTACGCAAGAGGGCTTAGCTTGCCACGCAGCTGTTTTCACGATCGCGCAGTGATTTTGCTGTTCACACATGGAGATAGAACGACGATCGCAGCGTGTACCCACAAGATGGCGGCATATGACGTCACGCTGACGGCCTCTATTGTTTATATAATAAGTCGTGTTCACATTTTGAGTTACACCCGGCGTAAACTTACGCTAACATTGATCAAAATTCCACAAATATTTTCCCTACTCCTACCGCGTGTCCACACCTAGCCTACTCCTGGCACTACGCCGACTAGTTTCACCAAGCATTCACTTCTGGTCGGTATAAACATTGGCTACCACTTCCGGTGTTTCTGTGACCTTTATCAACCACGCGATATGTAATTTCTTAGTTCTGACCAACTAAAGGTCTAACTTACTCCGGGTGCCAGGCGTAATTTGCGTTTACATTGCAACTTACGCCTGGCGGAGGTTACACCCAGCTCGCTACTCCTGACTTTTGTCAGGAGTAAATCGTCGGACGACGCCTGGCGGAACTTACGCTGACCATCGCTCACACTGCACCTACTCCTGGCAGCGCATACCGCTACTCCTAGCAACTTGCGCCGACCAAGTTCCGCCGGGCGTATGTCCGACAATGTGAACACGACTAAAGACAATCTCTTTACAAAATATGACAGCCTACATATGGAACAAAATAATTTTAAATTAAATAATGATATTTTATATCAAGTTGATATATATCAAGTTAAATATCAACTTAATAACTTGATATTTTATATCAATTTAAATCATGATATGCGCTGAAAAAATCTTAATGTTTTCCACTCACCTTTCAAATTAAAGAAACTTGTTGTGCAAATTAATTTTTAATTTTTCCTAAGCTTAGAAAAGAACCAAATCTGAGAAAATCATAGTAATATTTCCACTTTTTATAGCATTGCAAACGATTAAATTATGCATGTGCAATCATATTTCTGACACAATATTTTGTTGTTGTTGTTGAATGATTAGCAGTTTCTGTGCTATCTTGTAAATATTTTGTATACTTTGTGGGTTTGTTATTATTTAGGCTTTTCCTACGATTAAATAAATGCTGAGCTATATCAAATGTCATTCTTTCAGTTAATATTTATATTATTACTGCATTTAATATGCATCTAGATATCATTTTTTTACCATAAATACAAAACCATATTGTTATGATCAAAGTTGGCGCAGTATAGTTTATCTGTCTCCGCCAATAAAATTATACCAAACTGAACGAAAACAGGAACGATGGAAACAGAAATCAGCACAAATAATGCCATCGCGAATCTTGCCCAGCCCGTAAACACACCACCCATGAGTCAAACTATTCCTTTAATACAATGAAAGCAAATATATAAATTAGCTCTATTTCCTTGTAATGTTGCTCTTGGCTTCTACCAAAATGCCACCAACACTCCACAATGCTCCAATGCTCCTAGCAAATTCTGAACATTTTTAAATGTTAAAACTCTTAACTATATCTCAACAGGGAAGTGCACTTCCCTGATCTCAATAAAGTTGCCAAACTAAACTATCTAGTAAGTGATATGCCAGCCATACCAAATTTGATGGCCGGTCCTTTGCAAACCAAGAGGATCCGTAATTGTGTGAATGAAGGATCCTGTTATTTTGATTCATGTTAACTGCCACATTGAATTCCCAGGCTTCTAGCCAAATAAAACATGTTATGAGGAATGGGGAACTTACATAGTACATGGATCCCGACATGGATAGATTTTTGAAGAAAATTCATGTCCATACCGACCTATCAGATTCTCACAAACACAGCTGAGTGAAATGGAGTTGATTCCTATAACTTGTAAGATTGACAAAGTACCTTACTGAATTCAGTATAGTCCCTTTTTTAGGTGAAGAATTATCATAAATTTGGTTGTTTTTTCACATTTTTTTCCCGGATTTCAAATATCCCTGAACCATGAATGACCCTAGCATTTAGTGCTAGGTCCAGGGACATTCCAAAACCAAAGTAGGCGTGTTTGTACCGAATTTCAATCATTTTTATGGAGATTTTAAATTATCGTGTATGAGTGTAGACGAACTTTGTTTAAAATGCTGAACTGAATTTGTTGTAACTTGCAATTTTAATCCTGCTACATGTAACCAAAACCATGTGATCCACAATGAAGTTTAATTTGGCTGTTTAAACCGGATACTCAAACAAATTACCGTTAGATTAATACTTCAATTTGAAACCAGAATAACGTTTGATTTTCACCACAATTCTCATCCTGAACTAATCACAATTATTAAACTGTTACATTTATTGCTAGTCAAGTACAGTAATTCTATACAATAACATCCTTTGCTTTGCTAATTTGCTAGGCTTTGCCGCCATTAATAATAAGATCATTTGTTTAAACGCAACACGGGCGGATTAACATGTATCGTATGTCACCGGATCTTGATACCTAGAGTCTGAAAACTGAGAAACTTGTTTTTTTAAAAACCTACAAAAAGACTTCCGTTTAATTTGTATTTCCGTATTTTGCCGACCAGTAAAGCCATAATTACGAGGAATGCAATACCTGTTATATCAAATAACGGAATCACAATTGGAGCTTAAACCATGACAAGGCAAATCGTTTTTGATGTCGGGATTTTATCAAATAGTGTCTTCTTTAAAGGAACATCAAGAGATTTTTTGTACCAATATTTTACCTACATGTAACTTACCAACTAAATGATCAAGAGAGTATAAATTGATCAATTTAATCATAATAACTCATGCTTATTTTATAAAGCATTTCATAAATTTAGTTTCAAAACTATAAATGGTTTAACATCCCCAAGGGTCGACTGCTTGTGATCGCATGTTAACCGTGGTTTACAAATTGCATAGCCTCACTAGGATAAAGCACAGAGTTTTATCCTTCTATGTTAAATGTTGGAATTTTTATTATTTAACCCTAAGAGCTTACTAAAGCTCACTATTAAAACCACCGCTTGTGCATGCATTCCATGTGATACGATGACGCAATCAGCCCAAGTCATATATACCATAGACCATGTTTTAAATGGTCTATGTATATACCCAGGGAATTGCTGGCCGAGCCAGGGTAACCCCCATGGCTAGAGGCTGGTGATCTTCATGCAAGGGGTATGAGGATCGAATCCCGGGGATACCAAGTGACTTCTTTGTTTTTTTTTTTTTTTTTTTTTTTTTTATTCATTTTGCTTTTAGATTAAACAGGACAAAAGACAAATAACTTGAGAAAAAATAAACAAAAGATAGAAAGAATAAAAACAACACACACAAATACAAATGCATCTCTTATATCACTAGTACAATACAATATTATGCATATTTTTAAATTCGTTTAAATACTTTGTTTGTCCGTGGGCACATGAGAAAGACAATAATTAATATGTTTTATTTATATATCATTACTTTGTTGTTACATTATTTTCTTACACAAAACCTTCCCATTTCATACTGAAAGATATTCAATTTATTTATTCTCTGAAAACAAGCTTTTTCTTCTTCTATTCTTTTACTTAAAAAATGTGAGAACGTGGCGATATATGGTTTTTCATTTGAAAACCTGTTCCTAAATAAATAATACTTAGCACTCAGAATAATATAGTTAAGCACTTTGAACCTTGAATGTCCTTCCAGTCCCAAAATTATATCTTTATAACATAGATGTATTCGAGTCTGTATCTTTCCATTTAACCATGTCTCTATCTCCTTCCAAAAGAGTTTATTTGATGGCATTCCCAGAACATGTGATCAATTGTTTCTTTATTTTGACATAAATGACAATTTTCGTTCTCTTTCAGATTAATAAGCTTTAAATAACTATTGCTTGGAATTATTCGATGAAGGATTTTATATTGAAAAAATCTCATTCTTTCTTCAGTGGTAATTTGAAAAGGTAATGTCCAAATGTATTCCCAATTTAGATTACCCAAATGATCAAACAAACGATCATAATAATTCTGATTTACTGGTTTTGTTGATTGTGACATGTTAAATTGTTTAGATACATCACGAGTTGTTAACTTCTTTACTCTAACGAAATATTTTTTCAATACTTTTAAGTTTTCCCATATCTGTTTCAGAAAGTTTCTTTATTTCTAATTTCCATTCCTTGGTAAACTATTTATAACACCGTAATATGTTACAAAATCAATACATCGTCCATATTTTTCACAAAGCTTTTCGTATGAATAAAATGAACCTTTATCATCTAATATATCTTTAATCTTTATTAGTCTTGTTCGAGCTCTATTAAGAGCCTTGTTTACATCTTTTGAAAACAACTTGTTATAACTTAGTGGCATATGCAATACATCTTCCAAATTGATTGTTTCTTTGTTATTACATTGTTTAAAACTTTGCCAGCTTAAAATGACTTCTTTGTAAAACTGGGGGAAATTGGCAGGAAAAACAGAATCATCAACATTACATTGTAACAGGAACTCCAGACCTCCCATTGTATTAAAGAAATAATTTGGGACATCTTTCCACGGTGCATAACCTTCACTCAAAAATCTTTTTAGCCACATTATCTTTAATGCTTTGTCTGTATTGAATATATTTACCATCTCTATTCCTCCGCTTTCTTTTGGTGCAATTAAAACAGAACATTTGATTTTTTCTGGTTTTCCACTCCATAAGAAGTTATACAGTATCTTTTGAACATCAGATAACACATTTCCACTCACATAATCTGTGGACATTAAATAAGTCATTTGTGAAATACCAATACTTTTTACTAATAAGACCTTTCCTCTAAGTGTTAGATCTCTTTGTCTCCAAATATCTAATTTGTCCTTTAATTTTGTGAGTCTTGGTTGAATATTATACTCATTACATTTTTTACTATCATAACCAACAAATAAGCCCAATATTTTCACAGGTTCCTTAGTTGGTTTAATACCATAAACATAATCATTACAGTGTCTAAGACTTCCTATCTTCATCAATTCTGTTTTCTCCAAATTTATCTTCAAACCAGACAACCTTCCAAACTTATCTATTTCTCTTACAAGATTCTCCACAGATTTTGAATCGGATAGAAAAAAGGTTGCATCATCTGCAAAAAAGGAGCACTTAAGCTCCACCCCACTTGGGAGTTCTATGCCATTAATATCCTTACATTTTAAAGTTATTAAAGCCAACATTTCTATCACACATACGAATAATGCTGTTGATAACGGGCATCCTTGACGAACACCTCGTGTCAGATCAAACCAACCAGTAGAAAACCCCTTATTTATTACACAACTTTTAATATTTGAATAAAAACATTTTACCCATGAAAGCAGGTTTGGACCAAAATTAAATTTTTTCAAGGTTGCCATAAGAAAACTCCATTCAACAGAATCAAAAGCCTTCTCCAAATCGGCAAAAAGCAACATACCAGGAATGTGGTTATCATTTGTGTACTGCAGAATATCTTCAACTAAGCGAATATTTTCTCCAATATATCTACCTTTGACAAAGGCTGTTTGATGATTACCTATAATACTTGGTAGTACACCTTCCATTCGTTTAGCAATTGCCTTTGTACCTATTTTGTAATCGATATTTAATAATGATATTGGACGCAATTTTTGATAAGCTTTGGATCTTTTCCAGGCTTAGGTAGAAGAGAAATTATTGCTTGTGATTGCGTTGTTGAAAGTTGACCATTTAAGTAGCCAAAATTTAAAGAGTCAACTAAAATATTTCCAAGCAAATCCCAGAAACATAGGTAAAACTCACTAGAGAAACCATCACTCCCAGGAGATTTATTTTTAGACAAATCTTTTAAGGTTTTGTAACATTAGTCCAAAGTCAAACGCTTTTCACAGAGCTCTTGCTGTTGTGGAGAAAGCTTGGGAATCTCAATTTGATTTAAATATTCCTCAATATCTTCATAACCTTCACCATCTTGTTTACTTGAGAAAAGATCTTCATAAAAGACTTTGATTTCACCAAGAATATCTTTTGATGTTGTTTTAAGGACATTATTTACAAGTAATTCATTAATTCCCTTTTTTGAAACATTTCTTTTTCCAAGTTAAAAAATATTTAGAGCTTTTTTTTCTCCTTCATCATAATACCTGTCTCTTGATCTCACAATACTACCATTAACTTTGTATTTATATATTTCCTCTAAGTTTTTCTTCACTTCGCATACTCGTGTACAATTTCTTCTTGAAGTTCATTATTTATCTTTTCTTCAAGATCAATTAATCTTTTATTCAAAGATCTTTCACGTGCATTTCTTTCTCGATTTTTTGTGGTTGAATATGATATGGTTTCCATAACGTAATTTGAACTTCATAAATTCCCAAAATTGTTGATCATTTAAGTTAGCATATTCACGTTTAACATCTGAAATGACACTTTTAATTAAATTATGATAATCAACATCTTCTAGAAGACTATTATTGAACTTCCAAAAACCCGCCCACGAGGCTCGGTATCACTCAAAGAAATCTTCATAATAATTGTTTGGTGATCGGACATAATACTTGGTACAATATTACAATCTACTATATTCATTTTAAGCGACTGAGGTATAAACCAATAATCAATCCTTGATGCAGAATTGCGATTACGTGTTGACCATGTGTAAGCTATTTTGGTAGGGTTTCTTGTACGAAAAATGTCTATTAAATTGTTTTTAAAAAGAAGACGTTTGAGGGAAATTCGCCATTCTTATGCTCATCCTTAATAGTATTATTTTTAGATTTTCTATCCAAAGTGATATCCATAGCTAAATTCATATCGCCTCCTATAATCAAGTATTCTTTAATTACATGTTTTTCTATAATATTGCTTAACTGATCATAAAAGATAACTTGATCTTTGTCATTATTGGGAGCGTACACATTTAACAGGTAAAAGGTTTTTTTTTCGATACTAACTTTTGCTAAAATGAATCTTCCTTCTGAGTCACTTATCACTTGGTCAAACGTACATGTAATTGTTGGATTTACTAAAATAGCTACACCTTTACTATCGTTTGTTCCATGACTAAAAACAATATTACTTGACCATTCTCGTTTCCACTGTTTTTCTAAAGTTTTACAGCAATGTGTTTCCTGAAGGAATATAATGTCTATTTTTTTCTTCTTCATATACATAAATATTGCTTTACGTTTTTTACATTTCTCAACCCACGGACATTCAGAGATGCAACATTTATACACGACATAAATAAGAAGTACAAATAATAAAAATAATAATATTAAATAATAACGAGATTTGAAATAACTAAAATGTAATCAAAAGATAAATCCTGATCTACTTGATCAGTTTAGCGGTGTCTACCCATCCGAAAATATTACAAAATGTTCACCAATCAGTTCAAGAGTTCACCTTGCTTTTATAGCAAAGTTCTTTCAATAGTTCTTAATATTTAATGTTTGTTTATTTTCATTGTTTGCGCTTTAAACTTTCAGTTATGGTGTTGAGATTCACTTATTGATGTGGAACTCCGCTATCAAACTGTCTTTCATTATACTTGTAAACAGTATTGTGTCTATAATAATGTGTTAAGATTAGTCTATCATGGGGTGCAGCTATCATTCTAACTCGTTTCCAGTTGATTGATCATCACCAAGGTCTCGCTGATCATCCCTATGGTCTCGTTGTTCAGTGTGCCGGCAATTCCTGTGTATTGGGCCTGTATATTCTCCATAATCTCGACCGTATGTATCATCTGCATAAAAAAGGCGCCTTGTTTCCTTTTTTGTCCCTCCAGTAACCAGCGACAAACCGAAATAAATTTTCTTCTTATACAGTAATTTTACTCGTTCAGAGAACGCCTTTTTCTCCTTTAAATCCTTGACCGTTAGGTCCTCTACCATGTGATAATTTTCATACTTAAGTTTCTCCTTCTTTTCGTTCATAATGTCCATTTTATCTTGATACCGGAGAAATTTGACCAAGATGTGTCGATTAACACCGTGTGAAACTTTCCATCTCTATGAGCACGTTCTATTTCGATGTCTCCTCTGTCAAATTGCTCCTTCAAAATGGTCTCCACTATCTCAAAGACATTTTCCCCTTTTTTCGGGTACCCTATTATCCGTATGTTACTTCTTCGTGAATGTCTTTCAAGCTTATTAATGTGATCATGCAGCTCGGCGATTTTGCTTGTATTTGATACGATCTTTTCTTTCTGATTTTTTGCTATTATGTCCAGGCGTTTTGTGTCCTTTTTATGTCTTTAATTTCCTCACCTTGGAAATTCACGGCAGCTTTAATATCATTCAGTTCCTTCTTCAGTTCATTCTGTCCAGTAATAAGGGTTTCTAGCGACCGTTTAATGTATGCGTTACGCCCTGATCCTTTGCACTATCGTTGCCAGTAGGCTGGGCATTAGCATTCTACGGGAATCATCGGTGAAATATTTACTTGTAGTCGGCCTTGGATCAGCTGCGTTTTGTTTAGCGCTAGTGTTACGTGCAGTACTCACATTACTACGCCGCTGTTTGAATCACCGCCGTATCATTTCCACCTTGATTTTTTCTTCTTCTGGTATCCATTTCATTGAAATTTTGATCAGTGTGTTCGAAACTGCTAAATCGTCGACAGTATCAATATTTCTGATTCTGGTGATTATTTAGACAGTCAATTTAACGTTTATTCCGGACGGTGACACCCTCGCGTGCTTCATACCGCCGCCATGCTGTTATTTTCTTTGTGACTTCTTTGTTCATCTTCTCTCCTTTTTCATTTCTTCTTTCCCTTCCGATAGCAAAAAAAACAACATGGGCACGGTTAGGATTAAGATTGCTTTTATGTTTGATAATGCAGATTATTTCATGTTAGTTTTTTTTTTACATTTTGTTGCGATGTTTGGCGGCAAATCACAGATTTTCTCGGATTTTGAAGAATCAAGTTTGCATTTTTTGGCCTTAAAAATTGTGTTTTTGGCCAGGCCCTAATGAAACCTACTTTTTATATACTCCTATGTTGCATTTGAAATTACAAAACTGCTGTCTACTCCCTACACTCACAAATCCTATTTTACACACATGGTTCCTATTTTTTTTAAAAACTAAATATTGCCAAAATTAGAACCAATACTAGTCTTGCCTCAACAATATTGACAAAAGCTTTGTTTCAGGCTAGAAGTGACTGGGGCCAAGCTAACTAGCTAAACTATCTTAAGGTGCAGAGGAGAAACGATGACAGCCTAGATTCAGGCATGTCTTTGTTATCACAATGGGTCAAAATTCAGTGATCTAAGGGGTGCGCATCAACACATATTGTAGTGAAGGCAGGTATAACGTGATAAAATAACAGAGAGATGTTCCAAATTACTTAATTACAGAGAGTAATTTTGGTATCATACAAGAATTCAATTCCTTTGTTCTCTGATTCTGGTAATTAAAATCCTCACTAATCTTAACAGATGGTCCTTACTCATCAGTCACTGAAATCACTTTCTTGTGTTCTCTTCATCTCATAATCATCTTCATCTATTCTTTGATTCACTTCATGTTCGGTAGTGATGTCAATACTTTTTTGTAGTTGCGCTGCAAGTGTGCCGGCCAACCGCCCTTGTACATGTGTGTGTGCATGCATGCTCTCGTTCTGCGCAATTAACTATAAGTATGTGATATGAAAGTGCGACAAGTGAAATATATATGCACCTACGTCACTACCGAACTTGAGGCAAACCAATGTATTGTAACTTTCCCTGATAAACCCTGGGGTAATATAAGTTAAGGAAAGTTTCTCTATCGAAGTTAGTACAACCATCTCAGAGTTCCATGATATAGTTGGAAATAAGTTTGGAATACCCTTGCCGTCATACTGTACATTTTACAGAACAAAGCACATTAAAAAAATAAAGTGGACACTATTAAGGTAGAAGTTTAAGATATTTTAGCTGTAGCTTAGTCTCTTTATGTAAAACGCCTTGTGGTCAGTCCCTGGCATAACATGCCTAAATAAATGCATTTTTATTTTTATCAACTATATGTGATCATGTAATGCTATCCAACAAGGATAAAGACCGCAAATTTGAAAGTGAAATATGGCCAAAAGTAGCGAAGGGAAAGTGGCATTAATATCATTTACTTTACAAGGCAACGAAGTATACTATAAATGCTCTCCAGGATTTCACTGGGCAAGATGGTGACAATAACAACTCAATTTTCATAACAGCCTCCTTCAGACTGGCCAGAACAGTTCCTTGTCGCACATGGAATAACAATTTCTTGCCATCAACAATTATTGTTCAGTAAATATTGCCTAATCATGACTGGTTGACATCGGTCAACAGATGCTTTGTGGGCAAACAACCTCCAGGGTAGGGGTAAACAAAACAGTTGCCTCATCGCTTCATTATTAGTAATCAATTAGACCTCTTCATTTATATGCTTATGGCAACATGCAGGCTATTCTATCTGAAATCCATACCCCCCCCCCCCCATGGAAGATATCAACTTAACCCTAACCTGACCGAAATGTACTAAAGCTCGCCATGAAAACCTCTGCGCGTGCATGCATTCCATGTGATGCCATGACGCAATCAGCCCAAGTCATATATACCCAGGGAATCGCTGGCTGGGCCAGTGACACCCCTATAGCTACAAGTCGGTGATCTTCTGTGTGGCATGCGAGGGGTCAGAGGTTCAAATCACAGGGTACCAAGTGACTTCTTTGTTCATCTTCTCTCCTTTCTTGTTTCTTCTTTCCCTTCCAATAGCAAAATAACCATTCATTGGGTTAGGATTTATCTTCCACACAGGGAGAGTGACTTTCAAATTAGGTAACCTGACTGGTTTACTCTACTTGAAATCTACACCCCTTGTTGTGTAGGAGCATAATTATGGTCAAGTCTTCCATAGGGGGTGTATGAATTTCAACTAGAACAGCCAGTGCGACTTTGGCCTAGCCTCAAAGCCAAGTCACAAACCACTTCCACAAACAACACTTTGAGCCAACAATGCTCTCACTTCTAGTGCCATAGTTCATCAACCTCCAGTTAACAAGCATAGCTCAAAATTCCTCAAGTTGTGGAGTATGAGTTTTTGTACCCGACACATGCAAAAGGTCACTCTTTTATGTACAAAGTTATCAGGGTTAAAGAACTGTGACTGACAGATGAGCATGTTTAAGATCATAATGCAAAGGTCTTCACCAAGCAGCTTCAAGGCATGGTGTCAATGTCTTAGGGGCAATTGCAGCACACAAAAGAACCCCAAATTATAAGTGCAAAACCATGATACTTTCTTGATTTTACAAACCACTTTCACAAACAAAGGTCCCCCTAGACACCTTACAGCCATGGCTTGTTATAATTACTGTGAATCTTCTGGCATCTATTTCAATGTTTATTTTGCTGGTGTCAAAAATCTTTCAACGAATAAGGATTAACCTCTCAGCAAAGTTTCTGACCCATTCTCGACTTATTTGTTCCCTGCTAATCATCTCCATTCTTCTTAAAATTCCATTGATTTTAAATTTTAAAGGGAGAATTGAGGAGGGGGAATAATTTCATCAGATGTTGGACTCTATACCCTATGTATGAAGCTCCTTGAAAGAAACTGCCATGAGGGATGAGCCAGAATCCAAAAGAAAACATTTACAAAATGATACCAAGGAAGTTGGGATGAGTCTACCAACTGCACCATCCTGCCAGTCCCACCATGTGCAAAGAAAGTTCTAATTTTCAATGACATCATTCAAGAACCAACATACAAAAGTGATGGCTCGGAAACTGTCCTCACACTTGTGGTATATGATTTTTTTTATACCAATTACAAAGAAAGATCATTCTATCAAATCTGATCCACTCAGACCAAAATCGGAAATGTTGAAAAATTAAGTTACTTCCATTACTAACTTGCTAAGTACCTACACTTACTGATGTTGAATCAGAAGGTCTCTTGAGAATTTGGTTGCAAAGTTATGAACCTTTTATTGTTGTTTCTCCTCTCTTTTTGCCCACATCTCAGTTTCAGTATTGCCGACTTTAGAATGATTGGACCAGATCTGGTCACATATTGAAGTTACAGACCCATGTTCTGAAGAATGGGCCTATTTCAGATCCTAGAGATGGCAAGACCATGTTCCATGACCCAATTTTGACTGCCTATAAGTTACATCAAAGGAGGGATGACAATGGGTTATCTGTCACTCCCTGATGTAGTTATCATCCATTATTTACAAACAGAAAGGGGTCATATCATGCCAACGATGTAACCTGGGGGTAACCTCCTCATCTGCCTCATGCCCTAATTATGGGTCATTAAGTCTCTGGAATGATTCCAGCCTGTGTACCTAGCTATCAGAGGGAAACACACATTTGGTTCCACTGTAATGTAGTAACATAATACCTGTGGACAATCAAATGCTAGATCTAAAATGCAGAAAAATGCTTAGTTTTGGGTTTTCTTACGAGCTTAAAAAAAGAAAGATCATCACTCAATCAGTTTGCTCAAGTTTCAAAGGCAATATTGCTGAAGTTTTAAAATCAAAAGCATTTGCACGCAAATGACACTTTACGTTATATCATCCACACAAATGTTTTTGATAAAACATTGAATCTACTAATCACATACAGACCCAGACCTGGTATCCAAATCCCTGATCCAAATATGAAATATAGGAGACTGAGTAGTAAAGAAATTCTTATTTTTCAATTATTGATTGTACTGCTAGTAACTTCAGCCCAAGTGTGTGTGATCCCAGGTTTAATGATTACCATAGTGCCATATCCCCCTATCTGGGGTGATGTGGCAGGGTTAATTCTTAGGGTGGGAAAGGGCCAGGGATAAGGGGAAGCCTGACAAGGGTCAAGAGGTAGGTGCCAAGAGGTACACATAGAGATCCCTAAAATATTGGCTTTAATAGCATAAGAGACATACGGGAAGCCCCTAAAACAGACATGGCATTTCTTTCTTTCGAGCTCCTGGAAAGCGATTTTTAACATAAAAAACTTAACAAATATCTATTAAAAAACTTTGCTTTTTCCCTTGACATCATCCAAGTAATGGGTGCTGCCAATCCAATGACAAATGTACTATTCTACTCCAAACTTATAACCTGTTACATGAATGCATGTACAATACGTCTACACAATGGAGGTTTCCCCCAGTCTTATTGGTCTCTCTAGAACATATCCTGGGCACAATAAATCTTACTTAACTTGGTGTGAAAAAGTCATCAAAATGAAACATTGCCTGTGAGATTACCATGATTACCTCATAGATTATTGTATGGTTGAAGTCAAGTTCAAGTTCATATAACCATACCTACACTCAACTTCAAGGTTCCTCCCAGGTATATCTGGTGTTGCCACACAAAAGTTGCCCAATACCAACAAAATTGGGCTACTTTAGATGACCACCATTGCTTCAGTAAAAAGTTACCACACCATGTTTGGCTAGAGTTTGTTTTTACTTTGTTAAAGGTAAGGTTCCTTTATTTTGCGCTATTTCACAGGTTTGTAACTTTCCAAAGTACCATATTTATTACCTTTGCATAAGTGCTTTCAAGTCACTTTTGGTCACTGAGTGAAGCAAAGTGGCCTTTCCTCAAACAGGGTGATTATTTCTTCCAATTTGAAAAGCGTGTTAGGAATTTGAGTGCAATTGCCTGTGTATTGGGCTACTCAGGCCATCTGCCGCCACCTTGATGTGGAGCTTGCCTCACTTTTGGTCCAAACCCAAATTATGACAACACTGGGTATGTCTCAACCTTTCTACTAAGATGTAGTCTTCTAAAGCACTGAGTTGCTATTGGAATTGCCAAAATCAAGCATTGGTGTTATTTTTGCATCTTTGCCAGAAGATTTCACGGAAAATAATCCTATTATTTCATGAAATCAGGAAATTCTGACACTTTCCATGAACAAATCAGTGTTTAATGTTTTAATTTACCTGACACACACAAATAGACAAACGATTGGTGAAAATTAGCCAACCAAGAGGGTATCACATTCTTCACATTTTTTGAATCCATTCACCCCAGCAAGATCATCCTCAACAGGCTAGTCACTACAACAGAGGTTAGATCATATAATGTAACTTATAGAATAGTCATATTTGCATGTATTCTAGCCCATCAAAATGACTTTTCAAATAAGATTGATGAAAAATTAATGTTTTGAAAAAGGGCCTCTTTCTTTCCTCAGCACTGCTGGAAAAGATTGAAAACTACAAACAGCCTAACAAAACCCAAACTTCTGGGCTTGGGAATTATTGCTAAATTACATCTTTTTTAGGAATCAAAATGAATCACATGAAGAAGGACTTTTCCACACTGCCTCCTTTCTGGAGAAATAATATTATTTTCAAGGTTAAACAAAGATTTGTCCCTTTTCTTGTTACAAAATTTCCCTAAATCTCCTGCAGGCTACAGATCACAAGCAGACGCAGCACCACCTGTGCGGTACTAAGAGACGTGGGAAGGGGGCCAGACTGGGGGATCATCTCCATCAACACCCCACCATACATACGGTAGGCATCACTTCTCTACTGTAAACAGTGTATTCTACGGAGGAAACATTTTTAGGTACACACAGTGAATGCTACATTCCAAATGTAAAATAACTGATTCAAGATGGGTGTATTATATGCTTTGTGACATCTGAACGAAGCAAAACATTTTCTTTGAAGTGTATTCCAAACAATATCAAAACATCAATGTTACCTTGGAGGGAGGTTTAAGTTCAATATACTATGATGATATGTTATTTTACATTGTATATGACACCTTTGACTGAGTAACATCTTCATCTTAAGTGGTCAGAAATGCAAAATGGATTTCCCAATTTTCATAGTTACAGATATATTTTATACACAGACATCTCTATTTGATGCCAAAAAAGTAGGGGGTGTTTGTACATGTGTAAGTGTAAACAATGTGTTTTTTAGTGTGTGTGTCTATGTTTGGTCCTGCGTGTACTTCAGATATCCTGAAACGTACAGTCAATATCATGAAATCCAACCATTCAAACTATGTAATGACCTGCACATGATCCATGATGCTTAATCATGGGAAGGGGTAAAAATGACAGCCAAGGAGGGGGACACGCAACATCAAATCCTCATGCTTAGATGACGATTTAAGGGAATGCTAAATCAAACAAACGTCAAGTTGTGCAAATATTTGCATAAAAGCAACCTTCATGGAGGTATTCCTGACATCAGGGATTAACAGTGCTTCTTTTGCCAAATCACTGGTATTTTGGAGAGATATTCAGGAAAACAAGTTGAGGAGAAAAGTGTATGTTTTGGATGATGTTCAGTTTTATCTTTGAGTAAAATAATAGCATACTTATGTGATTATAAATGCCTTGTGGTTAGGTTACAGGTGGAGTTAGGGCAAGGTGTACAAAATTCTATGGAACAACTTTTCAGAATAGTGGTGGTCTCAATCCTAACCTTAATCCTAACCCTAACTCCAAACCTAATCCTAAACCCTAACCCTAATATCTTTGGTGGTATGAGTTATTCCAAATGCAGTTCTATACTTCCCAAAAGGGTACATGTAGCCCGGGCATGTAGCATCATTATGTATGCACAACAAAGATAGTTAATTATGTCCAAAAAACTGCATACATTATGATACATAATTGAAGGGTCGGGTTTATATTTTGTGCAAAAGAGATGCTAACTTTACAGATCAAGCCATTGTGAGCTTCATTCCAATTAAATGCCTACAGGTACCTGTATCACCCCATTTTCATATGATTCTGAACAAGTTTCAAAACCAGTAATTTTGACTTCAACACCACACTATTTTTTGCTCACCTGGACAGTCAATTCTGGTTTTGGAAATAATATCAAAATATCATTCTCCAACATATATTTTTGTAAAAGAAATGATGTAAAATGCTAAGCAACATAAAAATGAAGAATAACAGTTGGTATAACCAGCATTCCAGTGGCTGGGACGACCAGGTCATGTACACAAACGTTCTGTGCACCCCTAATTCCTAGATCAAAACATGGGTCTTTCCTACCACCAAGTGAACAAACAAATCCCAACTGTCCTAAGCGATTTGAAAGCTTTTCAAAAGCCAAGATTTCTTCTTTGTGCACCTAACTTTACAAAAATTGACTGTACTCTGCACTCCTTCTTGTTTGAGAGGATAGATTTTTGGGGCATGAAGTTAAATGTCAAAAGCATGTGTTACTGTCTGTCTGAATTGTCGAGATTCAAAATGACATGCAATAACCTTCATGTATGTCAGCCAGTTACAGCTTAGTCATTTGAGATGTGCAGTGGTGAGATCATGACAATTAAAACTTTTCCCCTCAAGTCGACAAATGCAGTGTTTTAGCAGTTTGACAATGTTGCATCTTTCCATTCTCCACTCGATAATCTGCTCTCTGGTGACTTTTCTTTGGTTCACCCAAGTTCAGTAGTAACATCAATGCTTTTTGCGACTGCACTGTAAGCGTGCCGGCAAACCACTCATTGTATGCTTTGTGTGATTAAAATCATGTGCACGTTTCGATACCGTGGCCAGTGAAATATGCACCTACGTCGCTATTGAACTTGCTGCAGTGTTTGAACACAATACGCATAAATGCTGTTTACCAGCATATTGGGCTATTCCACTTAAATTTCACAATAACCCTGTGGAAGATTTAGCTAAAGTCTTCCACAGAGGGAGTATGAGTTTTGAATAGAATAGACAATTGGGTAACTTCCATTTAAGATACTCAGTCCAGTTGTGGAAGATATAGTAAAGCCACAATACAGGGAGAGTATGGGTTTCAAAATGATTAACCCTGACCAATTACATTTGAAAAACATACTCCCCCTGTAGAAGATATTTCCAAAATCTTCCATGGGGGTAGTGTGGATTTCAACTGGAATAGCCCATTGCATACAGAATTTTCCAATTCTAGGTATTACATTACAACACTTGCTGCTCCTTACTAAAAAATGCAAGTAATGATGTCTATCATGTCTATGAAATAATTTAATTAATCGCATGAAATGATATAGGGAAAGTTTTGAAGTGCTTTGTACAGAATGTATAGGCAATTTCAAGACATCTTACATAACTTGCAGGAATAAGCAGGAAACACTATTTGCTCCATAAAATCACCAAAAACAAACTAACGACACTGCACAACTTTTTGACATTGTAATCGAGAGCATTTATTTTTGTGTGTATATGACATTTGAACAGGCTTAGAACACGATCAAAAAAGTTCACACCTGCTGAGGAGACACCTGATGTCTATCTGTGATGTTCACAAATGAAAAACATTTTCAAATTTTTCTTTATTTTCACATACAATGGCTCGCATTTCAGCATATCCTGTGCTCCTATGTACACAACCAAACCAAATGATTGCTCTTTGTGTACAATGTCAAACACATCATCATTTCTCTCTTTTTTACTTCACAAAATTTAAAATCAAATAATTAAGAGCGCGAAAATAGGTATCAAATAGCAGGTGATTCACGTTTAATTAGTACAGTTGAAATCTGCGCTAGCGAATCCTCGGAACAGGTGTGTCAATACCGCACCATAACAGCTGATGATTTGTGTGTTTAGATAGTGTTTATTATGCTTTAGCAATGTTAAGACACTGCCAGCAGTTGTTGATTGCAGGATTGCCACTTTTACCACCCAAAAATGCAGCCACTGAACTGGACAAAGTAAATACTATTGGTTGTAATCAAGGTAGTTTAGTTGTAGATATATTTGTCCTACTGTGAGTTTTAGAAGAAATGCATCTGATGCTAGCTCAGGGAATTTGCAGGAGAGCTTTAAATAGCTCTTCTGGAGCCTTCAAGGAGAGAATGCTCAATTAAGGAGAGCTAAAAATCACTCTCCTGTATTAGATTTTTATTCTCTCTAAGTATGAGCTTTTGTACTCAAATTTAAGGTCATTCAATGAATGTACAAATGTATTGGGGTTAAAGAACTGTGCCCTGATAGATGAGCATGTTGTGGATCCTAGTGTTACTAATTATAATATTTTAGTTGTCCACTTGTTTGGGGATAATTTAGAACATATTTTGTGAATTTCATAAGTACTGATGTTAAATGTTATCTAAAAATACTATTTATGACTCACGATAACACGAAACTGCTATCTCATGATGGTTTACATTAAAGGATTAGATTTGAATGGATAAGCTGGCCACATTGACCCTGTGTACATTGTGGAAACCATACTAGAGCAAATGTGAGCAACAAATGTCACAAGTTCTAGTGTACTAAATAATTTGTAGAAACTTCTGTCCCACAAGTGCCACAGTTTTTAACAGTAATATACTATACTGCCCTCTGTTGTCCAAACTCTACCAATCTAATCTTCTTACTTGAGTCAGAGATGTTAGGAAACACATTAATTTGGAACGAAACACAATGAATTGCAATTTAAGAAGATATACGAAATTGTGCTAAAATTATTGAATGGAAAATTTCAAAATGAGAAAAAAAAAGTTCCGTCATCATGGGTGCGTGTTTTTTGTGTGTGAAACCTGACAAGAACATTTTAGGTACACACAGTGAATGCTACATTCCAAATGTAAAATAACTGATTCAAGATGGGTGTATTATATGCTTTGTGACATCTGAACGAAGCAAAACATTTTCTTTGAAGTGTATTCCAAACAATATCAAGACAGCAATGTTACCTTGCAGGTTTAAGTTCAATATACTATGATGATATGTTATTTTATATGACAACACTTGACAGTAAATAAAAAGGATGTGGTTCGTTACTTTCTTGATGAAACGCTTCTAAAATTATTTGCGTATTCCCTGGTGTCTCCAAGTGGTTTAAGTCGCATTAATAATATTACATGATACATTAAGATGCTTGTCATTATCCATGTAATTACACATGACAGAAGAGCAAACGCTCCTCAGGAATTTAAGACATTTTTACGACAGTTTGGTTTGTTGTTTCCCTTTCAAGGGGCAATTAACAATTTGCTAAACTAGAATGACCTAAATTCATCCCAATTTACATTTTGTCATTTTTGAAATATATCGTTATGAATTCGGCAGATGGCCGAATCCGGATTCGGCTTTTGGTAAATTCATTTTATGCATGCATTACTTTAGAATTTGAGAACAAGGGATCAATACTTTGCCTATAGAGGGCAGCATATCGAATTTTTAACGGTTAACGTCGTTGATCGTAATGCGATACACCGTTAGCTAACCCTGTATACCACCCTCTTTTGAATACTTACTATGCTGTTATCATCTGATCTCCGTTAAAAAATTGATATGCTGCCCTCTATAATGTACAGCATTGATCCCTTGTTCTCAAATTCAAAAGTAATGCATGCGTAAAAGGAACTTACCAAAAGACGAATCCGGATTCGGCCGTCTGCCGAATTCATAACGATATAATGTGCACTGCTCCGATTGCAGATATATAACATTTGTGTAAAAACTATAATGTGCTTTTAAACCATGCAAATGGCAAATTTGAAAGTAATCGCTGAATTCGGAAACCTTGGTTAACAATAAACATGAGCAGCAGTCCATGCTGGGGATATTCTAGCACTGCTTTCAGGCTCTGTCGTTTTATAGTATACCATCCAGAGATGATACGGTGCTCAATTTAGGTTGGTCTCATTTTCCGCATTCTCCAATTCACAAAGCCGGGCAACAGATTGGGGCTAGCAATAACCATGAACATTACAGCATTATTTATTTGTAATATTGTTTTGAAATAAACCTGATTGAATTAACATATTATATTCATGCTTGTTATTCCTTTAGTGAAGCAGTTTAGGCAAAACATTTTTGTACAAAAAAATCTTTTGTCCCTTTAACGGATCATTGATGTTTTTCAAGAGTAGCAAAATAACAGATTGTGATACACATAGCTTGTCATGATGAATATAGATATAGGATTGATAAGATGACTGAGGTTTGGAATTGGCTCCACAGGTAAAGTGTATTAGTAATACGAGGCAATGTTATTTCCATAGGAAGAAAACAAGATTTCAACTTGTAAAGTGGCTGATTCCTGGATATGTAAAAAAGCTCTTATAGTAATAAGTTGAAATAATAAATAATTGATAAAAATAAAGTTGAAATCAAAACCAATGAGTATTTTCAGGAAAAAAGTTGCCATATAATAAGTTAAAATAACAAAACTGTTTTAAAAATAAAGTTGAAATTAAGACCAATGACTATTTTCAGGAAAAAAGTTGTTACAATATACCTGTAGTCACAGCTTTTAACCACACTGTTAAGCAAATTTCTAAAGGAGCAACCTGTCTTCTTAGTTGAAATAACAAAGCTGTTTTTAAAAATAAAGTTGACATTAAAACCAAATCAGTATTTTTGGAAAACATTTTTTATGATTCCAAACCCAACCCGACACTGAATGTGATTTTCTCACCACTTGATAAGATATCTAAATGTAGTATGTCTGCTAAATAAGGTGCTAAGAGTACCAGGTGCAATGCTTGTACAACTGGTTGTACCTCTAACCCTGTCACAAACATGGTGTGATACACGGCTCAAATTCATAATGTGACCAGCCATGTGAAAACGGCGCACTCTGCAGGAAAAATCAACTTAGAGATGATAATTTCAATGTTAAGTAGAAGTTTACCAGCTTTATTTTAAGACATCACTTGTATGCTCTTTATTTTTTTATGCATGATTTCATCCAAATCTTGAGAGCAGTTGATCGTAACTTGTCACCCCCCACCTGTGACCGGTCATATATTGGAACTTGGATCAGGGGTGTGAGAGGCAACAGGCCAAAAGAGGACAATTACTAAAAAACACTGAAAAACAGCGTAAAATCAGGGTAAATATACCAAATATGGGCTGAAAATAAAAGAACCGACAAATTCTGCTGGAGAGAGGAACTCTCACACACCTGTTGCTTGTCAGCTGTTAACACATTAGGCAAGTTGTAGCACAGCCAGAGGCTGAAAAAATGTTTTTTTCCCTGCAAGCAATCCAGAATTTCCCTCCAGTTGTACCAAATTTCCTCCAGTATGACATATTTCCTTATGTATTTCTTTATTTTTTGGTCAAAAACCAAAAATTTCCCGGCAATGAGCTTCCCGTATTGCCCACTTTTTCCTGCCATGAGCACAGCTTTACTTGCCCTGTGTGTCAAGTTGCATGTCAGCTGTTAACACATTAGGCAAGTTGTAGCACAGCTTTACTTGCCCTGTGTGTCAAGTTGCATGTCAGCTGTTAACACATTAGGCAAGTTGTAGCACAGCTTTACTTGCCATGTGTGTCAAGTTGCATGTCAGCTGTTAACACATTAGGCAAGTTGTAGCACAGCTTTACTTGCCCTGTGTGTCAAGTTGCATGTCAGCTGTTAACACATTAGGCAAGTTGTAGCACAGCTTTACTTGCCCTGTGTGTCAAGTTGCATGTCAGCTGTTAACACATTAGGCAAGTTGTAGCACAGCTTTACTTGCCCTGTGTGTCAAGTTGCATGTCAGCTGTTAACACATTAAGCAAGTTGTAGCACAGCTTTACTTGCCCTGTGTGTCAAGTTGTAAAATTGCGCTTGCAGCACAAATTCTCACCAGAACGTTGTCATTGAGAAATTGTTAATGATTATGTACTAAGGGTGAGTTGATATGGGAGGGGGGCATTGACGTCCCCCCACGTTTTGACGAAATGACTTAATCTTGGTTCTTTTCAGCCACTTTTTACAGTTCAGGATAAATGCCCCCCCAATTTCAAGATGTATTGATGCTACGGGGGGGGGGGGGGGCAAGTATTATCCTACATGTCAATTACATCAGCTGGTCTAATCTGTGGCATCAGAAAAGTTGATAAAACATAATATGTGACATGATCAAGAGGAAAGAGTCAGATGTCGCTAATATTGTTTTTGAGATATTGGCAAAAACAGTGTTCAAATTCTTTTGTTTTATGTTGTTTTCAGCCATTGATAAATTGCTCATAACTCGGTAACCAGGTGTCCGATTTTGATGGGGTTTGCAACAAAATGTCGCAATCTTAAACTGCCAAAAAATGATGTAACGAACTTCAAATTGAAAATTGCCGACATGTGACTCATTCCCCTTGATCATGTCACATATAAGCCCTGGTTTGGTGCTCCAATGTACATTTTACATTCACAATAGTGTATGTGAAATCTACAGACTAAAATATTCCCTCCACAAGTTGTCAACACACTTACCTCCTCTTTCTCCTTGTCCTTATCGCCTTCCTTCTTTGCTCCTTCCTCTCCTTCCTTCTCTCTGTCAGGTTTCTCCGACTCAGGCAGTGTGCCCGCGATACCACTAGCCTCCAGGAGATGGTTAGGCTCATCTAAGCCAAGCTTCTCGCAATCCTCCACTCTCTTGACATGCAGGTCTACTAGGGATGTTGGTACTTCCTCCTTCATCTTGCCGAACTCCTCTGTTTAGAATAAGGAACATGTTTTCCATTAATCGTATATTAACACTCCAGATAATAGAAGGAAAAGTTGAAGGGAAAAGGTAGAGAGGACGACAGAAGAAACAATGGTTTGACAACGTCAAAGAATGGACAGGAATGAACCTATTGCAAGCTAAGTGTCTAGCTCAGAACAGAACAGCTTGGAAGGAGATAAGGAGATGCAGCCACTTAGAGAATAAACGATAGAAATTTTTATTTTGCCTATCCTCTACCGTGTGATAGACGACAGGCAGGTCCAATATTTTTATCGTAGTGGATGCCGGCGCACTATCATAGGTAGAGGATAGGCAAAATAAAAATTCCTATCGTTTATTCTCATTCTTAGTCAGCTAAATATTATTTTAATAACTGTAAAATATTATTTAAAGGAAAAATTAAGTTACCGTCATAAAAACTCCCCCTTTTCTAAAATGAACGAAACTTGTTTACAACTTCACATCTTTTGTTGCGCGTACTGCTAGCGGCGTGCGAGTATTCCGACCTGCGTCTCGCGATACAACGCGATACATACGCGCACCTCTATGGCGTGTTACTGGCGTTATCAACACTCAGGATGACGTGGGGTCGTCTACCGCCTGATAGACGACACCCAAAATCATGCGATTGTCCAATCAGATTATGTGTCTACTAATAGACCACTCCCACTGACTAAGAATGCCACATGATAGCTAATTGTCAGAAGTGACGGCAGCCAAGGAAGAAAGACACAAAAAAGCATATTATTCTGATCAAAAATGTCTGTGAAAAATAAAGCAACTGTCCCCTAAACTTGGTAACCGAACAAAGATATTTTTGGCAGATTTTTATATAACTTTTACATAATTATGTTTAGATGACAATTTTATGTTTATGATTGTTCAAGCTTGCAGGCAGGTCTATGTAGAACTGAAACAAGCCCATTTTGAAGTTTTGATAAGCTCAAGACTAAAAATATTTTGTGCAGTGGTTCAATCCTTACTGGTTCAGCTCTCTCCATTCATTATATGTCAGTACTTCTGAGTTTTTCTTTCTCTTTATTTACTATTCTCGCAGACGTGCATCCTTTATTTCATTTCCCACATATTAATTATATCTTGCACTCTGTTTCGCTCTTCTAGGTTCATAATTAACTTTTTAATAAAAACTAATTTTGTCTAAATCTTACCGATGGCAGCCTTTGCTGCAGCTCCAGCTACCCTTGGGTCCACTGCTGATGCCAGGAATGCTACTGTGCTCATGAGTGGGTTACCAGCTTGGCTGAATGGCAAAGGTTGATGAGACAATGGACCTATGAACAAAGCAAATATCATAATCAGACTTCCGTTTAGTGGAGAAAAATGATGAACTGTTAGACTTACAAAAAGAATAAGCAAGGCGGACATCAGAGCACTGTACTTGCGAAATGTTTAGTTGGTCTAGCTATGTGTTGCATTGAAATGAAGCGCTCTGCATGCAGGTCTTATTTACCGTAACCCTAAACACTCCCAGGTATTACAAAATACTACATGATATAATGCACGGTTCACTGGGCGGGCCAGCGAAAGACCAGAGGCTACCGGTCACCGACATAGTACTTAGTAAGCGAGGGGTCTCGGGTTTGAATTCCGACCAAAACAAACAACTTCTTTGTTCATTTTCTCTCTTTATTATTTCCTTCTTTCCCTTCTAATCCCCAAAACACTCTGGGCATTAGGATTAATAGGCACAAGTTGTTGACAAACATGCAGCTTGTTTTCAACTGTATGGGATTTTTATCTGGTGCCTTCTCATAAAAGACAAACATCCAAGGTCAGCCACCATATTCAGTTTTGGTACTGTGCAGAATCAAATCTGTACCACATTGGTATAACCATACTTAAGTGTTCAATCCATTTGAAATTCATACTCCCCCAGGGAAGATATTTCCAAAATCTTCCATTTTAAATGGAATAGCCCAATTATTTTCCCAACCTACCTAAAGCATTGGGGCCATCCTCAAGGAACGAATCTTCAATAGGTAACCGAAGGAACTGCAGGATGCATTCGTCTTGTGTTCGGCTTCCTACGTGTTCTGACACTTTATTCCAGTCGTCTTTGTACATCTCCAAGGCTTCCAGGAGGAGCAGGGTTTCTTGGTCTGTCCATTCTTTGATGTTGCTGGATGCACCGCTCTTTGACTGAAATAGAAATATGGAAATTAGGTCACAATATTTTGCCACAACTGACAGATAGAAGCTCAATTTCCTTTCTTCTTTCAAAAGAAAACCTGATTACTTCTCATTTTTGCAGCAAACAATGACATAAGGCCAAGAAAAAAATTTTTTGTTTGCACTTTCATGAAAAAAAATCAGGTCGGTATGTTGATTTTTTTTAATTGATTTTTTTAATATGATGTAAACAGTGAATGTTAAAACAAAACACAAAGAAAAATGAGAAGTCATGGAAACATAGCCATGAAGCATCATTTGCCAAAGTTTGGGTTTCAAAATGCTCAAAAATATCTCAGAAAAGTATAAATTATTATTTTATGATTTGTTTGCAAAAAATTACAAACTTTTTGAGGTTATGAAAGGAAAAAACAAAAACAAAAAACAGGACCCCAAGATTTTCATGATTTTTTGGTCGGTCGGGAAAGGGCAAACTAACAATTTTAATTTTTGGTTTTAAGTTTTAAAAGTTTTAAATGTCAGTTTTGTTAATTCAAAGGCTAAAATCGACTTTGTTGTGAGATTTTGTTGTGAGATTGTGAAAATATACATGCAATACACATGATTTGTTTCAAGATACAGTACACAATTACACTGTAAATATGCCTGTATGTTTTCTTTCTCTTTCAGATACATCATCCAATGAATTGCCTTACCTTTGATGATTGCGACTTCTTGGCACCGTACATATCTGTGCGCAACCCAAAGTTGGTCATGTCTGGCGTGGGTTTGCCGCTATCTTTTGGTGGTCCTTTATCAAGGTTTGCAACTTGAGATGACGAAGTCTGTCAACATATCAGAGTGTAAGGAAAGTATGTTAGCTCAATTTCAAAATCACCTGTTCATTATGACTACAAAGGTGCTCCAAAATAAAAGGAATCTCCCACAATACAAAACTAAAAATAAATTTGCATGAGAAAAGGGTGTTAGTCTCTCCCTAGTAAGCACTTAGCCAAAAAGGAATATCCCCTCAATAAAAAAATAAAACTGACTATATCACACAACATAAAGCATGATGAACATGTTACATGATATGAAAATTTGGAAATTTTCAACCAAGATTAAAAAAAAAAAGAATTGCTTATGTAGCTTAAGTTTGACAAGACTTTGAACATGTGCTTTTATGGTTTTGCAACTTTAGGGTTAGGTATCACGAGGATTAGTGTTAGATTAGGTGTTTAAGCTGCAGCCATCTTTCTGAAGCTATACTTATTCACTAGCAATAGCATCTATGATTATTAACAGTGAGTGGGAACTAGGCTTTTTATTTTTGCAACATTATGATCAGTACCCTATGTTTGCAATCATTTCCTTAATCTATCCATTTGATATGCCCACTTGTTCCACTTAAGGGGTGGGGTATGAATGTTTGGACAGTATTGATTGTGGGACATTAGAGCATATCAGACATATCGAATTGCATTCTGACTACGAAGAATGTCCTTCTGATATCAAATAATTTTGATTTTTGAAATTCGCAATGTAATACACATTTTATGGCAAATGATTAAAAATTGATATTTTTATATTTAACAGTACCGAAGTACACTTTATAAATCTGATGATTTATACTTATAGTGTATGTAGGAGGGATGAAAAGCCGACGATTAATTGAAAATGTTGACCTTTCGTATTGAAGATATGGATTTTTTCCCCAAAACACCAAAAAAAGCTTAGGTCTTTTCGGGAAAAATCCATATCTTCAATATGAAAGGTCAAAATTTTCAATTGATCGTCGGCTTTTCCTCCCAGCTACATACACTTTAAGAATATGTCATTAGATTTATAAAATTTACTTCGAGGACTGTTCTATATCAAATATGTGAAAAATATCAAATTTTAATAATTTGTCATAAAATTTGTATTATATCGTGAATTTCAAAAAATGAAAATTATTTGATATCAGAAAGACATTCTTCGTATTCAGAGTGCAATTCGATATGTCTGATGTACTCACATGTCCCACAAAAATACTGTTGAAATGCTCATTCCAGATCCCTTAAGTGAGAGGTATGTTGAGGTATCAACTCACATGATGTATATAAACTGATAATACCCGACTCAAGTGGAACAGGTAGGCATATTAAATCAAAAGTCTTTATACTATATGCACTCCTGATCCACTCACAATATGTCTAAGCTGACACCTGGACACCCCACTTACTCATATTGAATGAATATATTTCCTTTTGTGATTTGCTAAAAGTAAAGGAACTATAAAGTTTCTCCAATTATGCAGTCTCCACAAATAAGATGATATTGCTGCTGCCCCACAGGTGCACTGCTGTCCAGGTACTTCACTGGTACTCTAGAAGACCCAATAGAGTACCCATGTGTGAACTCTAGAACACACGCATCGGAATCACAAATACAGAACATGCATTGGTCCTGGATTGGTACTGCACTGGTACTCTGAGTAGCCACAAAGTAGCTGGGCAGCAGTAACTGTGGGGTTGGCAGCAAAAGGAATTTGGTGATGTACTTTTTCCTGATCCTATATTATGAATTGCTAAATAACCTAATAACCAAATAGGTCTATTGTTGGATTAAAGTGCTCTCAAAATGTTGGATACTTGGTTTTGTGGTACCTTTATCAAATACTGAAAACAAAGACCGCAAAAAAAAATGTAAAATTACAAACAAAACAAAATGAAAGAAAAACAATCAAAATGAAATTTTAAATAAGTGCTCAAAAATACAAAATAAATAACTGAAGGTATGCAGACAATAAATGATAAACAAAAAACAACACAAAACAAAAACTGGAGAAATGAACCAACCTAATGTTGGGACCTGCATCACAAGTGTCTCACATATAAAGTCATTCAACGAGATATCATAAAGAGATCTTTACAGAAGGAACCATAACCCACAAAATTGAAATAGATGACATACATATGTGTGAATATTCTGAATCATCCAGGTAGATAGAAATATATAAACTGTTCATCTGAACTATTTAAGATGGCTACAGTATCATGTCTCATACGATGCATCAGCAGGCTGAATGGGCTGGTACTGAACTGTTGACCTGTGACACACAGTTGGAGTGACATCATGGGAGAGTCGCCAAGGAACTCTTTGGACGGCTGCATCATATGCTCATTGAAAGGTTGTCGAGTAATCCCCGTCTTCGGTTGAGAGAAGGTTCCTCACACCGGATATATATTGCCTTCTTGCCCATCTTTCAAGGACTCTCCTTTGATGCCACTGCAACTATGTCATGGGTCATCAGTTCAGTACCAGCCCATTCAGCCTGATGATGCATCTTAGATGAGATGGGATACTGTAGCTATCATAAATATTAATTCCAGATGAGCAGTTTAAATATTTCATTTACTTTATATGACATACATCCCATCACCATCAACCCTACAACACCAACAGTGCATACACATTAACCATGATCTGTACAAAAAGCTAGCACACAGTTCTTGACTGTGAATAAGGCTAGCTCTACATCAACTGTGCAAAAACAGGCTAGCAGCCCACTGTCATCTGTGGACGAGGCTAGCAGTCTTGTGCAAAAGATACACATGATCGTACATCTCTCCAAACTGTGCCGGGGGAATAGAATGGAAAGATAGAATATCTGCATGAACTGTGCAAGAGACTAGAACACCAAAAGAATATAGAACACCATGTCCAACTGGATTAGACTCCATCACTGCCATTATCTTCCCACACACCAACCACAGAATGGAGAGGAAGCACAGAGCATTCAAAACAGAAAACTTCAGGAGCATTTCTCCATGTTGTCCACTCTGTAATTTCTCAACATTTTATGGTGGATATATAAGAAGATAAAATATGAATTCAGTCATATCTTGTCGGACTACAGAACACCACCACCACCACCAAAAGTCATGACCCATCACAAATATTGTGCAAAGCTGGAGCACACGCCATCTGCATAGAGGTAGCTTGACCTCTGAGTAATACAGTGGCAGTGTGGCTAGGGGCTTACCAACATTTGACCCAGGGGTTGCGGGTAACCCGCGGTCTGCATCCGGGTACCATATGGATCTTGTCTACCCTGTGAGTTTAAATTATATGGAAAAAAATAAAACAAAAAAATATACAACTTTTCGTAAAAAACAAAATACAGCTACTCCCTCCACCTGTCATAATTGTACTTCTCTGTCACTGTCTCTCAAGGTACTTGGGCTATTCCATTTAAAAGCTATACTCCCTCTGTGGAAGATTTTGGAAATATCATCCACAGGGGGAGTATGAATTTCAAATGGAATGAACACATTTGGAAGTTCCGTTTGAATTTCATACACCCTCTGAGAAAGATTTAACATACATCTTCCAAAGAGGGAGGGTGAGTTTTAAATAGAATTGAATATGCTTATCCCATTTGAAATTCATACTCCCCCTGTTGTGGACAATATTTTCAAAAGCTTCCACAGGGGGATTATGGATATGAAATGGAATAACTCATCTGCAGGTAATGGCAACACTTATGCATTGTTCATTCGTAATGCATTAAAATATCCATGTGGACAAGCACAAAAACAAAGAAACAGAAACAAACTGAAATGTATATTGTACATATAGCCGTAAGGTCTGTGTCTTTGACTGTTGGGATGATTTCCTTAGTTTATTTCACGATTATTAAACCTCTGCTAAATAAAAATACATTAAGTTTTCTTTATTGATAGTCCACCTCTGTTTAATTCAATAAACTGGTCCTATGAATACTCTAGATAAACTTCTGTATCATAAAGGGGGCATCATCCTGCTGTACGCAAGATCTTCAAACTTACACAGCACATTTTGAGTGCAAAAGAATGGCATCTCCAAGTCAGATGAATTCCTCATTATGCACCCTTTGCAGGTGATATTAGATTATATCACTTCTGGGGTACAAAGTGTACAGCGATATGACTTAAATCAACTTTAGGTCTTGCCAACTTCATAACCTATTACATAACTATATAGTACATATAACCATGTCAGGGTAACTATGGGGTGATGCTTAGTAACCCCTTCATAACAATGTGCACATTTGCACATACTTCCAAAACATTGCAACACCAACTACGCTTACAAGGGAAAACCCGCTATTACTGGGTTGGACTATTATTTGGATAAGTACTCCAATGAAAATCAATCTACCTGAAAAGTACATGCATTAAAAAATCTACAAGCAAAGGGCACTGCATTCTACAAACATGTGCATCGTGCAGGAAATCCACAAAAAGGGTGTCACAGTCTTTCCCTAGCACCTAAGACAAGAACATCACAAAACTCATTCCAATAAGACATTACACATTAGCAGGGCTAAAGAATTGATAATACTACTATAATTGCTCCAAACACTTCCCATAAAGTCATACATATTGTGCTGATTGAAAGCCCACAGCTAAATTAGATTGATTAACATTGCACTTGGAGGGAATGGCATGTGTATACCAAGGGAGATAAGTCAGTTAAAGCCATATTATAACATTTGCTGAGGAGGACACACTCAATAATTAAAACACCTAGCAAGTTTACTAATTTGTACAACACTTGTTCATGTTCACACTTCTTGGTGAAGTTTGTCTGGTTAGTTCCGACTCCCAATAGTCCTGAGTCTGTTGAACGCTTCAAAATCTGCACTTCTGTCCTGAATCGGCACAAAGTTCTAGTAATTTTGTCCAATTACATTAACTTATATTTCAATGCAGATGGCTGACTATTATTAAGATTTGAATATTTAGAGTGTCCAGCACCATGTGTGGTTAGCAAACTTTGATGAATGAGGATGAATTTCAAAAGTAAAGCAGTGATAGTGTACAGCCCATGATAACTTACCTTACCTTCTTGAAACACAATACTAATACCGTATTGTCTATAATAAACGCTTCCCCTCTAATAAAAATTGACAAAAATGAAAACATTTCCATGCTTTATCGTGTGAGTAAGCTTAAAACTTGCATCAGTCACGTCAGTCTTGTCAGTGACTATCGCTAAATTGCATGGACAAAACCTGTTATCCATCCATTCCATTGCCTAATTATGGTAGAATTTCAGATTCTTCATTGATGATGCACTTACGGGTGTAAATTTATTGTATTAACCACAAAAATATAATTTTCCACTCAATTTCCGTGAGCGCCGCCATGGTAGTAGTATAAGTATAGTCGTAATCCCTCTTTTCTACAGGAGCACCATTGGGAAATTTACCTTGATTTTAAAGTTTTTTTCACTGACAATTCACCTTCAATAAACGCTCCCCCCCCCCTTTTGGCAAAATGCAACGCTCCTGCGTTCCCGGGACGTTTATTACAGACAATACGGTATTCTTATTTTAGAATAACAATAATATATAATTTTGTACAAGAAATTCTTTTCATCCTATTAATGGAAGTGTCCCCTACTTCACCATATTAATAAAGCAAGTAACTGAAACATTTGAATGCAATCGTAGTATAATTAGAGGTAAGCGTGCAAAGCAATCAATCAAACAAAATCGGCTTTTGCTAACAGACACAGCACAGCTAGAAGCAAGCCAACATCAAAGTGCAATTATTACAAAGAACAAAAATGCTATCAAATCAAGCATACAAATTTACCTAGCTGATTTACTGTACATGTGTAATGGATGTTAAGGTATGGCAAAAAGAAATGAAATACACGTTGCATGTTGTGTGAGTGTTATGCCTGTGTGTATGCGTATACATGAACACCGTAACCATGGTCTGTGACTGACTGCTATCTATAAAGCAAGATTTATCATCAGAGTGAAGTAATGAAGTCGACCCAATGCTGCCAGAGCGTGCAAATATGTTGGATGTGTATATAAAGTGTGTGTACTACGTATATAGGCCAGCATGCTATGATTTTTAACTGACTGAGCATTATGTTTGAGCCTGCTCTCATCAGGACCCAAGTGTGTCTCCAAAGAGAGCGACCATTTAAACTTTGTTAAAAAAGTAAGTAATTAGTGTACACAGAACCCACACAGAGTGCATCTTCAGACAACAGTCATTATTTATTCATAGTGAGTCACGCATGTGCATAATATAGAGGCTATGCCGATGTAATCATATTTTTCAAAGCCGTAAGTGCAGTGCACCCATCATGAGTGTACAGGTATGGTTAGGTTAGGCATTAGGGGTAAGTTTAGGGTTAAACTGGATTCATTTTGGGTTATGCAGGATTTATTTAGGGTTAGGAGGGGTTAATAGGGTTAGGAGGTTAAGGTTAGGATTTTGTTGTAAGCAACAAGGTGAAGAGTTAATATTCCGTTGAAGAAAACCTGATATATTTCATGTGTGGGTTTAGTTATGCAACAAACAAAATGTGGTGAATGATTGACCAAAACTAGTAAATAAAATATAAAACAAAGAGCTATGTGCATAATTAGCAGTATTTGAAATAAAATGTCTGTGAATAAGTAATTGTTTTGAGTGGTATGTTGGTTGCCCCCATGAAAAAAATGCAATGTTTTGAGTGGCATGTTGGTTTCCCCCATGAAAAAAAATGCAACTAAATATTTTTGAAAATGTTTTAAAATTTAAAAAGTTCATGACATTTGTAATGGAATGTTCTGCTAAAATATGAGAATCTGGTGAAAGAGCGTATTAATATCCCATGTCCAAGGAATTCAATATTAGATTAATCATTCTTGTTACCGTGGTTATTATGATTAATATCGTTATGAATACGGCAGACGGCCGAATCCGGATTCGTCTTTTGGTAAATTTATTTTACGAATGCATTACATTTGAATTACAGAACAAGGGATCAATGATGTACATGATAGAGGGCAGCATATCAATTTTTAACGGAGACCAGATGATAACAGCATAATAAGTAATCAAAAGAGGCGGCATACAGGGTTAGTTGACGGTGCATCACAGTACGGTCACCGACGGCAACCGTTAAAAAATCGATATGCTGCCCTCTATAGGTATAGCATCGATCCCTTGTTCTCGAATTCAAATGTAATGCATGTGTAAAATGAATTTACCAAAAGCCGAATCCGGGTTCGGCCGTCTGCCGTATTCATAACGATATGTTCTGATGTGTTTGTTAAAATTCAGTCAGATGCCTGATAAAAAATAAAAAATAAAAAAATAAAAATTGCACTAAGACACAAGCTAACGAATAGGGTAGATTCACATTTTTAAAGAATACTTTCAAAATCCATTATTTGACCTTTGTTTTAAATAATACTTGATGCAATAAGAAATGTGTGAAGGTGCACAGAAAATTGTATGATTTTGATCCCCTAAAGATGTGAAGTTTGCGAGCAGTGTCTCTCGACCAACCATTTCAAAGATCTCTGAATCATGATATTCATTACAACTTGCAATTTTCACTTCTATCATCAGACGGAATTTGTCACAAAACTTTATTGCACCGGCACTACAACTGTGTTTGCACCTGTAGAATCCAGTTGAAATTCATACACCCTCTATGTTAGACATGACTTTAATCTTGCACACAGGGAGTGTAGATTTCAAATGGAATCACCCATTCAGGTAACCCCATTTGAATAGTTCACACTCACTCTGTAGAAGATTAAGATCACGTCTTCCAGATGGTGTATGGATTTCAAATGGAACAGCCCCATATCCAGGCTAGATCTGGGGTCAAGACGCTACTTTTACCTACTCTTGGATGTAGCATATCTGATTAGGTTTTTTTTTAATCCACTCCACATCTAGATCATATGGTTTCAGGCAAATTCTCTTGTTTAAAATTCCAAAACTATCAGCACATAGGCATCCAATCAACACTTTTCATTGTCTACATAAAAACCTATATGACAACATGCTACACTTTGTCTTGTGCTAAAAAGGCAAGGTGACGTCCACCCTTTGAACAACATATGTAATGCAATCAACAACCAAGATGAGTCATTTGTCCCTCTAGAGCATCTTATTGTCACTGGACGGGAAACACCTTGTGTGTGCATTTTCACTGTTACATATTTGGAGTGACAATGGGCCATTCCAGTTAAAATCTGCACTACAATGTACCCCTGTGGGAGATTTTGGTAATATCTTCTACAGGGGGAGTATGAATTTCAAATGGAATAAACACTAAACAGCTCCATTTGAATTTTATACACCCTCTGAGAAAGATTCAAGCTGAATCTTCCACTGAGGGAAGGTGAGTTTCAAATGGAGTTGTGTTAAATTTCACTGGGGTAATGAGAAAAATATGAGCTTTCTTTTGATACTAAAATATCAGTTTTTGATGAATAAAAAGGGGGGATGAGGCTGTCGATCGGGTCACAGACCTTTAAATTGACAAAAAAGAAAAAAAGAAAAGACAACTAATATCATGTAATAAAGGACTCGTTCAGTTGATGACATCAATAGATACCACATTTGCATTTTCACATACTGATCAAAGTGTGCAATTTTAAGGGACATAGCTCACCAAACCAATGACGTACATTACACTGCATTGGGGTTATTTTGGGGATTTTGGCAAGTAGCTGATTGTAAACTAAAACACAATTTGTTCTGTCAAAATCAGTCACAACAGGACAAAGATATGTTGAAGTCAAAGGTCAACATGTTGTTCACATATTAAAAAACTTTTTTCTTAAATTTCCTCTTGTATCATCGACCTTTAATGATAAGGAAATTGCATCATCAACCTTTAATGATAAGGCAATTTATAAGGTCATCGAGAATTTCCAAGATTATGTCACATGCACCAGTCAAATATGACAACACATTTGACCTTTGACCCCATATTGACCAATTTGTTTTCAACAGGACATGTTACAAACAAACATCAAACAACACATTTTGAAAGCATCTAGAAAATGTCTATCATCCTATTCATTATCAAATAAAGTAAATAAAATAAATAAAATAAACTAATAATTAAAAAAAAAGACTATTTGAAACAGGGGGTAACTGTTTTCTTACTTGCTGCTGAAGTAATTGTTCAAGTCTTGTTGTTACAGGACGTTCCTGTGGAGAAAATATGGCATTTATAGAGAACAAATGTAACTACCTTGCCTGTCAGTCACCTGCTGGTCTTAGCTCACTGTGTTCTTTAATGGGCTAGGTAGGGGTATGTGTCATTGTGTCTTCCTCAAATGAAATCAAAATGGGGAACACTTTATATTGTGCACAAAAAATACTGAAATTGGAATTGATTGCTCGATGAGTCCACTCATTCATAAAATTAGACGTTTTACAGATGAACAATTTGTCGTCTGCAACTGTCGTCTGCAACATACTGTCGTAACTCAAAAGGCTGCCATGTGTGATTTTTATCATCATTGTTGTATTTCATATTGTTTTATATTTCAGTATACTTATTTCTTTTATGAATGGATATGAGGTTGTAATATTGTGATAGTACCCGAAAATTAACATATAAGGTTAATTTTACAGTGTATCTCATCAAAATTAGATGACATAATAAAAGTAAAATCACACAAGGCAGCCTTTTGTGATATGTCAGTATGTGAAGCAGATGACGTATTGATACATCATTTAATTTGATACAACTTGATAGGAGTAAGATTTCTTCTCCTGTCAGTGGGCATGAGCAGCGCATCAATACTTAAAAAAAATATTACGGATGTTTTTCTTGGTAAATATTGTTTGCAGATCAAGGTTAGATGCCAGATTTTATCGGGATTGAAAGAGTCCAACTATGGGGAGAAACTTATGGATAGATTTACAAAACAATTGTTCCATAGATGTTTTTTGATATCAGCTCCGAAATATTTTCATAAAAACAATCTGTCAGTTACTAAATCAATGACATTTTTCCCTAATGATTTTTTCTCCTCAAGAAACCTATAAGACAGAAACAAGCTACAACATTTAGAAATTTAGCAGAAGAGAGGGGTTGATTATATATATATATATAGTGGCTGCTCATTAGCATATTGGGGTCAAAGATAAGATTAAGCAGGTCAGAGTTCAAAGTTCAAGGGTTTTCTGTTTGCATGTTTTGCCAGCAGTCTATATAATGGATCATTTTCATGCATTTTTTTCCGTCAATCATAGCAGGCGATTGAACAACAAAGAAAAATTATTTCAAGTGTGTTTTTTTTAAAGACAAGCAAGAAATCACTTTCAAGCATTGGTTAAATATATAAAAGCCATACGACAATCAACATGCTGTTTAAACACTTCCATATGAATATATATTCTGCTTGTCTTTCTAATACTTTTGAATTAGTAAATGAAAAAATTACTACATCGGGAGATATTTTAATTTTACTTATTTTCAGTTGGTCCGAGAAAAAGTCATTAAACACAAAAATAAATTGTGCATTCAGGCCTAATTTGGAAAAGGGTACGGCTAAATAATTTTGACAACAAAAAAGTATACTTTAATATACCCACAGCTAAAGTAAGTATTACTTAGAAAGAAATAACATCAGTGCATCCTTGCTCAAACCAAATCATTGTGAACTTCAAAGTGGATAATCTCCTTATCTAAAAATAAATATTACTGGCGAACATGAAAAACATTTTTTTTTGACGAGAATAAACAAACTGTGACGAAATTTTGTAAGTTTCGCCGTCAAGCAATTATTAAAGGAGGCAACAGGAAAAGTGATCCCGCCCAGGAATCGCACCCAGGACCTCTTGGTGAACTCATCCCGTTTGATATCTCACCTGTGGAACTTTCTGCGGTTGTACAGGTTGAAGACCAGACGGGGTGTCGGCAACGACGTGGAAATGAGATGTAGGAGGAGGCCCCATGGGCGTGGCCTTGTTATCATTGTCTACTTGGTAGTTGACGAGTCCCCATTGTTCCAAGAATGCGTGTGTTCTGTTGCAGGATATAGAAGATGGCGAATTTGGTTCAGATTTATATAAAATTAATGTTCATAGCAGTTTATTCAAAATGTTCGCTCACATTCTTCTATGTCAGGATCTCTTCATATTTAACACAATAAAGCTCATCACTGTATTCTGTTGCAAGATACAGAAGAAAGTCAATCACTATGGCGCGAGGGATCTCTAAAAGAGTACCAGTCATAGACGACAAATATACAGACCATATCCCAAATATTTTCAATAAGCAATAACAATGCACGCACTCACAAGGAAATTCCTAAACCACATTCACACAGTATGCAGAGTGTGATTGAGACCCTCATCATATTATCTCAACCTTTCTAATTGGCTGTTTGCTTCTTAGAGCAATATTGGTTCACATACTGTGGGCGCTTTCACAAGCAACAGCAAAATTAAGTAAAACTATAAACATTACCTCATAATGGCGCAAACATCACCGGCAAGATTACGACGACAAGCTGTGAACGTCAGGTACTCGGTAGGGTTCAATCGGTATGTGTCGACCATGAAATTACGGTATGCTACGTATCTGTTGGAAGACAACATTAATACAGTATGGTTTGAAAGAAATACCAGTAAACATTTGTTTAAAGATGTAAGTGTATACAAAAAAAAGTTTTTGTCATCAGTTTTGGTGTGATTGGCTATTATTTGTATGTTCATGAGAAAATTTCAAAAATCACACCACAAAATGAAACTAATGACACCAGTATGTAGACTGATATCAGGACTCCGTCATTGGTTGGTTGGTTGGTTGGTTTGGAAATTCCGCCTCTGTAAACAGGCGCACCGCATAAAAGCGTAAGTTAAGGTACATCTAACATCTGTTTCCCACCACCACTAGATCAAATACATGTACACAGATTTTGATATTTCTTAAAAAGTTTTTCAGGGTCTGTGATGGGCATTGTCTTCACAATAGTAGGTGACCAGAGGAGAATAAATACTATGCTGAATGAAGAAATAGTGATGGTGTTGTAAGCTACATTGCTGCTCAACTGTACAAACTCTGAAAAGATAACTTTTACATAAGAAATAATATCAAGATATGTGACATGATCTTCTCTTCTATAATTATTACCTTACATGTAAGTTATATGAACAATAGGCTATCATATACTGAAAACACCAAAGGTCTACCATACTTGGTTCTGAGGTTTATGATGTGTACTTTCTTAGTATCTTATTCTTTTTTACTCCATATTTTTGCTTTTATCTCAATTTCAAATATGCCGCCTTTGGCCCCCATGGACCAGATCATGTAACATATCGTTATGAATACGGCAGACGGCCGAATCCGGATTCGTCTTTTGGTAAATTTATTTTACGAATGCATTACATTTGAATTACAGAACAAGGGATCAATGATGTACATGATAGAGGGCAGCATATCAATTTTTTAACGGAGACCAGATGGATATTAAGGATATTCACAGTTATAATACTAGAAATAAGCATAATTACCAACTGCACAAAACAAGTACTGTTGTCTCAAATGGTCCAAAAATTTGGAATCAAATACCTTATGAGATTAGACAGGCTACCAACATTTCTCTCTTTAAGAGAGGAGTACATGCCTTCCTGAATGACAAGTAGATCCAAGTATGTTTTGCTTCATTATTATAGTGTAATATTTCTGTTAATCATTCTGTTAAATCATTGCCTCCACTTAATATGTCATCTCAAAGTTGTTTATCATTGCTTTTATGCTTTATATCAGCGTTTGTAATTTGCTATATGTAAATGTTAAATACTCATGATTATAGTACAATATTATATTTAAATTGATTGATTCATTATATTTGTCTTTAAATTGTTTGGCTACAGATCCTCGTTTTGTTTTTGTTCTGTTTTAATTTGTGTAATTTAATTATACAGGGGTGCAGCATTTACAGGCTTAAGCTTATCGTTGTACCTCCTCCATCGTGTTGTACTTTTTATAATTATTGTATTTTGTTGTAATTTTTGATGGAAATAAAATAAATCTGATTGATTGATTGATTGATTGATGAAAACAGCATAATAAGTAATCAAAAGAGGGCGGCATACAGGGTTAGTTGACGGTGCATCACAGTACGGTCACAAAGCGGCAACCGTTAAAAATCGATATGCTGCCCTCTATAGGTATAGCATTGATCCCTTGTTCTCGAATTCAAATGTAATGCATGTGTAAAATGAATTTACCAAAAGCCGAATCCGGATTCGGCCGTCTGCCATATTCATAACGATATCATCCTGCCCTTAATACTGCAGTAAATTCAAGACGACTTGATGTGGCAATGTGGGTTTGAATAATGACAAGTATACCTGAAAAATTTTGCTTCTTTGATCAGAATTTATACATCAGAATAATGAAAGATGTTTGATCAAATACTTACACTTCGGGAGTCTTTGACTTGTTCTTTGCATTGAAGAATTCTGGCAGAGCCCTTCTTTCAATGGCATGAATACTGCAACAAACACACAAAATAGGCAAATAAAAACAAAATTATGATTAACACATGTAATTAATATAATTATCCTTGCACATGTTCCCATCAACTATCGTCCTTCAACAACAACAAAACCAGCACCTATATCAATTCTTACTGGTTCCTGCAAATTTGGTTTCCCCCATCCAAATCAAAAAGGAGGTGCTTATAACCCTAACCAAACCAAACATAAAAAAAGGTAAATTCACAAAGAATCTGCAAGCGCAGGTATCCCACGTGATGCGACTGCATCATCACACGAACAGTCATATGGGCAAGGAAAGCTTGACAAAGGGTCGGTGGTTCAAAACTGCACCCCATAAATAGTTTTCTCTTCATTTTTCTTTCTTTCTTTCCACCTCACCGTTAGGGTTAATGCAAGTCAGCAGCTTATTCACTAATGAATTTCAAAGCATAAAATTTGAATTCAAAATCTCACAGGGCACTGGGAATGCCAGCAGATTGCATTGTCATTATCTTGATGCTCAGAGGTGATCAGGAAGATGGGAAAAGAAGCGGGCAATGGGGGAAGGAGGAGGAGGAAGACGGGGAGGAAGATGAGGAGGAAGAATAGGAGGAAGAGGAAAAGAGGGGGACGAGGAGGAGGAAGAGGAAAAGAAGGAGGAAGAGGGTGAGGAAGAGGAAAAGAAGGAGGAAGAGGAAAAGGAGGAAGAGGAAAAGAGGAGGAAGAGGAAAAGAGGGGAGGGGAAGAAGAGGAAAAGAGAACAAGAGGAGGAAGAGGAAAAGGTGGAGGAAGAGGAAATGCAGAAGAGGAGGAAGAGGAAAAGAGAACAAGAGGAGGAAGAAGAAGAGGAAAAGGTGGAGGGAGAGGAGGAGGAAGAGGAAATGCAGAAGAGGAGGAGGAAGAGGAAAAGAGGAGGAAGAGGAATAAGAGGAAGAGGATGGAAATGGGGAAGAGGAGGAAGAAGAGAAGGAAGAAGAACTTACCTGTTATAATCAAACCATGCTGAATAGCTTGGTACAATAATATGATGAGTCTGTTCTGTCACGTTATCTTCTTGCTCAGAGGATTTTTCTTTGTTTTTCTTCTCATCTGTAGTTGAGTCTGTTGTCTCATCCATATCCTCCTACAATGAAAGCAAAGATAATCATTAAGGTCCTAGAACTCAATCTATCCATGAAAATGTGCATCACTTTACCATGGAAAGTGATATAATATATAATGTCATTTGCTTCCATTTTGTTTAATTTTATGTCTAAGCCTTTATTCAGGGTTACAATGCAAAAATGACAACAGGCAAAGTTAACAGTCATCTGTTAATGAGGGCCAATTGTTCCATGAAGCATGCACACATAAATGTCACACCCATTTTGTACCTATAACAGCTTTTTATTTGATACACAGTATTGGCATCTTTTTGCGTAAATGTACACAGGCACCATGGCATAGAGCTGATAATAAACTTTGATATTGCTCCGTAAAAGCCACAGACACTGTGTGCATGATTGGTTAGACACGCCCGTTAGAAGATCCACCCTCATGAATATGCAAGAATTCTCAGCATACAAAGCAGGGGGACTCTGCCTGTTGATGAATGGTCTGTATATTTGTCGTCTATGACTGGTACTCTTTTAGAGTGTAACGTTTCTATAAGTGAAACCTGTTCTATGCTGGGCTCTCTTTGTTGTTTATAGACAAACCTCTTTGTACACAAACTTTGTACACCAACAGATTATCTCCTTAGTTAACTAAGCTCAAATTTACCACATAAATTCATCTTAAAATAGAAAGTGCTCAAAACTTCAAAGCTGGCAATAATAAAAAAAAAGTAAAAAAGTCCTCCTACCTTGCTGGTATCAGCGTTTTCATCTCTAGTCTCATCCATGTCTGCTACTGAGCCTCCTTTGATTGGTTGCATATCACTGTCTCGTCCGCTGCGAGTGTTCACATTCTTCGGCAACTCAACTTCTTGAACACCAGGTACAGATGGAGGATTCTCCATATCTCTGGTGAGATCCTCATCCTCTTCATCTTTGACTGGTTTCTTCTTACCAGCTGGGGCGGGGCTCCTGCCTCTGTTTGAGTGATGTAATATGGAATCAATTAGATTTGTAGCTTACAAGATGAAACAGGGCTTATAATCTAACTAAGCAGGCCCTACTTAATCTTTGAATTTGATTTCAGGTTCTTACAGCCTTTGAAATGTTTGAGTGGATTAAGTTTTTTCCAGAACTTAATACGCAGTCAGATTGTAGTATTAACCATTGATGTAACACATCAACTACATAACAATATGTCGAAAGAAAGAATGTTTGTTTCAAGCTTTTGACTTTAGTTCATATAATAATGTAACATAATGTGAAATTAATGCCATATTCAGGAATAGATTCAGAATGCAATACTTCCTTACCATATATTCTCTACTATATGCCCACAGGGGTGCGACATTTTCAAAACGGGGGAGTTTATTAGAGGTATTTTTCACAGCCATATTCCCCCCCAAAAATCATGCCAAAATAACAAACTCCATACATGTATGAACTTGATCAATGACTTCACATCCGGGTTTGCGATGTCATTTTTGGCAATTACCGATCTTATGTGTGACTATTTGTGAATATACCACAGAATTAGATAAGGAGAACCGGGACTTGACCGCCATCTTGATACAGGCATGGAGTATAAAGCAATATGGATGAAAGTTGTATTTGAGAGATGCCATACTCGGCAGTGGGGTTTGACTCCCACCCTTTTTATTTTACCCCCACCCTTTTTATTGAGGCACCCTTTATACTGAAAATTCCTGACCCCCACGCTTTTTACTGAGGCACCCTTTATACTGAAAATTCTTGACCCCACCACTTTTTGCTTTTTCCGCTATTTGTACAAAGTCACACGCAAGTTGGTTAAATCAAGTACGCCGAATTCTGCACCTATTTCACACGTGTGAGTCCGATGTTTTTCTCTCCATAAGTTGATACATTACGTGAACAATGCAAATTATATGTAAAAAACTACTACTGTACTGTATAATAAGCATTTTAATGAATAACTGTACTTTTATGGCGTTCAAATGTTGTTCTTCTCATGAAACTTGACGTGCGCTGTGTTGACAGCAACTATATCCTACTTCTTCCGTGCTGCTTCGCTCAATCAATTATGCATGATTATGACGTCACTCATATACGATCAGTGTAAAGAAAAATAACATGTCATGGAAAATCGGACATTTGCATATGACGTATGTGTTTTGGCAGGGCTTCCGGGGAGGATATTGTGTACATTGCGATGGACACTCGTTAAACAAGCGCTAGCCTGCATCAAATGGAATTTTATCTTGCGACATGGTGTATGCGAGTTTTGGCGATTTTTCTTGGAACTATGATTATTTTATCATTCAATAAAATATACTGTAAGTTGGAAGAAGCCCCACGCTTTTTATTTTAATTCCACGCTTTATATCATTCCACGCTTTTACCCAAAAGTTTAAACCCCACGCTTTCACCAATTTTCAGAATTTCGAACCGGCACGCATTAAAAAGCGTGGACTGCCGAGTGTGGATGCACTTGATGCAACCTGCACGCGAGTACCAAGAGGCTTCTCCACGCATCGTCGACAAGGACCCGAATACTCCCAATTTTCACCACATTGCCGACGGTAGCGATTGTACATGGTGGTATGAGTCTGAGTTCTCCTTCTCTAATTCTTAGAGTAATAATACAGTATTATCCTTTACAGTGAAAGGGTATGTGGCGAACTATAAAATTACTATAACACATCCTTAATTATTCAACTTACGTTTTCTTCTTCCCACGCTGAGGCGGAGGAGATGGTGACCTCTTCCTCTTCTTAGCAGTTGCTCCTCTCTTATCTTTCTTGTCATGATCCTCATTACCAGACTGAAAACATGAAAATAATCAAGATGTGAATGTGCCATCAGAATAACAAACAAACAAATAAACAAACAAACAGACAAACAAACAGACAGAAGGTAAAAGATTGATAACACTACAGTGTCTTGTCTCAAGTTACGCCATTTTGAATTTCGCAGTGGCTGATTCGAATGGGCTATTCCATTTAAAATCCACACTACCCGTGTGAAAGATTTTGGAAATATCTTCTACAGGGGGAGTATGAATTTCAAATGGAATTGGCACATTAGGCAGCTCCATTTGAGCTTCATACACCTTCTGAGAAAGATTCAACCTGAATCTTCCAGTGAGGGAGGACGAGTTTCAAAAAGTGAGCTGCTTATGTTTTCATTCCATTTGTAATTCATACTCCCTCTGTGGAAGATATTTCCAAAATATTCCACAGGGGCAGTGTGGATTTTAAATGGAATAGCCAAGTGTTTATGCAGTTGCATCACCTGCGTGATTCTAATCTGCTACTGCAAAACCCAACATGACGATACTCTCAACTTGAGACAAGACGTACTATAAGTTGTCCAAAAGCTGATGCACACAATCCTACAGTTTCAAAAGCCATTTTTTATTTTCATTTAATAGATCTGATTTTCTGCATGTTTCACTGAACAACTGCTGAAAAGCAGGGTATATTTTAGTTGAAAAAAAGATAATTAAAAAGAATTTTTAGGGTTTAGTGACAAAATTTGTATACAGTTTATCTCTGCATTTACAAAAATTTCTGTAAAATAACCTCAAAATTGCATAGTAATTTGATTAAAATGTGCAGCCTGTTGCAACATGACACCTGTATTTACCTCAAGAAAATACTATTTTGGCCCCTGAACATGTTTAAAGCAAAACCTCCTATGTAACTGGTTGGCTTTTGGGGGGGGGGGGGCCACAAACACATAGGAGGTTTTTCCTGCCCAATGACGGCTCACTAGCAACATTTACACACAAACAAAAATCAGTTTAAATATCTATGAAACATCAATAACCACATGGAACATGAACACATTTGCAATTAAGATGTCCATAATTGGGATTTGTTATAATGGGGTAACACAAATACTGCTCTAATTTTTTAACTTTTCATCAGCTTTGAGACAAACCATATTTTATTTGGCCTTCTACAAACAGCAACATACAATGACTAAACAAGATGACAAATAAAGTCTGCACAAAAAGTAACTCAGCTGTTATAAATACGCCTATAGATTCAGAACTAATAATTGTTTTCACAATATTTCAACATAGTGAGAAGGATGATTTATTTACACACATTTTGATACCCAATCGTCAAATGTCGTTCAATGTTAACAACACAGTGCTTTTACAGAAAAATACCCGAATTTAAAAGTTGCAGTTTAATGGTTATAATGCCAGCACTGTAAACACGTAACACATAAACACGCTTACTTCAAATCAATACAAATAACTGCAACTTTTAAATTAGGGTATTTTTCTTTCAAAACACTGCTGTATTGTCAATATTGAACAAAATTGGACAAATGGGGTATCAAAATGCGCGTAAATAAACCATCCTTCTCTCTATGTTTAAATATTGTGAAAACAATTATTTGTTCTGAATCTATAGGCGTATTTATAACAGCTGAGTTACTTTTTGTGCAGAGTTTATAACAAGGCGGTTCTCGAACCACGAGTCTCGCCTGCTTTTGTGACCGCCTGCTTTAGCGATAACTGTTGGTAGAGAGGTAAATGAATTTGGCGGTTATCGGCTGGGCACGATTATCTGGCCGATGGTAACTGTACCCACCAAGTTTCATGCCCATGCAACAGTTTTTACTAATATGACCTCAGATGACCCCTGGTGGCCCTGAAATGACCTTCTAAAATTTTGGCACTAAATGTTGACTGTACCCCTTGTGCTAAGTTTTATGCCCATACGATAGTTTTTACTAATTGACCTCAGATGACCCCTGGTGGCCCCGAAAAGACCTTCCAAAAATTTGGCTTTAAATGTTGACTGTACCCATCAAGTTTCATGCCCATACTGAAGTTTTTACTAATTTGTCCTCAGATGACCCCTGGTGACTCCGAAATTACCTTCCAAATATTTGGTTTTAAATGTTGACTGTACTCACCAAGTTGCATGACCATACGACAGTTTTTACTAATTTGACCTCAGATGACCCCTGGTGACCCCAAAATGACCTTCCAAAAATTTACCTTGAAATGTTGACTGTACCCATCAAGTTTCATGTCCATCCAACAGTTTTTACTAATTTGACCTCAGATGACCCCGAAATGACCTTCCAAAAATTTGGCTTGAAATGTTGACTGTACCCACCAAGTTTCATGTCCATACGACAGTTTTTACTAATTTGACCTCAGATGACCCCTGGTGACCCCAAAATGACCTTCCAAAAATTTACCTTGAAATGTTGACTGTACCCATCAAGTTTCATGCCCATACGAGTTTTTAATAACTTGACCTCAGATGACCCCTGAGTGACCTCGGATGACCCCGTAATGACCTTCCAAAAATTTGGCAAAACCAAAGAACTATTTCATCAAAGTAATAAATCAAAACAGAAAGATGCTTCCTTTACGAGTTATCACTCATTGAAAGTGCTACTTTGCTATACTTTACATGGAAAGCGACTATCTTAAAGTCGTCATATTTCCTTAATTACATGACCGATCAAGCTGTTATTGGGATATGTGATGCACAGTTGAAAATTAATTATTAAAAGATTTGGTGACCTCAGTTGACCTTTGACCTTGTATGTGACCTTTGACCTCACGAAATTGGATAAAGTATGTTGCGCTGAAAAATCAAATTTGGCAATACCAAAGAACTATTTCATCAAATAAATCAAAACAGAAAGATGCTTCCTCTACGAGTTATCACTCATTGAAAGTGCTACTTTGCTATACTTTAAAGAAAGCGACTATCTTAAAGTCGTCCTATTTCCTTAATTACATGACCGATCAAGCTGTTATTGGGATATGTGATGCACAGTTGAAAATTAATTATTAAAAGATTTGGTGACCTCAGTTAACCTTTGACCTTGTATGTGACCTTTGACCTCATGAAAATCTAATCAGGTCGAGTACCTCTGGCCACGCAACTCCCCACCAAGTTACGTCACTGTACCCCATACGGATCTCCAGATAATCTGTTCACAAGGTATTTTGCTTATTACGCATATATTATGCAAATTAGGTACTTAATTACCATATTTTACGCTCAAAATCTAATCAGGTCGAGAACCTCTGGGCCCGCTTACTCCTCACCAAGTTACGTCACTGTACCCCATACGGATCTCCAGATAAGCTGTTCACAAGGGTTTTTGCTTGATACGCATCAAACACGCATAAATTATGCAAATTAGGTACTTAATTAGCATATTTAGCGCTGAAAATCTAATCAGGTCGAGTACCTCTGGCCACGCTACTCCCCACCAAGTTACGTCACTGTACCCCATACGGATCTCCAGATAAGCTGTTCACAAGGGGTTTTTTGCTTGATACGCATCAAATACGCATAAATTATGCAAATTAGGTACTTAATTAGCATATTTTGCGCTGAAAATCTAATCAGGTCGAGAACATCTGGCCACGCTACTCCCCACCAAGTTACGTCACTGTACCCCATACGGATCTCCAGATAATCTGTTCACAAGGTATTTTGCTGATTACGCATAAATTATGCAAATTAGGTACTTAATTACCATATTTTGCGCTCAAAATCTAATCAGGTTGACACCCTTTGGTCATGCTACCCCTTATAAAGTTTCATCATCATAGCGCTTACGGTTCTCAAGATAACGCGTTCACAAGCTTTTTCCGAGCACACACCCCCACACCCCCACACACACACACACCATAGTGATTACTAAGTCTCTCCCTGAACATTCAGGCGAGACAATAAAACTAAATAAAGCATGTGCTTGGAGCCACATGGAAAAACTTGTAGGGAGCTTAACACAGCCATGCTCCTTTATAAAGAGAAAGCTACAAAAATTAATAAAACATGGAAAATAATTAATTACATAACATTTTTCAAGCTGATGTTGCAATGATGTCAACATGTTTAGGCAGCTGTATGTGTGTATACCAGCGCTTTGAGTAACTGTCTTCAATTTGAAGCTGTGCCCAATGAAATGTGCACTGACGTCACTGCCACATCAGTGTGAGAAATGGTAGAGCAAACTAATTTGTATATAAAGAAAGAAGAATGATCATCAACAGAATGATCATCAGCAGAATGATCATCAGCAGAATGATCATCAGCAGAATGATCATCAGCAGAATGATCATCAGCAGAATGATCATCAGCAGAATGATCATCAGCAGCAGCACTATCATCAGCATGAGCAGAACTAAAAGAATCAGAAGAATAATCATCAGCAGATTGAGCAAAACAAGAAACGAATCAAACTGACAAATAATCTGAAGAATCAGAAGAATGATTAGCACAATGCGCAGATGAAGAATAAAGAGGCAGATCACAAGAATGATCAGCAGAACGGAAGAATCGGAATAAGAAACTTAAAAAAATTGAAAATTGAAAAAAAATACCGAAGAATCAAAAGAAAATTCAGAAAGAGAAGTGGAATCAGAAGAGTGAACAGAGAATCGGAATATGAACTCAAAAAAAGATTCAGGTAAATTGGAAGAATTAGAAGAATCATTAAAATAATAACAGTAGCAACAACAGCATCAACAACGGCTAAAACAACAGCTGCAACTATAGCTAGATCAGTATGAGACATGAAAAACTTAATGGAGTCATTTGTCACACAAAATCAACCAATTATTTCATACAAAATCAATTTTTTTTTCACTTTTTTTTTCATTTTTTCCACTTTTTCACACAAAACCAAATTTTTTCATTTTTTGGTCACAACCGATTTTGTAACCACTGAATATATTGCAAGCCTGATTTACAGGCTACAAAATGCTAAAAAAAACCAGTGAAATTGGGCTACAGTATAATTGCATCGTTTTGCTTGCTTCTTACAGTTGCTACAAACGCAGAGGCAATTTTGCTAACCGTTTGCCGCAACGATGACATTTTGTATGAAATTAAACACAGCAAGGTCAATTCAATTCAAAATCAATTCTTAGTGACAAATGGCTCAATTAGTTAAGATCAAGTCACATACAAAGGAAAAGAACATTTAAAAATAATAATAAATTGGAACTTCTCATTACCAATACCTCTTCTGTGGGAGCTGGTTTGTGCATGGGGTAGACTCGTCGCCTCATCTGTCCTGAAGCTGGGCCTATTGGCTCTCTGGTTTCACCCTACAAGTGACAGAAATGTTTGATTTTATGCTCAATGGTAACTAATTATAATTTCTAACAAGTTTAGAAGTTTCTGCCTGGTTATCTAATTGATCAGTGACAAGGTTATCTCTAAATTTGACAGGTACTAATTGATGCAATAACATTAAAACATCAATTAGCACCTCAAATTCAGAGATTACCGTGTCCCTGATTAATTTGATATCCAGGCAGGTTTGGTTCACCCCAGAAGAACTGCTATGGTGGGGCTTCCTCTTTTAATTAATTCAGCTAAACAGGTTTTGGTGACTCTTGACTTCTTGAAATGTTTCAAAATGTGACATGATCTGGCCCATGGCGGCCAAAGAACGAATTTTTAAAAAATATAGTGAAAACATCAAAGTTCTAGCATCCTTGGTACTAAAGTTCTGAAGTTTGTGATGTCTATTTTCTTGGGTTTTTTTTACTTCATATTTTTGCCTTTATCTTAATTTAGAATTTTTTCACCATACAGCAATAATAACAGCATGAACTATTATAAGTCATACAAAACTGCAGGTGCAATAATAAGGAATTTTTTTTTATATAAAACTTCGAATGAAATAACTTTCTTAAAACACAACAGGCTTTTAAAGGGGCAATCTTAGGAGTATACAGGAATACCAGCATAAATTAAAGGCGCATATTGGAATGACATCTTTCCCTGGGTAAGATCTGACACCAGGCCAGCCCATGGCCAGAGGGTAACATGAGTAGATTTCTTTCACCTTGAAGGCAAGGATAGTCTTGCAAATATGGGCTAACCTTCCCCTAGGCCATCCAATATGCCATATACAGTAGGACTATAACTGGTATGTTATTTTTATATGCTCCTTTAACAACTGACAATACTTAGGGTTTTTACGACATAGAGACAACAATTCGACCAAGACCTGTAGTTTTCTAACAACAATTACATATTCTATATATTATGCTATTGAGTGCACATTATTTCTACAACACATTTTAATGAGTGTGTTGTTTTTTAGTGTTTTTTCCCCTACTCACATCCATATAGACTTCATAATCCTCTTCATTCATCCATTCATTGAACTCATCCAGATCAAGGATCCACTTGGCATTAACCTGCAACACAGAAAGCAAAGTTTAACTTCTGAATACACAACTGTTTCATTTATGAATACACAGTTTGCCACCCTAAGTGCATACTTTTTAGAGAATAAACGATAGGAATTTTTATTTTGCCTATCCTCTACAGTGTGATAGAGCGACAGGCAGGTCCAATATTTTGAGTAGTGGATGCGGCGCATGTTTATTCTCATTCTTAGTCAGTTAAATATTATTTTAATAACTGTAAACAAATTTTAAAGCAAAAACTAAGTTACCGTCATAAAAACTCCCCTCATTATAAAATGAACGAAACTTGTTTACAACTTCACGTATTCTGTTGTGCGTATTGCTATTGCGTTCACAGTATTCCGCACTAGTCTCACGCATCCAGCGCGATACATGCGCGCACCTCTACACGCGTGTTACACATTATCGAGACGCATGATGGCGTGGGGTCGTCTACGGCCTGATAGATGGCACCCGAAATCATGCGATTGGCCTATCAGAAATGTGTCTATGAACTAGACCACTCCCACTGATTAAGAATTGATGATACCAAAACTTAAGGGTCAGTCACTCACCTTTGCAGTATTTTTGTGGGACCATAGAGTACATCAGACACACCAAATTGCCTTCTAAATACAAGGAATGTCCTGATTTCAAATCATTTTGATTTTTTGAAATTTATGATATGATACAAATTTTATGGCAAATTATTAATAATTGATACTTTTGATATAACAGTCCTAGAAATTTGTGCAGGTGATCGAACAAATTTTTTCTTGTCAACTGTGAAGCAGAGTTCCCGCACCTTTAAAATTCAAGGACTTTCAAGGTCCAAAAGCATGATTTTCAAGGACTTACCACAACATAAAAATCATGATGCGGCTCTCCATGTGGCACATATTAATGAAAGTGACAGCTCCTCTCCACTCCCCAAATTTTGTCAAAATTATATTTCAGATAAAATTCCAATTTTCAAGGACTTTCAAGGACCTTGTGCAAATTTCCAGGACTTGTCAAGGCCTTGATTTCAAATTCAAGGCCTTTCAAGGACCACTGGAACCCTGGTGAAGTGTTTCACTAGTTTTTAATACAGATTTGTTATTATAAATTACCTCCAATGGTTCCTCTGCAATAAAAGGTGCCTCTGGATCGTTGCCAGGGACCTCATTGGAAGGTAACCAGGTATCGTAGCTATCTGGATAATACACCCAATGAGCCAAGATGTTTTTCTCGCGTCTCTGGACGGGGCGTACATATTCCTCTCCTGAAGGTGGGTCAAGATAAAATGGTGTTAGAACTTACAAAACATTGTACACAACTTAGAAATAATATTTAAAGAAAATAAAGCTTTTCATGCGCACGAACCCTCTTTTACCAAACCTATCATCTGGGGGTGAGGTTATATCTGTACCTGAGAGCTTACAGTAACATTAGCAATGTAGAAGACCCATATGAACTGGGTTCTATCCCTACTTTCTCTTACCTTCTTCTAATGATGGTGGTGGCGGATAAATAATGTGAGATGCAGAATCTTTGTTTTCAGCTAGAGTACCCTAGAAAGTCAAATGAAATACACAAAATTTACAAGTTACACTATGATACCAATCTCTGCCAGAAAATTCCCCCTGTGGAAGGGACTGTGAAATGGGTCATTTTAAGCTTGAATGAAAATGCTTGTTATCATGCTAAGCATACACAATCGCAAGAAGTGTAGTGTCACTTGATTGGAAATGTTATTACCGATATATAGATCAGTTCCTAGCATGCCGTAGCATCAAATCGCAACAAGCTACTTCAAGACAACTTTGATGTGACATCGCTGGCCATGACTGGCTGCTGAATAAGCTGGCAATTTTTCTGTCACTCACTGCGATTGCTATAGTGGGAATTCCAATTGAATGAATGCAGCTTTCAATAGTGTGACAAATTTTTGCGTACACTGCGCGATGTACGCCAGCGCAGCGCGACTGTGCGTGAGTAACGCGAAGTGAATCAATCATGCTAACGCACTTTTCGTGATTGGATAGCATTGTATCCAAGGTCGTATGCGTTCGCGTTGTAGTTTGAAATACGCAATATACGATCGCGGTTGGATCGAGTGCAGCTGTTAAAAGCTGCGTTCATTCAATTGGAATTCTTACTATAGTACACGTATATGTGGCATTATGTGCATCACTTTGCAAAGTGCCCTGATGCAGTAAAAATCCAACCTAACAAATTTCAATGCAAGAATTCATGGTGTGTTAACATTTCGATTCCGCTGACTGACTTCACAATAATTTTCCTCTGACAACCTACAATTCTTAAATTCCTTGAGTAGGTACTTTTCTTTTGACCGATAGTATAGCTGAAATAATAGTTTCTCGACCATGAGAGCTCAATTGGCACGCAATGGCAATTTCGTCAAGCGTACATCGCCTACCACACACGCTTTGGGCAGCGCTGCATTTCCCATGCGTGTACAATCAATCGCACTATCGTGTCATTCCACTAAACTTGCGACATTACGCAGTGCACACAGAACATTCATACTCTCATGATCGAGAAACTATTATTTTAGCTATAGTAGGGGACATGTGCACATTGCATCCCCATCTTTTGTGCATGTTACGGTAAAAGCCTAAATTTTGGTACACCTACCTGATGCCCTTTGATGATTTCCTTCAACTTTGTCAAGAGTTTGGGTTCGATATCTTCCTGGAGGTATACACAGGGAAGCGTGTAGCATTTATTCTGCAGTAGGTGTTTGGCCACACTCATGAACATCTCCACATTGCGATCCATACGAGATGGTGACTGGAAGTCAAATCTCCGCCTGGGTAGGGTTATAAATAATGTGAATTATGCATCACAGAGACCACAATCCTGAAAAATGGTTGGCAATTCATTTTGGGTCGGTGCATAAGTTTTTGACAATAGGCTAACAATTGCATACCTCCCAACAATAGAAAGGCCGAAATCTGAAAACCCACAGGGCGACCCAGAATCCTTTGATCCCGCGGTGCACAGAGGCAACAATAGTCCCAAAATAGGCTGATTTTTGCATATTTTAGGCATAGATCTGTGTACTTCAGGAGGTCATTAGAGGAGGAACAAAGTGAATTTTTTTTGGGGGGGGGAATCAACAAATTTTGCACAAAATTGCTGCAAGAAAAGTGGAAATTATTGTGATTTTGGGATTTTACTAGGGAGCAAGTTCTGAGTCCTGAGTCCATTCACTTTTTTGTACTGCGTACAACAAAATAAATCTTGATTTTATTCTTACCATCCTTGCTCATTCTTGAATTTGTAGACAGCATGTAGGATATGGCACAAACCTCCTCCTGACTTCCAGTCTAAGAAACATTTCATCTGGAAAAAACAATAAACAATGTATCATAAAATCACAATCAGCTCATAATAGGCAGGAAATATTAAGCTTTTACCACTATGCCAAAAAGACCCACATTAAGAGTGCTATTAGTTCACCTGTCTGGTGTATATTCATTGGCGTAACTAGGGTTGGTAGCGCCCGGGGCAAGAAACAAAATTGGCGCCCCAAACCCCACCCAAGAATATCTGGGCAGTGGCGTAGATAGGGGTTGTGACGCAAAGAGCTAAGGATACATACATTGTAATGCCCCCACAATTCTTGCAACAATTGAGTGCCGAGCGCGCAAAATTTTGGACAAATAAGGCCTACCACTAATTAATTTTGGTTACTAGAAGTTGAATATCGGTTGATTTTGTGCTGAAATGCGTGCGAAGCTCACAAAAAAATTTGACTTTCATCGCCTGGAGGGGCGCAGAATCGATGCTGAATTGGTCAATTTGGCACCCCCCTACAGGTGGCACCAGGGCACGTTGCCCCCCTAGTTATGCCACTGTGTACTATATGTACATCCATATCAAAGCGATGCACTTTAATGGCTGCTACATGTGTCTCATTTCAAATAATAGCTATGAATAAATACCAGACTCATCTCAAGTGAAGGTAACTCAGTCAAATCATCCCAAGTCACATGGTTAGGAAAATGTTCTCTGTATTCGTAAACCATGTGACTTGGGATGATTTGAAGTGACCTTCACTTGAGTTGAGTCTGGTATTTATTCCTAGCTACTGTTTGAAATGAGACACATGTAGCAGCCGACAAGTGCATCGTTTTGATATGGATGAACACATATTTTGTGTGTTGAAGAAAGTATACAAAGTAAAGGACTTGAATTAATAATTTGTGATGGTTCTGGCGAGATGTTGCAAGAAAATTCTCAATACAAAATATTTTGAAATTAATCCGCAATGTTATAAGGTCCGCCGATTACGAGCTGATCAAAGTATAATAGCATGTTGAACTAGACAGAATCCTTTAAATCTGACACTGCACAGTTGTGTCCAAGTTAACCTTTCGAACATGTTCATTTTTGATCCCATATTTTAAGAACACCCAGAGCGTGATCCTGTCACAACAGCGTGTAGGACAAAGGTGTCAGTCTAGTGTTAAACTACAAATAGCACTTTACCATTTTTTTTGGGGGGGGAAGTGAATTCAGGGAATGGGCAAATATCTGACCATTTGACAATTATTTCCCCCAAAGGGGTGGGGGAATTCCCTGTGATGTCAGTGCTAACTTCTGATTTCTGTCATCACTGGATACTATTTCTCTTCAGTGCCAAATTCAGTTCCAAGTTTTATACCTCTACACAAGTTAAGGCGACACGATCTTTTGTTGGTCGAAACAACCAAAAAAAAATCAATTTTCATTGTCTAAATCAATATATTATTGAAAAATAACACTTTGATGTTTTGCAAAAGTTCATTCTATAAATCATATACTTTAAAAACTTGCTTGATTTATTGTTGTCAATGAGTTATGCACGTTTTACAAAAGTGTTGTTGTTTCAGCCCTCTTTACAACATAACTCAAGAACCACAGGACCTACAAAAGTATTTCTGTGATATTTGAATTCTTCTACATACTCGCTATGAAATGACCAATGCAATGTTTGCCAAAGCTCACTACCATTCGCAAGATGCTGTGAACTACATACCAAATCGCAACAATTTAAAATAGTTGCTAACCTTATAATATAGCATTTGCTTTGTTACTTAGAAGCAGACATTGTATTTTGCTTAAGTAACAAAATCTCCAAGAGTGACGCTCCCTAAATTGGGGAAAAATACCACCAAAGGGAAATTTGCAATTATCTTGGCTTACACTAGATTAAAACTGTGAATCTATTCTAATATTACAGGTGAAACATTTAAAATATGGCAAATTATCACAAAATATTGATCACACAAAAATGTCACTTTTTCAGTATTTTACTTGGGACTGGAGGGAGGGCAGATGAAAGGAAACTAAACTTACCGGCAGCCTGGTGAGGGCTGGGTTGCTGACTCGCCTACCAAAAGCATCATCCTGAAACTGCACTAACTGTGCAATCAAACTGGCAAGGTTCTTGTTGGTCAATGGCTCAGTTTGGATGAACTGCGAAACAAAATTAGGCAATATTTATAATTACTACATGTAATATGGGTTACCAGTGTCATAGCAATCTACTTAAGAGTATAATGCAGGAATATACAAGATTGTATAGGGGTAGCGTTAACTTGCACCTTAAGGGTCATTAGGTAGCTTTCATTTTAAAAGGTCCATGACCAGAGATGCCCATCAGCGATGTCAAAAAATCCTGTATGACAAAAAATGTCCTGAAAAATGAACATTGGTCTTTAGCTATACATTTGTACAGGATCATCCGAGTAAAATTTCCTGAAGACTGGCAACACTGCATGACACAGACTACTACAGAGTGACCATGTATCAACAGTCAAAGTCCCTGTGCATTGCATGCTAGGCCTGGCATTTTCGGGTAATTTTGTACCCGGGTACCCGCCGTAATTTTCGGGCGGATAACCGGGTTACCCGAAATTGAAAAAAAAAAAAAAAAAAAAAAAAAAAAAAAAAAAAAAAAAAAAAAATTTTTTTTAAAAGTTTTTATTTTTTCGGTTTTGTAGTGTCTCTGGACCTAGACCTAAATGCCAGGATCATTCATGGTTGACCTAAAAAAAAAAAAAAAAAAAAAATTCAAGATATTTTGTTATTTTTTATATGAAAATTGATAATTTGTATTCATGTCATAGTCTATTAATGATTTCAAAATGTATTGAATTTGAATGCATTTTGAAATCATTAATAGACTATGACATGAATACAAATTATCAATTTTCATATTAAAAATAACAAAATATCTTGAATTTTTTTTTTTTTTTTTTTTTTGAATTTGGTACCCGGGAGGGTATTTCCTACCGGGTAATGTAATCTCGGCGGGTACCCGTTTACCCGACCGAAAATGCCAGCCTTATTGCATGCTGTGAATTCTTGCATACAATGTATTCAGGAGGTCGATTGTTGGATTGTGAAACAATCACGCCCAGGCCTTATATTAAGTATGCCTGGACCAGGAGCTAGTTAAAAGAGCTCCTGTTCCCAAAGATGGCTCCTGGTCCATTAGTTTACATTGTAAAATATTGGACACACCAGGAGCCAAAATTGGGCAACCATGGGGTAAAAAAAGCCTGGGTGCCTGCTTAATATAAGCCTTGATCACGCCAGTGTTGCGTGCTGTCGCGTATACGCAATAGAGCAATGCGTGTCTTCCTGATCGACAGTCTCATCCCCTATTTCATTCATAAAAACTGAGATTTTGGCATCAGAAGAAAGTTCATATTTTTCTCATCACTCCAGTGAAACAAAAACGTAGTGATTTGTAATTTACTAAAAGTGTACCGGTACATAATATCACATGAGCCATTGTTATACGTTTCTGCATCTTATATTCTCATATCATAACTGGTATCAAATTGTTCCAGTGAGTGTGATCGGAAATTGTGTAACATTTGGTAGTAGGCAACCTTGTCACATCTAAGCGATCGCAATTTACCAGCACAGGTACCTGAACCATGGAAGTTTCATTAATCCTTTGAAATTGTTGAAGAGGATAATAAGCTTGTAGAAAGCACTAGCATCAAATGCGTATTAAAGCCGTATTAATCATGTGCAAATTGAAGCTGTCTTCAATTTTCCTGTTGTCTTATGCGTCGCATGCCCACACACGTGCGTTTATTCTCAGCCATTTGAGAGCAGCACAGTATTGGAAGGAAGGAAAGTTCTGGCTGGGAGTTCTGGCCAGGCCTCCAAATTTTTTTTTTTCCAAAGTTTTCGGCGACCTTGGAGAACCACTGGACCTATTATGAAACTTCAGGATCATTCACAGTTAATTTTAAAAAAGAAAAAAATTACAGTTTGTTATCCTGTATATGGGCTATTTCATTATAAATGACACGTTCACAAAAATGGCTTTTATCATATCTGGTTGATATAATTAGGGTGATAATGCAGTGTTATTAACTTAATTCTAAGTATGCCACAAACTACAAGCTACATGAGCATTTTTACAGAATTCTGTCTATTTTTTGTATAAAAAATTGCCAAAAGGTACATTTTAACCCAATTTTGGAGTCCCATTTCATTTTGCCCATGTATTCTGAATAAATTCTTTGAAAAATTAGGTACATTCTATGGCAATGTGCTTGTTGCAATGAAAATATGATATGTGTGGAACATCATGCAAGTTGAATGGTGAAAATTGGTGCAAAAATGTTAAAATTCAGAGATTCTTGCAAAATTGGCATTTTATGTTAAATAAAAAAATGAGTGTCCTCTCCAATTCATGCCTCCATTTTTGTTAACATTAAAGAGGAAATATAAACCCTTACCCTACCTGTATAATCTGTGTTATATTACCAATTGATGGGACAGGGCACTGATTGAGGAATTCATTTATTTTACATACAGTAGACCACTTGTTCTTGATACCACAGTTCCGCGTTAAAAATTTGTCCTCTCCAGAACTGAAGTTAATTACTAATTGTTGAAATAAGAAGGATTATATCATAGAATGTGAAATTTGTAGAGGAAGAGTGGTCTTCCTTCTACCAAGGTGGCACATGATTTGGTATTTGTTGCATTTTGCAAGCCTGTATCCACGATTCTGTTTGCAATTTAACAAATGTCCTCTCCAGCACAATTATGTCATTTCCATGAATTGGTAAACAAACTAAAAATAAAAATTTCAAAGAGCCAAACCCACAAGAAATTTTTGCATTTTATTGCAAATTATGCTTACAAACCACTTTAGTGTTCAAATTATTGTCCAGTTGTTGAGAACACATATGATATTATTCTGCATTGAACTTGGTTAGCTAAAAATTGCAATATTCCTAATTTAACCAGAATATTAACCCTGTTTGTAGTGGATTTTAAATGCTGGGGATCTTTTATGCAATAATATTGATGCAATAATATTGATGCAGCTATTTCTAAAGTTAAAGTATGCTTAAATAAGTATTAAAAAATGTGTCCTATCCAGAACAAATGACACAGGAGGGTCTTTTATTTTAGGTTTTCCATGACTAGTACAACAGATTGACGAGAATACTCACTTATGCATCAGTGTAGCTATTGGGCAGGACAAAATGACTATTTCATGAATTTTTCATGTGAAGATAAAGTTTATCCTTAAAATATGTAGTAATTTTGCACCATTTATCTGGATTAGTATCAATTTACTAATTGTTTTATATTGAAACTGGCATATTTAAGACACTGAAGTGTAAAGGAACATACAACAATTATTACAGACTAAATATGAATAAGTATGAACCCAATGTTGGTTACATATACTCTTTCAAAGTTGTGTATTAAATTGTTTAAAAAATGTCCCTCCAGACGGCAGCTATTTTTACACAGCAAAAATTCAATTTAATTTTTTTAATGGTTCCTGAGGGTCTGACGCTCTAATATTTTCAGAATTATTGACACACCATCTGAACTTTGAAATGATAATGAATTTGCATGAAATAAATGAGTTTGAATTTTGACCCCTTTTGGGACTCAATGTTGTCATTTATAATGAAATAGCCCATATGTTACCATTAACTAATGTTTATTTCTTCATCTATCACATACAGTATTATTATATTAGATGCATTGGTTTTCCATGCATTTATAATATGTGATAGATGAAGAGGTAAACACAAGTTAATGGTTTGCATATTAAGGATAACAAACTGTAATTTTTTCGTCATTTTTTTCCATTTTTTTTTTCAAATTATCTGTGAATAATCCTAACCCTTCAGAATAGGTCCAGTGGTTCTTCAAAGTTGCAAAATACTTTTAAAAAAATGTTAAAAAATAAATAAAAAATTGTTTTGAGTTTTGACAGTGATACTTTGAAATTTTAAGTTGTGTTTTTGTGTGAAAAAGGATGTAAATTTAAAAAAAAAACTGTTCCAAAATAAGGCTCAGATTGCATGAGAGAGCATCTAAACCCTGAGAGCTTCCAGGGCCCTTAAGCGGGCCCTGGACCCCGGCCATTAGGATTTCGCTTCGCGCTCGTGATGTCCGCTACGTGCACATAGGCCTATTTCAGTTATTAATAATAATAATAATTCAAGGAAATCCCGCCTATTTTTCAGGCGCACCACTGCAACGGCAGTGTATTTCGACAATTCACGCGTCACTGCAACGGCAGTGTAATTTTCGAATTTCGATTTTTACATGTATAATCTATATTTCACAGAAAATTTTCAGCACTTGTCATTAAGTTCCCAGACAGCAGAAAATTTTCTGGAGGCCTGGTTCTGGCTAAGCTAAGTAATTTTTTGGAAGCTTAACAATTTGGCTGCTCGAGAATCCTTTACCACGGCCTGGCAAGTCTATGCGCTGCGCCTTGGCCATGAAAAGTTTTGCCAACACCATGACACTTATCAGTCATGCTAGTGTCAGTGATAGACTGTGGACAAGTCTGAGACTGTACTGTGTATAATAAATTGTGTACACCATTTTTAGTAAGCTTAAAAAATTCAAAAATAATACCAAATGTAACGTTTAATAACTACTAAATATAATAGATTTCATGTTTCACATTTTATATGTGGATCAAAATTACCGACACTCCAGTTGTATAAATAACTTCAACGTGCATAAATCAGTAAAATTCGAGATTTTAATCTCATTCTCCAGTGTCAAATTTCAAAGGTTAACAAAGGCCTTCCCACAGCGAGACTCGATCACTGACTTGATGTGCACGCGAGTTACCGAGCCTACAGAGTGTTTTCGACCAGTTTAACATGTTCTCACCTTTTTGCAGTTTCTTTGAAGCCAAGATTTGACATTATCGAGTTGTGAAATCGTCTCCTGTGACTCAAAAAACTTGAAATCCGCTCCTCCGTCTCTCTTTTTGTTTGCCATTTTCGTGATCACACGCATGACAATGCCTTTGCCGATTCACAAACCGGACCGCCGCATACACCTCATTCCCGATATGCTACTTCAAGAATATATAATATATTTTGATCATGCAGCTTATTCTGCGATCATAATTATTATTTAAATCTTAATTTAACTTCTTAAAAGGTTTTTTGACAAATTTTGGCAAATTTAAAGAACAATTATGGCAAAATAATAATAATAAATTTAAGATATTTATCATATCAGGGTAAATGGTAAAATATTAGTGGAGGAATTCAATTAATCAGCTACAAACAACCCAATCGAAAATGGCGACGAGCAGAGGATTGCACGAAAGGCCCGAAATGAAACAGAGAGGTATGTATCAGGGGTGAATTTTACACTATTTGTAGCTTTGATCACTATTTCTTCCGAACAGATGGTTAACGGAAATAATGGTCTACCAATTCATACTCATTTCTGGACATTTCATAATTAAGAAAATACAGAAAAGTGAAACAAGTCAAACTCAATTAGCATTTATCACACAGCCACAGCAGTATATCCAGGCTGGACACATCACACTACCGTGTGATGTGTCCAGTTCGTCGCCGAACTTGCATATAACATGGAGAGCTTAGCATAACGGCCTGCCTATTTACGCTTCCTGAAAACACTCTTGCACATAACATACAAAACCACAAATTCACTAACTTCAACTTGCACTACCGACACCATGAAAAATATTTTAATTATTACCGATCCTTCAGAATACTTGCAAATATTGGCAGTTTCATAAAATCCTGCTGCTGAAAATCGTAAATTCCACAATCTTCTGTCAGATCCAGGTCAGTAATCACAGGTGGGCGAATCTACCAGCGTGACAAGACCAGAGATAATAAAAAGGATGAGAGGCCACGCCGTACACATAGCTAGCCTGATTGGCAAGCCGCCGCTGGCCAGATCTTCTCTGACGGTCGTGTATGATGAGTAGAGACCATAGAGCCCTATATAGGGCTCTGTGGAAGAAACGGTTCCTAATTTTGAAGCCATGGATAATATATTCATTTATACGAGAACCATATTTTTGTACCAATCACAGAACAGAATTTCACTTACTCACAGCTGTCAATCATTCTTGTGAAACGAAGCTCTGCCTTAGTATCAAGGTCTTCTTCTGCGCATTGGTTGTACGCATTAACTAGCCTCCAGCACAAATCCTGTGCACACGATCAGGTTGGATGGGCGGTTTACGCCTGGTTTACACAACAGGAACTGCGATGCATCCTAAACTGGATCGTTTCCGTGTATTCGCATTGCATGGTGGGTAATCGCCTGCCAATTTGCGTAGCTCCACGTTCACAACAGTTTAAAATCAACACAGGTAAATAATCCATATAAAAATTAACATGGACACAAAATTGACATAGCTTATGTAATTCAAATAATAAAATAATAAAATGTAATATTATCATGATAGATGCACGTTTTATTAAAACTTGAAAAGATTATTAAGTCCAATAATTTGTTTGTGTTAGTTTGCACGAGTCACAAAATGGCGACCCATCACACATTTTCTGCATGTGCCGACATTAGTAACTCATAGTGACTGTCCTCAAACTAGCGCCAGTGTGTCTCAGGCCTGATAACGACCCCAGGTAATTGTATGCAGAAAGTTTTCTTGCGAACAGCTGCAGGTGACAATTAAACAATGAACACGGCTTGTTTATGTACATGGGTGGGGAGGCTTGTACGTCAGCTGACGTGTTTTGGACATGTTCCGGCGTAAAAAAGTGTCGTTTTTCTTCATGAAAAATACCAGCGATGACCAGTTTTTTGTGGGCTATTTGATTTACAGGTATGTCGGTTCGTCATAGGGTAGAAATGATAGCTGTACAATTTGTATAACATACAGTTTAACATAGGCCTAAACATTTATGGGCACAAATCGACCTTCCGTATTATGCACAAGCAGGCCTGGAAATAAGTCGGTCTGAACCACGAGCCAAACATCTGGTAAAGCGGCTCCTGGTCCTGTAATTTTCTAGCGAACCAGGAGCCATTTTAAAGAGCCAGGAGTCGTTTTTCTGAAAGTTTCAAAATGCTTATTTTTGTTATTTCTATAGCTTTCGATGCTCACCTGAGATGTTATCTGAACAGACTTTTAATTTATTTTATTTTATTTTATTTATTTTATTTATTTTTTTTATTTATTTTATTTAATTTTTTTTATTTTTTTTTTTTTTTTTATTTTTATTTTTATTTTTTTTTTATTTTATTTTATTTTTTTTTTATTTATTTAATTTATTTTATTTTATTTTATTTTTATTTTATTTATTTTATTTTATTTTATTTTATTTTGTCTTTTTTTTAGGAAAAACAATATCTAGAAACACATTGGCAAAATTCAAGATGGCCGCCTTCATGATCGCGATCATCACGATCACCTAACCAGAAAACAAGGCAAAATACTGCCAAAATTATGAGCCCTGAAGGCAAATATCAAGGAAAATTGGCAAAATACTAGGTAAAAGATAAGATTTGGCACTGCATTTTGTTGAAAATACATTGAAATGGCCGATATTTTGAGTGGAAATGAGCTTGCCTGACGAAGTTTTACTGGGTCATTTCCTGCACTGAACTTGTCAAAATGGAGCAATAATACCGGGCGCAAAATTCAGATTTTCTCTGGCGCCTGGGCGTGTAATTCTGGTTGGATCCAGGCGTCAAAACTCGGTAACCGTAGGGTAAAAATCGCTCGGCGCCTGCTTGTTTCCAGGCTTGTGCACAAGTATGTGGAAGTGGCAGGCATACCACAGCAGGCTCAGCATACATGCACAATCAAACTTGCACCATTGGCACTGTACAAATAATTAAGAGAACACACCAGGTGCCACCACCATGATGATCAATTGCACAGTTGGGAAACCACCAACCAACAGTACACACAGAGCTGCTCACATTACAACCCCATGCACTGAACTGACCAATCAGGTGCATGGATTTTCAAGAAAATTTGTTCTGGACTATGAAAAATGCTCATGCATATTACGTTTGTCCATCAACATTTGACTGTCTCCACTTGTACTTCCTAGTCCTACACAAGTAGCTTGAATAAACCTTAAACTTCCGTAGAAAAACTTTGAAAATCTCCCAAAAACTTGTAATTTTTTACAAAAAAGGCCTTGATTGAAATTTGAGTCATGTTGGTTCCACTTACATCAGTTACATGTATTTCAATGGGATGTAATTTGAGCTGGTGATGTCATTGGGTTATAATGAGCTGTGGTTGATTCATTTGCATAAGTTGAATTTGTACAGAAGTTTGCTTGTGACATGTACATGTACATAAAAATAAGCTTACCGTACCGATCATTCATGCCGATTCAAGGCAAGCGATGTGTTTTGTACATAATCTCGAGTCATTCTCCCATTCACAGTGAATCATGTCTTCATGATGCATTTTTTAATTATTTTATGTACGTGATAAAAAAAATTCAAAGTTGTTTTAAGGCCATATGGTAGGAATCCCAGGCAAACCTTAGTTAACACATTTACTAGTCAGTCAAATTCGCCGACAATGTCAATGCATATTTACATAGAAATTTAAAACAACTGGCCGAAGAAAGAAACCTACATAAATATGCTTTCTATACTTCACTTGACCCAAATATATGATTTTTTATGGTGATAAGACAGGCGCTCATGGAATTTTAGAGGATTTTGATAGCAGTTCCATTAAAAAAGCTGCTATCATAATGAGAATAAGATCTAGAAACACCCCCGAAATGCCGTTTTGGGGAATTTTGCTAGCTGAATTTTTTTGATGAAAGTCAATCTTTGACAAGATGTAACTTTGCTACGGAAAGTGCTATGAAAAAAGGTTTTCAGTTTTGGCTTTGCTTACTCAAGAGCTTTAATTTGATATATAAAATGATGCAGTTTGATGGCAAATTTGAATTCACCTAGCATACCTACATGGGAATGCAGATTTCAGATTTGCGTCTCCACATCCCGCGCATTCACTTTGGACTTTCTCTTCTTAGACTTAGAATGTTTAGGGTCCAAAGGGCTTATCGGTGGGTCAGTGTCGTTCTCTTGTTGACCACCGGAAGTTTCACAAGCAGTACAAATCCAATCAAACGATTTTGTGAGTAGTTGATCGTAGTCCTCCTCACTCATACCAAGCAATACAATACATAGGTAACCCAGGCAAACTTTAGTTAACACATTTGCTAGTCAGCCAAATTCGCCGACAATGTCAATGCATATTTACATAGAAATTTAAAACAACTGGTCGAAGAAGGAAACGTACATAAATATGTTTTCTATACTTCACTTGACCCAAATATATGATTTTTTATGGTGCTAAGACAACCGCACATGGAATTTTAGAGGATTTGGATAGCAGTTCCATTAAAAAAAGCTGCTATCATAATGAGACTAAGATCTAGAAACACCCCCAAATTGCCGTTTTGGGGAATTTTGCTAGCTGAAACTTTTTGATGAAAGTCAATCTTTGACAAGATGTAACTTTGCTACGGAAAGTGCTATGAAAAAATGTTTTTCAGTTTTGGCTTTGTTTACTCAAGGGCTTTGATTTGATATATAAAATGATGCAGTTTGATGGCAAATTTGAATTCACCTAGCATACCTACAATACAGTCAATATGAAACCACTGTTCGCACAAATCACAAGGTCCCACAGCTAGGTGGTGATTCCGGACATGCTGCTTACAACTGCCACACGGTGCGGTGCAGTTTTCGCAGAACCACTCCTTACCACCATCCCTAATTTCTTTGAAGATATTCAAATCACCAATGCTAGAACACTTGAAATGTTTCCACTCTTGGCAGTCATTACAACTCACTTTTCTGTGGTTTTTGTAAATTTTGCGATTACATGTGGTACAAACCAGCTGTGTGTTTGGCCCTGGGTTTAAACTGATGTCACCTGCCAGAACAAGGAGAACACACAAGCCAATGTGTTTGTTTGGCTTAGATTTTATCTTGCGGAGAGGAGTATTAAGAGTCAACAACATGTTACACCTCGAAGCATTTACATATGGACGGCCCATTGATGCATTTATTATGATGAACAAAGCCTTTATTTGTTATCTGTTCAATTGAAACGGTATCTCTGTATTTAGCACTGTTTAAGTTTTTCATACCAAGGATTTCTCTCACCAGTAGTAGGCCAAGAGTTATTTTGTAAAGTATGATATGGAGATTCATTTTGATGACAAGTTAAGTAGACAATGTTGAAAATGGAGACTGGAGAATTGTCTTTTTTGTTAAAAATATCTAAACTACGGACAAGAAATTGCCACTTCCCTTTATTGATGATGTCCTCTTCATATCCCAGTTGCATCAAACCATTAAATAGTACTGAATCCAATCAAAGGCGAAGTCACTTTGAAATCCAAGATGGCTACCTTTCCCGCCACTGGAGGTAATGTGATGTAGGCGTTTCCCCGCAAAAATATGCTTGTAGTTTACAATGTAAGTTGCAGCGATCCCGGAGTTATTCGATTAAAAAGTTTAAAAAGACACTTAAATGTACACAAATTATCCACTAGCGTAAAAAACAACGAAAATAGTAGAAGACTTTTAGGTTTCCTTTGCTTTCCTCGTCAGTGATGAGTAGTGTAAACTCCACCGAATTTTGCTACCCGTAAAATGGCAGTCACGCACGCTGTCTTCGTATACAGTTTAAAAAGTCAGATAAATAATCATGCAAAAGTTCACAAATATAAATATCCACAGTAGTAAAATATCGCAGAAGTTCTCTTGGTAAACGATGATGAGTAAAAATACACGTAGAATTGAAAAACTAAATAAATAATCGCTAAAAAGACGGAGCTATTCCCGAGTACGTCCTGCTCCCGCGCTGCCAAATGTATGGGATGAGCTTCCGCATGCTCATCATGCTAGCGAGTCCAGCGAAAACAGGATTTTCCCATTTGTATCTGACCGTGTGTAAAAATGCTAGGATCATTCATGGGTGACCTAAAAAAAAATGTTTTTAGTTTTTAATATATATGAAAATTGATACTTTGTTTTCATGTCATACTCTATTAATTAATGATATCAAAATGCATTCAAATTCTATGCATTTTGATATCATTAATACAAAATTACTTGAAAATGCCAGGGCCAGACCTATGCACAAGTAACCATACCTGCATGAAATAATCAAAAATGAAAAACGGCTGCATGAGATTTAAAAAACGGCTGGACGTAGTGGACGCAAATCTGAAGCTTTCATTCCCATGGCCTAAATGATATTATGGAAAGGTCTTGGAAAAATGCTTTCCTGTGACACCAAGATGACCCTCCTACATCAAATATTTTATAAGAAAGCACAAACAATGTTTGCACCGCATCGGCATGAATGATGACGTCAAATGGCGACATTTCAGTTCTTGTTTTCCAAGAAATTTACCATCTTCTTGTTCAAATGCAGAATTGTGTCAGGCAGTTAAAAAATTGTCCAGTCAATCACGCTTGCATTTGCAAATGCATAATACACTAACGTAAATTACGGTGAGCAATGAGCATACATACATATGTTATGTAATTGTACGCTAGTCGCTATGCCAAGCGTACATCATGATCGTTATCAAAGCGCTCAAGCAAAAGCTTCAGAGCTGGCACCACCGGTTATGCATGCAACAAAAATAGCTAAAAACATGACACGGACGCTGAGTTTCATATGATTGGCTTGAAAAATGCAATTTGTTGCTTTCTTTTTTCTATTTACAGAAACAGTGATTTACAATGAGTTGGCTATCAGATCAAACATTTCAATATTAGATTATTGGTAAGTAAAAAATCATTAATTAGTACCGTATGTGAAATTGTTTTAAAACAAATTGAGATATTAAAGGTCCGTAACCCGATCGACAGCATCATCCCCGATTTTTTCATTGTTGATGAGGTTTTGGTATCACATAATAGATACTATTTTTCTCATTACTATCCTGAAATTTGACGCCCAAGTCGATGTATTTTCGGAGAAATCATGAATCACAGCGGTTTTTACAGGTATACCAGTGTGTAAACAATGGTAAATACTTTGGAATTCTGGGAGGAATTATGAACGAAATATCAGTCACCGCAAGACGGTGCGCCAGTATATAGTTATGAAAACGGCAACGATAAGCGTGGTGTGCTAAATAGCTCAATTGACTAGCGCGTTTGTTTTTTACCCGAGAGGTACCGGTTCAAAACCCGGTCTCGGAAGGGTTTTTTCCTCTCCATTTTACCCAAACTTTTTATTTTCTCATCTGAAGTGTACATAATGCAAGGGCAAATATATTTTGTTTCCTTTTTTTCTAAAACGGTAAAAAAAAAAAAAAACATTTTCCGTTCAATACGGGCCGGGCATTGTACAGCATGTCAGCATTCGTCATTGCTCTGCCCAGAATGCAATTCACGTATACCAAGGTATTGGATTGCAAATTTGGCTATTTATTCACATTTACGCTGAAAATGCTCTCGCTTTTTCACAAAGCAGCATAAAGGAGGCGATATTTGATATTATTATGTAATTTTAAAGACAATCCATATCCAAAACCAATAGGGTTACCCCCCTTTAAAGCAACAATTTACTAGTACATTGTAAGGCTTGATTAGGTAATAATCTACAAATGTAGGTAACATGATTGTAAAGTTCATGGAAGTTTTTTATAATTTTTTTTATTCCCTGTACTTGGGACTGGTGGGGAAAGAGACACACAACAGAGATGTATGCCACAAAAAACTGTAAAATGCATAAAAATGCCCGAAAATGAACTTTGACTGTATATTGAAGGATTAAAATTTTTGATCTAAATGCAAGAAAGTTATTCCTACCTCTTGGGATTTATTATTTTCAGATGCTTACTCCATCTTTCATCAGTTGGACTAAGACTGTGTTGTTGATCATCAGGTTGTGACCGTTTTGATCTTTTAGCAGTATAAATCAAAGTCAACCAGCCGTCTGTCAACATAGAGAGAGGCAGGTTAAAATTTTGAGGAGCCTGGGGGGGGGGGGTCTATGAGACTGATCAAGGCTAAGGTCAAAAAGGTCACAACCAGAGTGATAATCATATATCAGCATCACAGTCTCGCTGATGAAAGATGGAGTAACCATCTGATAATTTGGAGGGGTATAATTTGAGAATGAATTAAAAGACTAGTAAGTTTGCGTCTGACGTCATGTCAACAAGACTGAAAATGTCGCACTGCGCAGGTAAGCAACCAATCATGCCTAACAACAGATGCAAACTGGTCTGTTTAATTTTGTCTTAAATTGAATATATACATTGTATAGAAATAATTTTTTTTTTTTTTGGATCAAGAGTTTAAGTTACATTATTAAATCATGATACAATGTAGTAGAGAATCAACATTGTAATTTATTTGATATGTTTTACTGTTTTTTAGTCGGACTTCCATGTCAGCATTATCAGGATCCACTGCAGGCATTCTAGGATTGACAGGGCTCTATGGGTTTATATTTTACTTTGTAGCATCTTTAGCATTATCGGTGAGTATCTGAAGAATATATAAGCCTAGATTGTTATTTTCGCATGCAGAATTTCACTCCTGCATGTCCACTCCCGAAATTCGCGAAAATAAAACCCTAGGGTAAATAACAGCATACAGTCCTGTAGCATCCTATGGGTGTGACACCCCCAATACACAATTTTGTCGGCAAAAATTGACTGTTATCGTCAAAACCATGTGATTGTCGGCAAATGTAGTCAAAGCTATGTGTGATTGTCGGCAAATTGCAAGAGTCATATAAAATATTAATTTGTTGCGAAGTTGTGCCATTGTTGCGTAATAGAGCTATTGTTAATGTTATAGTAATTACTAATTAAAAAAAATAAGTCAAAACAAAATTGTGATTCCTACCCCCCCTCCCCACTTTTTAGATACTTGAGCGCTGTCCCGACTAAAAAAAATTTGGGTCTACAATTCACAAAATATTTCCGTCGGCAAAACATGCTGTACACCCCCTGAATCATATGTGGTATGTGTCGCCCCAAGTTCTATGAAAGTAAGTGAACATTTTTCGGATTTTTCCACTAATTTTCAAAAACACTTAAGTTTTGAAGTTAACTATCTTCCTTTCTTCTCGTTTCTTTTCAGTTTTTATTATTTATAGAAACAGGTAGGAATTGGAAGCAATACTTCAGAGCAAGAAGACCGCTGCTGACACATGGGCTTGTTGGGGGATTATTTGTATCCTTTATATCATATTTTGTTTCATTCCCTGCTGCATGCTGTACTTTGCACAAACAACTCCACAAATGATTTCCACACGATGATAATTATTTATTGCAAAACTGGAAAGGCATCAACATACTAGTTTAATCAGTCTTCAAAATAGTGGGAATTGCTAGTGAACAGGGTACGTGTAGTCATGGCACATTTAGTCAATAGATACAGGGCATATAAAATGTGTGTAGTGCATAGTACTGCGTACATATATATAACAAAAGCAGTTGATATCTGTGCACATGTAAATGAAACAGAAATATTTATGCCAAGGAAAGTGATAATTCACAGGGACAATTTTATTTTTTATTATTTTTTAGAAAAGAAGTAGAACACATTTTTTCAGTGATCACCAGAGTGAACTTTTGCATGGATCTTGCACAAACAAAGTATTATGAAGGGTAATTCTCTTGATTAACTTATATATATGGCTTTTTGAATCAAAACTCTTCCTGCCTTAAGGTGGCTGTGTGCTCTCAGACATGCATGTAGTAAAAGTGCAATAACTTTGTAATTATTCGCATAAAACATATAAAAGTATACATTTTTATGAAGGCAAGACATCAATAAATCTTAATATAAATACAGATTTGGGGTAAAAACAACAATTTTGAAGAAAATCACAAAAAGTGAGTTTTTGGCAATATTTGCTAGGTACAGCATAACAGAAAAACTCTCTTTCCAAAATATTTTATTTTGTTTTTAGCTCAATCTTGAGGCTCCATTTCAAAAACGGTTTTTTTTTTTATATTGGCCTTATTTTTTTGATATTGACCATATAAGGCATCAAAATGAACTTTTTAAAATTCAAAAACGCCTATTTGCACAAAATGATGCCCAAAATCGGAAATAGACCAAAATATAAAAAAATGAGAAAACCGTTTCTTATCATGCTTTTTACGATGATCATATTTGCTTACAGGTCTATAGATGCTGTATTTATTGAGTTATCGTGTACCTAAATCGTCATTTTACCGAGAAAATGAACATTGAAATAATGGCCGTTGAAGTTTAAAGTGGTCACATTTTGCACTTTCATCGAATCTCACAGGAGAATGCGACAGTTTTCGTTTTTGAAACTTATATTACGTGAACATCGGGTTAATCCACAGCCCCTTGAGAAATTTGAGCGAAATCCATTCATAACTTGATATTTAAATCGGGGGAAAGAACTTGAAAAAAACCCACATTTTATCAGCTAAAACGGAGCCATTTGACCACTAGGTTTTTGTGAAATCAGTGCTTCCGTGGTGTTTCCATAAGATGCGCCGCGCATGCAGTTAAGCGTCGTGTATTTGTGCGTTAACAAATTGCGCGATACGCAACGCGATGAGTTGCGCGCGTGTACCTTGCTGGTACAACAAAGATTTTCTTTCCTTTTCAATTTCAAACACGAGTGGAATAGTGAAATAAAATCCTTAAAATATTGCAGTTGGAGTTTACAAATCTGGATTTTCATTCCTTGTATTTATAAAAACATAACAAGGTACAAACATATCATAAAAACTCAATTTTGAGAAAGAAACAATGGCTAGAGTACTCAGCCGCGTTAATACCATCTTGAAGCCAATGAATTGTAATAACAGCAACATTTATGATGTCATTGGAAAACAAATAATTGCTGTAATTCAAGTATAATCATAATCATAATCTTTTCCTTAACATAATTTCAACAGACATATATTTTATTCTGGACATTCCTCTATGGTATGGTACATGTGTATTAAGAACTCATCCTGGCTCCAAAATAATATCAGTCTTTTGTGAAAAAGAAACAAACAATCATATTGAAAACCAAAACAAACTTATTCTGTAGATGTAAATGCTAAGCTTTCAATCTTTTCAGTGGGTTTGTTTGTTTGCAAGAAAACGAAAGGATATTATTTTGGAGTCACAAAAGTCAATGGAATTTACATGATGTGAAACACGACAACTCTTCTCTATTGACATCAAGACTTACGACAGATAATTTCAAACTTTACTTTGAGCATGTACTTGTCGTCTAGCAGCACTTTACGATTACTGGATTATTTTATATAGCTTATCTGGTGCAGTGAACAATGAAAAAGATTATCTGTTTTAAGGTTGACACCAGTGCTGTACGGTGCAAAAACTGATTGAGGAGCCAATGGCTCCTAACTTTATAAATTTAGGCACCCAAATTTTGCTCCCAGGTAAAAAATCTGAGGTGCCAACGTAAACTGAACAGCCACGTGTGTTGAATGTTCATAGCTGCTGTACTCTGATCTACATATTCCCATTGAACGCTACATACTTCATACGCAGCATGTACAGTGTAGGCCTAGCTTGACAGTTCTAAACGTGTCCGACGGCGAACCCGCTAAAAAACCCACTAATTGTTATGAATTCCCGTCGTAAAAGCCTATCCCACAATTTGTAGGCCTATATGTTTTCCAGGAAGTCCCCATTGAGACATGATGATAAATGCATATTAATAGCATACATTCGTACTCTTGAATGCTACATTACATACATGTTTTGTTTTTGGCGATTAAAAGCTTCAGCAGTTGGTCGCCATTGGCGCCAGGGATTGAATATTTAGTCGCCATCAGCAAAAATCTAGTCGCCAATGCGCCTAAAATGGTCGCACCGTACAGCACTGATCTGTTGTAAGGTTGACACTGATGACACCAATTATCAAAACAAAGGAATGGAATATCTTGAAACGTCAGTGCATGCTAAGTACAGAACAAAATGTTAAGAATATGCTACCCGGATCATCAAGTAAAGCGAATAACTCTGGGCCTAGCTGCTGGTTTGAGGCTGGTATGCACACATGACAGGTGCCGGTACTAAAAACCTTTTGACACATTGCTCTGGAAACTTGTCAACTGCGCATTCATAATATTGTATTGGTACGTGTATCTTATTGGGACATCCTTAATAATTTACATTTAATTACCATGGTTTTAACATAAATAGTAGGGCCGTTGTCGACAAGGCTGTTGTCCACAATATTGTCAACAAAGCAATTTTACAGATTGTCAACAAGCATGGACTAATTGTCAACAAAGATTAGTTATTAAAAATATTAGAGCTAAGCTTAAAAGGGCATTTCATGATCCACAGCCTCATCCCCCCCACTTTTCTCAAAAAAAGTTGAGATTTTTATACCACTGGAAACCTCTGGCTACATTATGTTTAGGTACCAAATATTTCATGCAAATTAATTTGTTTCGCAAAAATATCGTAAAATTTGAATTTCGTTCTGCTATACCAGAACGAAATTACAACGCATTGTCTATGGAGCAGTGTAATACACATAATCATGCATTACTCGAAAAAGCAAATCGTAATCAACTGTAATTTGGGAATAAGCTTTTTTCGTGGAAATCTACTGAAAAATGTCAAAGAGACTGCTAGGATCACAAAATACTCCTTTAAGATTACAATTTTTACCATGAAATAAATAAGTAATAATTGAGCACAAGATGACAATGATAGGGTGGATTAATAGACTTCATTGTGTAATGGTAAGTTTAAGTTACTGATATGATTACGTATAATTGACAGAAATATTTTGAATAAACGACGCATAATATAGTCTCTGAAATTAATATTTGGACTTTATTAATGTATTGCTTTGTCGACAAATTGCCGATGTTAGGTCTTGTTCTTCACCAATGAAAATGACAGTACTTGGGATTGTGGAAAATAGTGTTATCTCACCAAGGGATTGAATTGTGTTTTGTTATTATAAATGTAGTACACATTGTGGTAATGTTTTGTATTTTGGCAGTGTTTAATAATCGAAAGAAGAGGGTATTATATGGAAGAGATGAGTTATGTGTGAGGTAAAATAATTTTGAAAGAATCATTTGATCCTAATATGACTTGACAAAAGGAACAGGATAAATCACATTCCAAATTCATGTTGATTGAGAGACTTTTAGTGACTACCATATTCAACCTAATTTAGTGCCCTCCCTTAATAAGCACCCTTACCGATTTTTTGAGCGTCAACTCTCTCAGCGGCGGCGCCCCCTTTTTAGTGCACCAATTCCATCAAATGTGTAAATAAAATTACCTCCTAAACCATCTATGATGATTTTAACATCAAATACACTGTATTTTGAATGTTTATGCATACAAATTCTATTTGTAACTTTTTGTAATTTTAATAAGCCACCCTGAAAATAACCGACTTAATTGTCTCTAATTGTGACACGATCTGGTCCATGGGGCCAAAGGCGGCAAATTTGAAAATCTGAGATCAAGGTAAAAATATGGAGTAAAAAAACAGTACAATACATAAGAAATAGGCATCAAAAAACTTTGTAACTTTAGAACCAAGTATGCTAGACCTTTGGTGTTTTCAGTAAATGATAGCCTATTATATGTATAAAGTTATAATTACAGTAACTCAATTTTCAAAAATGCCTCCTTTGGCCCCCATGGACCAGATCGTGTCACAATTTAAGGTCGAATATAGACCTAGAGGTGTTTATTTAGAGGTTAATAACTGTGCAGCGTTATTTGGAGGGCATTGTGAAAAATGTCACTTTCTTCTCTTCACTTTAAAAAATAATGCAAAGGTTTCCTCAAAAGTTTGTAAAAATATTTTTTTTTACATTTTGTTATAACAGTACAACCAATTACAGAAGTGTGAATCACAATCTGTGCAAACAAGTAGCGCACAATCCAAATACAGCGATCAGCGCGCGCACAGTTTTACATTCAACAGAGCGCACACGAAGATTACTAATATTTACACTGACAGCGTGGAGGTGATTGTTTAGAGGTTAATAACTGCGCATCGGTTATTTGGAGCGCATTGTGAAAAATCTAAACATTTTGCCTTTGGAACCGAGGAATATCCCGAGGGGCATAGCCCCGAGGGATTTTCCGAGGTCCAAAGCAAAATGTTTAGATTTTTCACAATGCCCGACATATTACCGATGCAAAGTTATTAATTAACCTCATTCATAACCGTCACTTTAATCTCTTCACCTTACAAAATAACACAAAATTTTGCTCAAAAGTTTATAAAATAGATGATTTTTACATCTTCCCTTGCCAAAAATCGATCAGGCTAAAACAGAACGACCAATAACAAAAGTGCGTATCACAATCTGTGCAAATATGGTAGCGCATAATCCAAATACGGCAGCCAATACACAATACCGCGCACGCAGAAGTCAATTGTGTGCGACATTGGAACAATTACGCATTTTGCGGTCAATTGTGAGATATTAATGACCTCGATTTGCGTTCGCGTTTTCGCAAATAATAAAATATGATTGGATCGCACGCATCGCGTTTATTAATGAGGTTATGAATGAATATTAGTAACTGTGTTTTACGTTAGCGGTTTGGCAAATAAATATAATTGATTGGATCGCATATATTACGTTTATTCATGAGGTTATGAATATTCCACTGTGGTGCTGTTGACAGTTTTAAATTTATAGGTCTCATGAAAAACATTGTCCTTAAGACTCATGCTAGTTGATTTCAAACTTGACAAAATGTTACCTTTCTTGATTTGGTAACATAAATTATGTGATAAAAATTAGTAATACATATACTTGGATCGCAAGAAAATGAAACACTTGCAGTCAAATATTTATAGTTCTGTGTTTGTGATATTTTAATGTCAAAAATAAATTACAAGATATAACAAAACAAGCATGTGTTTGATTTTACATTTTATACTGTGGACAAAAATGTATTGTTAAATTGGTGGGCAGTTTCTGTCAAAATAAGAACATACCAAGTTCTACAGAAGAAAAGTATTGTTCAGCATATTGATTTGTGACACCTATAGATCCTATCGAATAAACTCAACCAGAACGGTATAACAATTAAAATCGCATATGTGTTGGTTCCAAGTTAAGTGACAGAGTGACCCTTTGCCTGGACAGGTGTCTAGTTCGATTCCACAACCATTCATACCTATCACCTGTTTTATTGCATTATCATGTGAACTGCCCTGTGGTACCTTACAGAGAGCAGAATTTTGTTTAAATGAGGACTAGTGACATAGTATTCGATAGGGAACATCAGAATATGGTGACAAAAGGAAAAGATTTTAGAGAAGACAAAATTAGTATTTAATGCTACTTCATACTTTTCGCCCACACCTTTCGAAACAAGGATATTCGCCATCAAAGTGATGGAATAATCAGATTAATTACCATAGCAATAGGTGAAAACAATTTTTGAATATATCATGCTGCACTGCAAGCAGATTGCACTCATCACCTGTGTATGTCTGCAATTATAGATTGAATACAATACCGCTCTTTTCAAAGATACTAATCTTACAGGTGCGAGTGATCGACATGATATGGTTCAATGCAGAGGTACAGCGTGAACGTACTAGTGCAGCGCAATGTAATCAAAAATTGTTTCCCCCTATTGCTATGTTAGTTAATCCGATTATTACATCACTTCGATGGCGAATTGTAGACTTTCAGTTCAGGATGTTTTGCCGTGTGGCCCGTGTCTATTAGTAGCTCATTTGAAGCTAAACCTGTCAATTTTGAAATTACACTCTGTCATTGATGTGATCAAGCAAAATCAGTCGGAACTCGGAAATATTGATTTTGAGATATAGCCAAACAAAGGAAATATTTCCTTTCGTTTCCTGTTGTTTTGGAAACTCTTTAATTGCTCATATATCTTTCGAACTGATTTTCAATTTCAATGGGGTTTTCTGCAAAATGCAGCTTTGTAAATGCTTTTTACTATCCTCTAAGAAACTGAAAATTTAATATTTCTTGAGTTCTGACTGATTTTGCTTGATCACATCACATAATTGATGTAATTTTGTTGCATTGTAAACTACTTCGCTATCCAATCCATAAAAGAACATATTTGTGACATGATCAAGGGAATGAGTCGGATGTCGCAAATATTGTTTTTTAGATATTGGCAAAACAGTGTTCAAATGCTTTTGCTTTATTATATATCAGCCATTGATAAATGGCGCATAACTCGGTAACCTGATGTCTGATTTTCATGGAGTTTGCATCAAAATAAAGCATTCATAAAATTCCAGAAAATGATGTGAAAAATTTCTAATTGAAAACTCCTGACATGTGACACATTCCCCTTGATCATGTCACGTATGTGCATTTTTATTTTTGAGGTAGCTGTATTGAATATGCCGTGAAAATTTACACTTTTCCATTATAATAATTTTGTTTATTTTATAACTTTTCAGAGAATTCTTTCGTTTCTGTACATACAATAAACCATATCTCCTTTTCTTCCCTGGTGACTTTCTGCTCATTTTATGAGAACATATCTCATTATTTTTTTGTTAACCTAAAGAGGGAATATATCGACTGATCAGTGCCAGAAGTGGGTTTAGTGCAATAGCTGCCATGTGTAGAAGAGTACAATATACTGTGTAAATTGCCAGATGTTCACAGGGTAGCTATTGTATCTACCCACTTCTGGCACTGATCAGTCATTATATTCCCTCTTAAAAAAAAAAAGATGTATGTATGAGCAGTCGATATTAATGATTCTGGACGTGGCCAGCTTAATACTTCACACATGGAGGGTAAAATGGCAGATTATGATGTGCGCCCACAACCAGGGTCTTAGCTAGAAATTGAGGGTTGCCCGTCATTTGAATAAAATTGCCTGTCCTAATTTACCTGACATCTATAGCCCATTTGGGGTGTTCAAAGAGTTCAAATATGTGCTGATATGGCCTTGGTCTACTAAAAAGGGCAATTAGCTTCTCAAAACATACAATTTACAATATAGGATCTGTCAAAGGCATTAATTTTGCCCGTCCCAGGAGCAAACTGGCCCTGTCTAAAATGATGGCCAGACAGGTGGCTAGCTAAGACCCTGCCCACAACTATATAGCTTTGATTGAAGTGCAAGTGCATGCAGCGTGTGGTAAGTGCTAATTATGTAATGCTCAAGTTTAAATACACCAATTATTTCTGGCATTTGCAGAAACAAGACTATATAATCTGTTTAGATTTTCGATAAATACAAACCCTTCAAAGATTTAACAACATTTTGTTTTTGTTTTACAATTTATTTCTGACCATGATACACATTTATATTTGACTATACACATTATATTTCATATATCAATAATTACAAAATATAAAACAATTAAGATACCTCTGGTGAGAAATATTTCTTTTCAAGAAAAAGCTTACTGCTCTGCATGCTGGCCATAAGTCCAATAATTTGAGATTTTTTTCTCAAAATATCACAAGCTATCTCAAGAACCACTGAACCAATACTATGTTTGATTGTACTCATTTTATTGCATATTCCATGCTAATTCCAAATTTGTCTTGGTTCCAGCCGGTATGTGTTCCCCCGTCTCTATAAATCAAAGCGTCTGACGACAACACATGAAATGACGATCGCTGATTGGTTAATGAATTTCCAAAAAAACTGCTTTCAGTTAGCTATAGGACGTGACTTGTGTAAGTGACACTAAACATCATAGGCCCTCACTATTTGTAGATACCGTACAGCAAACGCAAAATATACGCTAGCTTACTAGCCACTGAGGCGCCAATCGTCTAATACCAAGCCCAGCGCTGATTGGCAGCCAATTTTCATCTTAACATTTTATGATGATGATGATGATTGGCCAATCAGAAAAGGCTTACTATGAGGTTGTCGCCAGACGGTTTGTTTAGTGACAATGGAGCACAAATCGGCTGGGACCAAGACTAATTCCAAATATAGTCATAAAAATGTACAATTCTTTAATTTTTTTAATTTTTAAAATTTTGAAACTTTGTCTTTTCATTATTATGGTACCTCTTCCCCGATTTCACTATTTTTTTATCCCATCAAAAGTGTTTTGGTCTCTGAGGGAGAGGTGCTATCATTTTACATATATGAGTACATATATTTTTAGTAATTTTATACAATTTGCATGTCATAAAATATAATTAGCTATATATATTATATTTGCTAGCAGGAATGTCATTATCAGTGGAATAGTTCTATTTCCATTAAAAAGCTCAAAATCAGGTATATTTCAGTATTTGAAAGTCATGTTCAGTCATCTCTGAAAAAACAAACACTGAATCATGATGATTATTTGGATCTGGTCAAATCCATGGGGGGGTGAGGGGGTGAGGGAGTCATGTATGGTAATGTGCACCTGTCATACCAAATGTCTTCACAACACCTGTAAGGGAAGTTTCATCCTGACCTTTGGGCTAAGGGAAGTGAATTTACATTCAGCTTTACACAAAAACTAGCTGTTTTCATAGTTGTTTTGTTAAAACACATACATGTATGCTTTTGGCCCAATAGCATATCCAACCCAACCCCAGAGAAGATACCTAATAGTAATACCCTTCCCAGAATCCTTTGCAACATTATGCATCACCTCATTACATCAAATAACACTCCTATTACTTTGTACAGGTTCCCTTTGTTTTCATGTTAAGAATAGACTGGCTACACATGCGTTGATTGTCATTAATAAACATATTTTGCAAGATCCGGATGTGTTCTGTTCATTGAGGTACATTTTGTCACTATTGACTCATGTTGCACAATAGTAGCAAATCAGTACAGAAAATTGAAATGGAAGAAATGGGAAGATATATTCACTGATCTAATCCTTTCACTTGCTTTTTGGTCACCTGTCTCGCATACATAGGTTTTTTTTTTTTCTGGAGGGGCACAATGACTTTCAGGGGGGAAATTTGACAAAAATGGTCAAATATTGTCAAAAATGGCCTAAAAGTAGATCCAGCATCCCACACAGAAAGGGGGATGATGCTTGATAAGCTCCCCCCTCTCTGGCTATACCACTGGCAGTACATTATTTGAGTAGCCCTCCTCCTGATTGAATTGCCTAAGTGTAGCCTCAACGGCTTTGTGTGTGTGGATATGGATCCTGTTCAAGTCTTATGTCGCTAAAAGTATGGTTCACATCTCTATGGTGAGCTTCATCGGCACGCATGGCCAGAATCACATCTCGTATTCTTGCATCAGCCTGGAGAAGATTTTAAAACAAGAAGTGTCTTTAAAAAAACATGATCATTGCTTAATTAATAAGTATTTAGTAAATAGATTAGAAATATTATAGTTCATGTTATAGTACAATAATTATTACCAGTGTGTTTTTGTTTAGCAGGGACTTCGAAACTCCTAATTCCCCCATATAGTTAAAATTGAAAACTGGCCAGGTAAAACACACAATTTCACCTTTATTTTGGGTTAAATAGTGTCAAATTACAAATGTTTGGACACAATTGTATCGGTAACAGAGGGCCAAGATGATGCTCACTGTCAATTAAAAAAAAATCTTTTCCCCCTCAGACAGCCAGCGCTAATACGCCACGAAAAATGCTTGGACCCCCCTCCCTGAAGGATATTTACAAAGACAATACTGATTATTAGAAGCATAGTATAGAAATTAAGTTATTCACATAACAGTCTATCTCTACCAAAGTAGTGCATTACACAACATTTTTTGTCACATTGTAATAACAGCATTTTCTCGGGGGGGCACTCAACTTAAATTTTGGTAGAGGTGTGCGGCGCTGAGTGCTGAACTTGAACTTTGGGAACAAAGAACTGATCTTCGGGCAAAATAGGGGCTTAATGAACTGAAATTTATAGGCTGTGTAGCTAAAAAATTTCAAATTGTTTCCAAATTTAAGCTACAATTGTCAGAATATGAGGCTCAAAGAATTGGAGCAGATCGCTGGAATTGCTGGAGAGCCTGTAAAAGGGACCCTTGACCGCCACACATACCTGTACCACCTTTACATGTGAGTACCCCCCCCCGGCATTTGCTGTAATATTTAATTGCTTCATCTGGGAGCAAGCAGAAAACATTTCATCACACTATATTAAAGATGAATGAGTCCTCTAAATGTATGGTTACTTCACAATAGTCCGACGAGTAGGACCTTTTTTTCTAAGTTACCAGACTATACACATATCACTATCTCACATGGCACAAGAAAGACGAATCGTGAAAGTCCAGTGACCGCGCCGCCCCAAAATTTTCGGGTGGGCGGTTAGTGGATTTTTGTGGTTAATCTTTCTTGAGCGATCAGAGTTAGAGTATAGTTGGTAAACTAAGAAAAAAACAGGTCCTACTCGTCGGACTACTTCACAATGCTTATCCTCTCTCACCCACCCATCTGTAATGATCTTGGAAGAGGAGTATAAATAACATCAAATGTTCTTGTGTATGAGTTTACGGTAAATGCAATGAGCATTTTATAGGGCTAAGGCTTCATTGTATTGGTTTGAGTAACTTACAGGAAGATGCCAGTAGTGTATAGCCAGGTCTGGGGCAGGCTTCCTAGACCACAGGGGCAAGTCACCTGCATCGATTTCCTGAATAAAAACATTATTAACTTATATTAATATAAAAATGATAAAACATTAATATTAACTTATATTAATATAAAAATGATAAAACATTAATATTAACTTATATTAATATAAAAATGATAAAACATTAATATTAACTTATATTAATATAAAAATAATAGAATATAGATGCATGAGGGATTACTTTTAATCCCTCCTTCAAAGGGTAAAAAAGTTCAGAACTTGATGAAGACAAATTGTACATTCAGACTAAGATTTTTCTGATTTTTTGTGAAATATAAGAATTTTACGAAACTCTCTCATTTTCAAACCTTTCCACAGATTCAAATATCAATCGATGATCTGTATTCGGAGTGCTAATCACTGCGCATCATTAGCGCATGAGGCGTCTATTGTCATTGACAGATATTTGACTCTGTGGAACGGGCTTAAAATGAGGTAGTTTCGTAAAATTCTTTTATTTCAAAAACGGAGCGGTCAATTGTCAAAAAGTATATTCCTCAACCACATCAGTTAATTAGTTATGTTTGGTTTATGCGTTAAAATACAAAAAAAAAATCAGTTTCCAACGATACAATTGTTTCAGGGACACCCTGTACATGCGCATATTTTTTTGGGGGGGGGGGGGCTTTGGGGGTGCCAGCCCCCGGGGTCAAAGTAGGGGCGGCAAAAACAGAGGGGCGGCAAAACCACCAAAAAAAAATTGGGTCAACCTTTTCGGGCTGTTGAGGAAGGGATGGCAAAATGTGATATTCTTTAGCCCCCGGGATAGGAGCGGCCACGGTACGCCACTGCTGTAGGGCCCTAGGGTAGAGTGGGTTCCTCCAATACAACAATTTTTTTGCCTAAGTTCTGCCACCTATGTGCCCCGGGCTATGTGCCTCATGTATGTACATGTCTTTGCCTACCTTGATAAGTTGTGTGTATACTTTGACGGCCTCCTCTTCTTTATAACCCACAAATCTATGACAGAATCTTGGTGAGATGAGATAACTAATGAAGAACACACTCACATATACGCCTGCATGTATGAGAAACAGATTTAAAAGTATTTTAGGCACTGGCGGTGCCAGGAATTTTTGTTTGGGGTAATGGGGGGGGGAATCAACCTATTTTCATTATTTTGGGGGAAACAATAAAAATATTGGGGGTCCCTGTAGTGCTGATACTGATTTTAAGGAAGTATTTGCAACTTACTGAAGGAAATTACCAAATATTTGAACCAAGCCACAGTCAGTCAACATTAATAGGTATATTTTCACGGGAAAATTTTCTGGACACGTGACCAATGCGTATCAATGTGAGTGTAACCTCGAGCCTGATCTCTGACCCCCGGCGGTGACCTCGCTATTCAAGTCTTAGTAATTTTGAATTGGAATAGTATTTTTGCAATTTTGATAGAAATTTGTGCATTGCAAATTTATTGAATATTATGTTATCTTAATTTTTCACAATATCATCAAAACGTAATTTCAAAAATATCTATCTCACGGAAAAAATATTTATCTACGGAAACTCTTACCATAACATTATTAACTTGCGACAAGTAACTTATTTTGCCTCAAAGGAAGAATTCTTCCTATTCAAATACATTGGAAGAACACCCGCTGTGCTCGGGGTCACATTCCATAATGCTAATATGTCTGCGTCCATGGGTGTCACGTGTCCAGAAAATTTTCCCGTGAAAATTTACCTATTAATTCTGACTGACAGTATTTAAAAGTTTGGCTATTCCAGAAGAAATCCATACACCCCTTTTAGAAGACATGACCTTCATTTTCCACACAGGGTGTGTGAATTTCAAATAGGGTGACATGAATGGGCGACTCCAATTGAAATCTACACCCTCTGTGTGAGAGATTAAAGTCATGCCTTCCACAGGGGGTGTATGGTTTTCAACCAGAATAGCACATTAATGCTGCTATTTACCTTGTGCTGCCAGTACACCAAATCTATACCACCCACCAGGCTGACGGATTTCAAAGGCAGTCATCAGATGCATGCGCTCATTCTCTGATTCCTCTGCCGATAAAAAGCAAAGTATAAAAAATTTGTTTTTTTTTTTTTGTTCTTATTTGCAATTCCAAATAAAATGAAGATCTATACTCTTATTTTAGTGAAGTTTCACCAATTCACTAATGGCTTCTTCAAACTGGCAACCCATCACATACATTAACATAAAGACCCCATTTGCCCCTCTCTTGCAGTTTTTATAACCCCAGCTGGAGGCATGGTTCAGTTCTAGACTTCTTAAGACCCTAGCTCAAAATGTCAATTCCCAAGTCAAACATTTTTTCAGCTCTATAGCCTCAAATTAATTCAGCAAAAATTCAGTTCCAAGACCCCAAACAATTGCAAAACAAAATGTACTCCAGAAGCACATTTTTCTAAACATCCGTTCTCAAGACTCAAATTCGGCATTTTGTTCAGTTCTCATGACCTCCAGTTCATTACTAGCTATTACTTCATGCTGTACTCAATACCAAAATTAAAGATGAGTGCCCGGAAAATACGTACCAAGAAATGTGTGTAACCAGCCATGATCTTTCTGTATTTTATGGAAGGATTTCATGTGCCTGGTCATTGCAGCCACCCATCCTGGTACTGCTGAAAAACTTTCTATCAAAATAATTCTCCTGATAGGAAAAACAGAGTTAATAAATAAATTTGGATTGATGTAGCACATTTTTACAAAGGATTCAAACCCGAGATTTAAAGCCCTGTAATTTCGCTGTCATTGGTGAATCACAACAGATCGCATCAACTAGGCCGGTTGCAGCCGAATCCTGCGCAAACCAATCCGCACTTAGATTGTAACATCCAACAATTATCTATGCAGCTCCCCACATTCCATTGGGCGAAGCAAATTTTTGATATCCAAACAACTAATGCTTTTGAAAGCAGGAGGAAATCAGAGATCCCAGATAAAGCCTGTGAGAGTGAGCATGGATCGGGATAAACCAAATGCAGATACATTCCTTGGTCCGGGCCTTGGGCATGGCCAGGGCTTGAACACGGGACTCCAGCGGTGCAAGGTGGGGGAACAACTGGCTCTCCCTACTGACTCGCTTTCCCCAAATTTATTAATTTAAAAAAATTATTTATGGATATTTTTAAAATGGCAACATAAATTATGTCAATAGTTTTCATTAGGTGGCCTGAATTGTACTGGGTTGTAACTTGTACTGATAAACATGCAGGGTGTTTTTCTTGTTTTTGCTCTTTCAAAAGAGCACAAAGCAAGCCACAATTTAATGGCACTTGTTCTTCTAATTTCAACCCCGGGACTTCAACAAGGAATATTTGGGTCATGTAAGTCACTATAAGCAATTTTGTATTTCTTAGTGATTTACATTAAAATAATTTAATAGTAATCTAATAATTAAATTAGTGATTTTTATTGAAATAACACAAACTAACGGACATTACCCCTCTCCCCCCTCAAATAAGCTTGAAAACAAGAAGCAAGCAAACTGACCTTAGCCATTTCTGTTCTGTAGGCTTCCCTCTGTAAAATCCAGAAAATAGGTTGACCTTGAACTTCAGCATTTGTACACAGAAGTATGCCATCTGAGGAAATAATGAAAATGTTACAAAAATAGACACCCAGGACCAAAAGAAGAAAAAGAAAACACAATTTGCAACCATTCCCCGTTTTTTTGAAGAGAGACTTAGATTTTCATCCATGGCTATTATCTATAGTCCTAAAGTGATTTTGTCAAGAATGCTTGTATACTGTACAATAAAATACAATCCGGGGGCACTCCCACTTTGGAGGTGATAACTGGTGTTATTGTTAAGGCCCCCCTTTTTCAGCGTTGCTGTCACCCAAAGACCCCATATTGTTTTACGAACACATGCTCTGTCACCCGAAGACCCTGAACAGCAAATTTCATTTATCACTGATTTTGTTACTTATTTTGAAAAAACAAAGAAATTTGAAGCCATTTAGAATTAGAAATTCAATGTTCGAGGTTTCTGTGGCTCACCCAAAGGTTCCATTTAAAAAAAGGGCATGTTCTCACCCAATGACCCCATATTTTTTACATTTTTTCATTCCTGAGCGTAGAGGTTATCCATTTTACTCATGCGTGACTTCTAACAAAAGGTGCTGGTTCCCGTAGTATTCATCATTCAAACCAATTCAATGCACGACATCGGAGTTACCTGCATGACTTTGGTGGGCTACTTTGAAACAGTCATGGTTGGCATTGGTTGCACATGCAGGTACTTCTTTTGAAAGTCCTAAACAAGGTATAGCAGTCGCTGATACATGTAGGATTATATAACACGGATAACCTCTATTGTGGTGCTAATGTCACCGGGTAATGTCACTACAGTAAAGTTACTGTTGAAAATTATTTTGTGGGGGAAACAATCTGGGGTTCACAATTTCATTCGACAACTCCCAACTCAGACTGGTCTAGCGACAGCCCTGCAGTTAATAAATGATACATTTCCAAGAAAGAAAGTTTTTTCCTTACCCTATCAACAAAGTTGTTTGGTTTCCTGTGCTCTATAGAAACACCATGTAATTCTACATCCTCCCTGTATGTAAGAAGACAATTAATGCAATTGACAGAGAATCATCAGAAAAGTAGTGGCGGCACCATGACCCCCCCAGTCAGAACTCTTGCCCCCTGTTTCCCCCCAGTAAAAACCCAAAATTGCGAAAATGTCCACTTTTTACAGCAATTTTCCCCAAAATTAGTTGATTTTGCCCCCCGAACTGAAATTCACTTTGCCCCTCTTTTTTCTCTTATTTCCCTTTCTCTCTTCCTCCAAGCTCCTCTCATTCTCCATATCCCCTTCTCTCCCTGCCTCCCTCATCCAATCCCAGAGGATGATTTAAGCACTTCCCAGCAAGTCTTGCGGTTAGCACAGCTGTGTGCGTAAACATGACACCACTGCTCGCCCACTGCATACACACGTGCATGGTTAAATTTGAATTTGGACAGATATATTTACAATAAATACACCTTCAAAAAGTTGGTCGATTTCACATTTTATGTTATCTACAGAAGGTGTGAATTATCATTCATGCATACATCACTTTAGATCTGAAATCGACCAAATAATGACGACACACGGGCAATTCTAAAACAACATCTTTTGCACAGAGTTCAATGGGATTTGAAAAGTAAAGTGGCAGTTGAAACTCTAGTGATAACACATTTACAGTGCATGATGGGGCTTCCTTAAATCATCCTCTGATCCAATCCCAAGTCTTTTCACAGGGAAAGCTGACCCCCCCCCCCCTGGTACGCCACTGTTTCCATGCCCTTCTCCTTCTTGAAATAAAATTGGAAATGGAAATTTGTGAAAAACATTCATAGGCCTAATGCTTAACCCCCTGAACACTACCTGCCGATCTAACATTGCCTCTGATTGGTCTATTACGCAATTTCTTCACTTTAATCACCAATCAGAATGGAGCTTTGCAAATAATTCACCCCATTTTTTTGTGTTGTGAAATTATTCTAACAATGTTGCTGATTGGTCCAATTGCTGATGAAAACTTCTTTTTGGCCAATCAGCGGGTAGTACTCATGGGGTTAAACATGTTACATATACGTTACCATTATACAGTAGGCTACTATAGACATGTAGACCTGGCAGCCTTAATACATTCTGATGTGTAATCGATCAGCAAGAGCATTCAATTTATTTAAATGAAGCGCCTGTGATAACGAACTGTACTTCGACGGCTAAAGTGTGCCTTTTGTGCTTTCGGCTACTCAATCACACCCTTGGGCTTTGTGAGAACAAAAAGTACCTTTCGTTCAAGTAGGGGTTTTCACACGACTTTTGTTTGATCACTTATTGACAGCACCCAGCGTTAATACGCTGTCAGGTCAGTTACCGATTTAATGGCGGAATTCTTTTGTCATGAACAATAGGTACCTTTCAATGAATAGCTTGTCGGAAACTCAAATAGGCACAAAGGAACAATGCGTTACATAATCTATTGCTTCTCCATCTTTAATAGCTCCATGGATACTAACGTGCACAACGACAACAAATTGAATAGAATGCCAGTTTTGTATCAACTTACCAAACAGGATTAGGCAGCATACGGATATCTTGATCTGACTTACTGGCATTACTGGATAGTTTGCTTCCTTGTGTTGGCTTCTTTGGCGAGGCAACCCTGGCATTGAAAATAACAGTCACTTCATCAATCAATCCATCCAACCACCCATTCATCACCTATCCATCCAATCAATCAATCAATCAATTAATCCAACCATGAATGAATAAATGAAAAAATGAATGAATGAAAATGAATGAATGAATCAAACAATCAACAAATTAAGGTGGCTGTGTACTCTCAGACATGCATGTAGTACAAGTGCAATAACTTTGTAATTATTAAGCATAAAACATATAAAAGTATACATTTTTATGAAGGCAAGACATCAATAAATCTTAATATAAATACAGATTTGGGGTAAAAACAACAATTTTGAAGAAAATCACAAAAAGTGAGTTTTTGGCAATATTTGTTAGGTACATCATAACAAAAAACACTCTTTCCAAAATATTTTATTTTGTTTTTAGCTCAATCTTGAGGCTCCATTCCAAAAACGTTTTTTTTTTTTTTTGATATTGGCCTTATTTTTTGAGATATTGACCATATAAGGCATCAAAATGAACTTTTTAAAATTCAAAACGCCTATTTGCACAAAATGATGCCCAAAATCGGAAATAGACCAAAATATAAAAAAATGAGAAAACCGTTTCTTGAGTCGATCATGCTTTTTACGATGATCATATTTGCTTACCTATAGATGCTGTATTTATTGAGTTATCGTGTACCTAAATCGTCATTTTACCGAGAAAATGAACATTGAAATAATGGCCGTTGAAGTTTAAAGTGGTCACATTTTGCACTTTCATCGAATCTCACAGGAGAATGCGACAGTTTTCGTTTGTGTAACTTATATTACGTGGACATCGGGTAAATCCACAGCTCCTTGAGAAGTTTGAGCGAAATCCATTCGTAACTTGATATTTAAATCGGGGAAAGAACTTGAAAAACCCACATTTTATCAGCTAAAGCGGAGCCATTTGACCACTAGGTTTTTGTGAAATCAGTGCTTCCGTGGTTTTCCATAAGATGCGCCGCGCATGCAGATAAGCGTCGCGTATCGTCAGCGTATTTGTGCGTTAACAAATTGCGCAATACGCAACGCGATGAGTTGTTGCGCGCGTGTACCCTGCTGGTACAAAAAAGATTTTCTTTCCTATTCAATTTCAAACACGAGTGGAATAGTGAAATAAAATCCTTAAAATATTGCAGTTGGAGTTTACAAATCTGGATTTTCATTCCTTGTATTTATAAAAAACATAACAAGGTACAAACATATCATAAAAACTCAATTTTGAGGAAGAAACAATGGCTAGAGTACACAGCCGCGTTAATCGATCGATCGATCTATCATACATGATTTACAGGATTTACCAATACCAATCAATCAATTAATCAACCAACCAATTAATCAATCAATCAATCAATCCCTATCATCAATCAATCAATTGGGTCTCCCCCAGTAGCATAGTCAGGATTTTAGTGTTGGGGAAAAAAGCCAAATTTTAAAATCATTTTAAGGACAGTTTACTCTTTGCTGTTCCCATTTTATCCCTGAAAATCCCCCCTGGCTATACCCCTAGCCCTTCAAAAGATGTTCAATATTACAAACTTACCTAAAATGTGGTGCAAGTTTTGGTCGGCGTTGATAATCAGGCGGAGGGAAACATAGTTTTCGTTCATCTGTGTGGATACTACTCTGTAATATATGAGAAAAACATTGTGTGGACATGTCCTTAAAAATGTCACCCCAAATAGCCACTATTCAGGGGCAATAAATTTTCTTTCCCTGATCTTATTTTCACATACCACTTTCAGCAGGGGCGATTGGAAAGGGTTATAACACATGGCTTGGTGGAGCAGAGTATGTGAATGATCAGGAAAAGAAAATTTATTACTTTTTTTTTGGAGGGGGGAGTAAGTATTATGTTTCATAATCCTTTAATTAGTACTAAGTGGCCCAGTAAGTGGCAATAAAAGTCAAAATTTAATTTTGTGCAATTTGAGGGGAAATGGGGCAAAACATGCTGGCATTAATTTCTTACAATATTGCAGTCACAAACAAAATTCTTGAGTATAATGCTGCTAAAAGAGTTAGAGATTCAAAAATATGTTTCCATACTTTCCAATGCATAACCTAAAATCAGTTTTATACCAGTCTTTGCGCTTGCTTGATACAGCATACGAAAACACCCTGAAAACGCATGTTTTTTACCCTTATTTCCACAAATTTACCAGTGAGAATTTCATTGCCAGTTACAACTAGCTAGGAGATTAGTATTATTTAGCTATCTAAACAGGATAAAAGTTTTTTTTTAATCCAAAAAAATAGTGCTGAACCATATAAAAATATTTCAATGATGATGATTTTCATTTGGCAAAAATGAACCAGAAACCTTTTCTTTGACAATGTTAATTTGTGTATACCAGGACTCAAAAACAAATCTAGTAAATATATATTCGTTATTCATGTTGTTTTTATAACAATTTTAACTTTTGTTATGCATATCTATATTATTACTTCTAATATTCTATAGCTAAAATACAAACTAAAACAGTACCAACTGGCCACGGAAACTTTGGATGCATTAAAAAAAGATTCAAGAAATGTACATAACCAAGAAAAATAAATGTTAAAAAATGTTTAATAATGTAAGCTAATGTACAATAACGTCCAACATTTAGATTTAAAAAGACATTTGGAAGTTGTTGTAGGCCTACACATTATACAGTTTTTAACATTTAATAATCTATACTAAAATATTACCTATATAAATTTAGTATCAGTCGGATTTCATACCTGTACTATAAGAGCAGGGATCATACAATTTCCTTTCTGCACTTGCTGTATGACGTTCCATTCTAATAATGAACTTGGTCTACGTGCTATAAACATTGAACCATATCCAAACATAGAACCATATCCAGTATACACTTTCCGTAGCACTTGCGCTGCCATCTTTATGCAGACTGTATGAGCTCAGCCCTACGCACGCTTTGTTGTTAATTTGCAGTATAGCGCTGTTTCTCCTGAAGACTTCCTGAATTTCGAGTATTTGACTTTAATAGCTTCAATTCAGCGTTATCAGTAGTTTAGTATTCATATATTTTAGTAGATAAACACCAATCTTCCTTAGCTGTAAAAATCTGACATCTTTTGACTTGACCTTACATGCTGATCGTGCATTAGCATTAACATTTACACATGCGCTTTCATAGCGATTTCCCTTGCAGCAGGTGGATATGACGTCATAGGTTGTTTGTACCGGGGTTCAATGTTGAAGGTCATTGTAAATAATAGGGAATCCCAGGGACTCCCTTGGTTTATCCTTTGTATGATCATAATGGCTGAATATTTATTGTCTGTTTATTTTTTTTAAACATGTTTAAACATCGTAGGCGTGTAAAACGAGACCTGGTGTCAGTATTGTATAGTCATTATTTTCAGTATTTTTTATGATTGTTAGTGTTTGTGTTCTTTTGTTTTTGTTTGACTAACTGAAATATTTATTACTTTCTTATTTGTGTGTGTGGGGGGGGGGGGGTCGTGTTAAAATATCAAAAAAGTATTACTACACCTGGAGACATCTTAGGGTTCTGGTGTGACAGCAAAACAGCAAAAGCGGGTTTTTTAAGGGTATCAATGTGGCTGTATAGGCCTACTTCCATGCATTCCCATCACCCAGGCTGCAGTTATAATACCCCGGAGTGCATGGGGTGAAGTTGGATTGCATTTCACTGCGCTTGTACCGGTTGCAAGGAAATTAAAACACCTTTGCACATAATGTGTTCAATATTTTAATATTTTCACTTTCTTTCAGCAACCAAATTTTCAAGTACGACTTTATACGAGGTGTTCTGTTTTTGGTATTTTTCGAGTAATGTCCCGTACATGCAGCATGCGTACCGAGTTATATTGTCCCTTATTTCCTTGCAAGAGTGATTTCCACTCTTCCACTCTTTTAGGAGTGGGGTTCACTCTTTAAGGAGTGGGTTTCACTCTATTAAGAGTGGGGTTCGCTCTTTTAGGAGTGGGGTTTACTCTTTTAGGAGTTGGTTTCACTCTTTTAGGACTGGGTTTCACTCTTTTATGAGTGGATTTTACTTTTAGGAGTGGGTTTCACTCTTTTAGGAGTGGGGTTCATTCTTTTAGGAGTGGGGTTCACTCTGTTTGAATTTGGTTTCACTCTTTTAGGAGTTGGTTTCACTCTTTTAGGAGTAGGTTTCACTCTTAGGAGTGGTGTTCACTCTTTTAGGAGTGGTTTTCATTATTTTAGGAGTGGGTTTCACTGTTTTAGGAGTGGGTTTCACTATTTTAGGAGTGGGTTTCAACCTTTTAGGCGTGGGTTTCACTCTTTAAGTAGTGATTTTCACTCGTCTCTGTCTTAAATTAAAAGAATACTTTCCTGCCGTTGATGGAGTGACATAGATATCACGCCCTCTTGCTCTTGTCTTTGTTGTTGTATAATCACGTGATATCCTTCTTGCGCCGCGTTCGTTATTTTATAACGCGAGATAGCGATTTTCTTTAACATGTAGCCCTATCTTCAGTAGATATAGCAAAAGCTTTCTTTAATAGGTAGCCAATGCTATCTTCAGTAGATATAGCAAAAGCTTTCTGTAAAGGTAGTCAATGCTATCTTCAGTAGATAGCAAAGCTTTCTGTAATAGGTAGCCAATGCTATCTTCAGTAGATAACAAAGCTTTCTGTAATAGGTAGCCGATGCTATCTTCAGTAGATAACAAAGCTTTCTATAGCCAATGCTATCTTCAGTAGATAACAAAGCTTTCTATAGCCAATGCTATCTTCAGTAGATAACAAAGCTTTCTGTAGCCAATGCTATCTTCAGTAGATAACAAAGCTTTCTTAAAAAGGTAGCCAATGCTATCGTCAGTAGATAACAAAGCTTTCTTGAATACGTAGCCAATGCTATCTTCAGTAGATAATAAAAAGGTAGCCAATGCTATCTTCAGTAGATAGCAAAGCTTTCTTAGATACGTAGCCAGTGCTATCTTCAGTAGATAATAAAAATATAGCCAATGCTATCTTCAGTAGATAGCAAAGCTTTCTTAAATACGTAGCCAATGCTATCTTCAGTAGATAATAAAAATGTAGTCAATGCTATATTCAGTAGATAGCAAAGCTTTCTTAAGTACGTAGCCAGTGCTATCTTCAGTAGATAATAAAAGCTTTCTTAAAAAGGTAGCCAATGCTATCTTCAGTAGATAGCAAAGCTTTCTTAAATACGTAGCCAATGCTATCTTCAGTAAATAATAAAAAGGTAGTCAATGCTATCTTCAGTAGATAGCAAAGCTTTCTTAAGTACGTAGCCAGTGCTATCTTCAGTAGATAATAAAAGCTTTCTTAAAAAGGTAGCCAATGCTATCTTCAGTAGATAACAAAGCTTTCTTAAACACGTAGCCAATGTTATCTTCAGTAAATAATAAAAGCTTTCCTTAAAAGGTAGCCAATGCTATCTTCAGTAGATGGCAAAGCTTTCTTAAATACGTAGCCAATTTGTTTAGTAGATAACAAAAGCTTTGTTTCTTTGGCTGCTTCGACCAACAATAGATCGTGTATTTAGCCTTAACCAACACATCTTAACAACCAAAAATCACATTTTAATCAAATAACTTTTAATTTATAGCCAAGATTTCAGAGTATGATCATGAGCAATTTTAACTTCATGGTCCTTAAGATAACAGATATATGACGATGGAGTTAGAAGTTTTTGAATGCCCCTCGTACTAGTGGTAGCTGTAATGATAAACTTTAATTCAATTTCTAAACTTTGAAATTGTGTGTGTTTACTTTTCCCAATGAGTAAAACACACTCCGTGTAGCCATAAGACCTACTTAAAAAAAATCGATTTTTCCTCCTACTGGATTTTAGCTACTAGTGATTTTGATTCTTCAAAGTTGATTATACCTCAGTTGCTACTGGTAAGCGATTGATCGCTGACCAATATACTTTTTCAAAGACCCACCTAATGGTATACGCAGGAAGGTGTCTGCACTTTCGGCAAATTTAATAGTGAAACCACGGAATATGGCGAAAATATTACTTATTTTATTTGACAATTTGGCAGGTTTTTTTTTACCTAGGTTGATCCGTATGGGCACGTGATTGGTTCCATGGAAAATCCATGGTCCAGACCTACATGACCTATGCCAAATAGTTATACATTTAAGGTATAAGCCCTATGATATTGATTGACAGTTTCATCTCGCATTTAGTAGCGATTGAAGTATACATTCAACAGTAAGACTTATTTAGAAGTCCTTTGTTGCACAGTAGAGGTAGATTGCTGCGTCATGTGCTGCGTTCTTATCAAACTCATGAAAATAGTTCAACACGCGATCTTTCCAGACCTGCCAGGAAGCGGCATCCGTCAGCTTGGGAATGGCGACAGGACTACCCGATTTATAGTGCTTAGCGACCCACTGGACGGCGGCGCGGATTCCGTTATGGTCGGTGTCCATCAAGCAGTCACACACATCCTAAAAGAAATGGTAACGAAAATGAAAAATAAAACTTTCTTTCTAGGTGTTGCTTAATTGTCGTCGTCAACATCATATTTTCACCTTGTATTTGTCAGCGTTATCCCGTTTAATCCACACTACCCCTGTGGATGATTTTGGAAACAAATTCCACAGGGGGAGTATGTTTTTCAAATGTAATTGACGTACCAGAGTTAATCATTTTGTGGCACAATATACGCCCGGCATTATGGCTTTATATTCCACAACTGTGGAGTGAGTATTTCAAATGCAAGTTACCTAATTGTCAATTCTATTTGAAACTCATACTCCCACTGTAGAATACTAAGTCTTTAGCTAAATCTTCCACAGAGGTAGTGTGGAATCTAAATGGAACAGCCATTATAAGGCGACATGTGTCATGTGCATGAGGAGAGGCACCCACACATGTCTGAGTAAATGGGGGTTTACCGGTGGGTTTCGGCCATTTTCATGTGGATTTTAAAGTTTTAATTATGCGGGGTAGGAACTTGGCTAAATCTTCTCACTACCCGCCCTTCTCCAAAAACTCTGCCCTACAGATCTTAAAGATATACACAGGAACCGACGAGAAATGGACTTATCTGGTGATGTTATATTTACTGATGATACCAGAGTGGCGTAGCAGGGGTGTAGGGGGAGCAGAGTACCCCCTAGAAAATATTCGGGAACAAAATGAGGAGAGCAAAGAGCAAAATATCCTTAAAATGACCAAATATGGGAGCAAAAATCGATGGGGTCGAAAAATCTGGCTTTAGTTTTCCCGCCTCCAAGTGGTGACGAAAATCGGCCTTTCCCCCTAAATGGGGACGAACATTTTGCTTTGCCCCCTCACACCCAAATTCTGGCTACGTCACTGGATGATACACGCATATTGTTGTTTTATCACACCTACCTGCTTAGGCGGGTTGTCTCTAACCGTACTTTCAAACTCTTCCTGGACTCTGTACCACAGATCCCACATATGGAAGTTATGTGCCACTCTCCCAATTGGCGACCAGTATGCTCCCAACGCATTGTTTTCCTTCCCGATGTGACTCAGGATATGGTCGATCATGTTCATCGCATCGGTATTGAAGTCATGACCTTAAATGATGAACATAAAGCACGGTATAAATATAGGGACGTGAGGTAGGGAGCTCGGTGACAGCACAGGATTTTTTCTTTTGGGGCCGCGGGCAAATTAATGTGAAATATTTGTTGTTTGTCTTTAACCGTACTTTTAAACTGCTCCCAGGGAAAATAAATCTTTGGTTTGTCAAGCTGTAGAATGGGCCGATCGCTTCTGTGCGATTTTGGCCCTAAATTATGCTCCAGGATCAGCTGCTCCAGGAGCATATGCTCCTGGAGCATGAATAATCTGGAGCAATATTCTAAGTCCAGCATGCTCCTGGAGCAGTGTACATTCAAAACATGCTCCTAGAGCATGTTTTGAATGTACACTCCAGATTATTTATGCCACAGGAACATGCCCCTGGAGCAGCTGCTCTTGGAGCATCTGCTCCTGGAGCATAATTTCGGGCCAAAATCCCCACCTTTTCACCATCATAATGGAGAGCAGTGCCAGGAATTCCCCCAGTCATTGACCCCCCCCCCCCTCGAATTTCACTTCCCCCATGCCCCCATTGATCCCCCGACAAGATATTTCTGGTACCATCGTCCACTGGTTTGGAATCATTGGTAAACACATATTTACGTGTGTAAAGTGGGCACTCTTTCTTCACACCCAGTTTTCTATAAGGGTCTTTCCCATCAAATTACTAGCAAACACGAAACGTTTTATAGAAAATATTAAAAGTCGGGTTGTATAAAGGGTATAAAACGTTTTAATAAACATTCAAAAACATCATTAAAAACTTGCTGCAAAACATTCAAACATGTTATGTAAGTATTGACAAAATACTTTGCACAAATGTTTGAAATATTTTTTTCAACAACATTTTAAAAATACAGGGCGACTTTGGTTTCAAAAACTATCTAAATGAAATGATTCTTTCTGCCAAAGCAGGTATAGGTTAGACAACTGCATGAAAACAAAATTGCACAAGATCAAACAGATTGTCAGATTTAAAGTGTGGACATTAGACCCCCGATTAGACCCAGTTGCCCAACTATTCGACGTACTTACCTATGGGCTCATCAGGTGCATAAGGAACCACCAAGTCTGGTGCAGACACATTATGGTTCACGGTTGGTACACTGTTCTTCTCCGTCACTTTGGGATTAAACAGTCGCAATCCTTGCACTGTCATAGAGTGAATAGTATGGGCGATATTCTCGCTAAAGGTATCGGACAGATCGACTTTGGGGTTGATTTTATCGCATCGCCTTTCGATGTTGATATTCAAGCCACTGGTAAGACCCAATAGGGCCAAAAAGAGCACAATCATCGCCATGTTGACTGGTCGTGGTATATAACAATAATAACTGAATTTTGTGTTCAAAATCTTTTTTGTGTATAAAACAATACAAAACCTGCATGTTACCTTTCCCCAGGCTTGGATGATTGTTTAAGCCAGATAGTCGATTCCACATGCAGTCATGAAATTGTGTATACTTAAACAATGCATAACCTGGTTACCTTCCCTCAGGTTAGGGCACCGGTGATACGTGATAAATTTCCATTGTATTAGTAGTCAACCCTCCCTCCTTCTTGGAGTTAATTCAAATAATAATTATACTCTACTCTTCCGAAACGCGAAATTTCATTTGGATTTTTTTAAGGTCTATCGTAATATCGGCAATTCTTTCTTTACAAACATCCTGGTCTCTCTTAGAAAGACCAGACGGGATAACTTGATCGGAAATCCAAGAGGATGCTCATTTTAAAATAGAATAACATCCCTGGATACAATAGAACACTATTTTATTTGGCGAGCATATATTTTGAAATTAGATATATAGCTTGAATTTGCACGCGGTACAGGACATGCGTCACGTGACGTACGAGGCTGGTGAAACTACACAAGACTCAGAACGCCCCTTCACAATAGACAGATGGAATAGGGATGTGCTGAGACAAGTTGCTCACAATGAGTAATATTATTTCTTTTAATTATTTCTTTAATAAAATTGTCAAAATTATTTTGAAGTGCATAGATTAGGGTGTTTCAATAACATTCTTTAGAAACGCATTTAGAATTGTTTGTGAAGATTTCATGATTATGTGCTACGCCAATGGCGACGTCAAAAATGACAATATCGCACCACTCTTTGGAATTTTCGGGGCCATGAACTGTCCTTGTATCGGATAGCAAAGCGGTCTTTAATATTTATTTAAAGTTATCTCCAGTATATAGCAAGTTATAATCAGTAGAGGACAAAAGTTATCTTCAGTAGATAGCAAAAGTTATCTACAGTAGATAGTAAAAGTTAACTTCAGCATGTTCAGTAGATAGCAAATACTTTCTTTATTATAGCTACTTAAGGTATGTTAAGTAAGTAGTAAAATTAAGTTCAGTAGTCACCAACAGTTATCGCCAAGAATTAGCAAAAGGTATAGGATAACGAAAATCTATCTTCAGTGGAAAAGTACAATTATTGAGATTTGTTTTATGTAACACAGAATCGAATAAAACTATATACATTCGATAGTGGGTAAATAAATAGAATACTACAATAATTCTAATGAACTTACAAAAGCCGTCATAGCAACATGGTATATTTTGTTTGCACTGTTTTGATTTATTTGTGTCGAACATTAAGTTGTTTTGCAAACTGAAGCTCGTGTTTTCATAGTTGTGCTTTTATTTTATTTTATGAGATGAAATAATTATTATGTACTATTGTATTCTAATTTGAATGTCAGTTTAATATCTTAAGCGACAGCTTAAATGCCCGGCTTTAATGATAAACTTTTGATCTAAATTACATGAGTAAAAATCACTCTATTCCTCCCTTCTCTCTTATGGATACTTGTTTTTCTAATATTTTCATTTAACATTTTAATGACTTACATAAGAGTGATTTTTTACTCTTTAAAAATGTACATCAGTTGCTATACTGTAAGTGATTGATTGGTAAGTAATGTGTTGGATTTTTATGTTGTTTTTACGCCGGGAAGAGACACTCTTTAATGAAATTATACAGGATTGTGTCGGTGTTCATGGTAGTTTAGGTTATTTCCACATGAAAATGGCCCGGGGAAAATGGTGACAAATTCTGTCAGTATTCTATATTTTAGGCTTAAGGCATACTGGGTTTTAGGTATAGGATAGAGAGTTGGGATATGTTCTGAAATGAGGTAGGAACATACCCGCATACATTGACCCTCTATCCCCAGTTGTTTACGGGTACCAATCAATCGGTAGGGGTTGAAGTATACATTCAATCGTGCATTTTAGAAGGTGTTTAAATTTAGAAGTCCTTTGTTGCACCACAGATCCTGGAAAGTTAGATGTAGTATAGAGTGCTGTGTCATGTGTACTATTTAGAAGTCCTTTGTTGCACAGTAGAGGTAGAGTGCTGCGTCATGTGCTGCGTTGTTGTCATAATAGTGAAGAAGACGATCCTTCCAGACCTGCCAGGTGGCGGCATCCGTCAACTTAGGAATGGGGCGATTCAACAGGGTGATTGGAGTGCCCGATTTATAGTGCTCAGCGACCCACTGGACGGCTGCGCGGATTCCGTTATGGTCGGTGTCCATCAAACAGTCACACACGTCCTTAAAAATATGAAAGATACAAGAAAATGGGAAAAACAATTTTAAGAATAGAAATTGTCCTGTTACTTTCATGGCTGTTTGTTGACTGTCGTCAATGTGCACTACGGCACTGAGCATAATTGTCGTTTTAAGTATTTGGGCATTCTTAATTATTGTGTTTCTTATAATTTTCCTTTTTAATATGCACATGCAGCTTCAACATGTTAATTTTCTCCCAAACATTGCAACATATCCTTCATAGTGGTTGACGTTGTTGTTGTCAGTGCCACTAACATTGAGAAAAACGCATGGGGGAAACGCATCCGGCCCATAGGGGACCTTGGCCAAGACACACAAATGCCAAAAGTTAGTCAGACGCTCTGCCCTTTTAAGGGGACTACTTGGTAGGAAAACATCACTGTTTGGCGGGCTGTTTGGCCCTGTATGATTGTTGTTGCTGGGTGTTCATGCACATATGCCTTAATGGTTTTAGAGACTGGAATCAGTTAGCACTTTCCTGTTACCCAAAACGATAGAGCAAATATTGTACCCTCAAAAGGATTGTCAAGACGCAAATCTTACGAAATGGTATTTCCTGAAAGACGCAAAAGTTTGTAGAAATTGGCCTAAAGTGTGCCATGCAGCTTGGCGTAGATCCGGGATAGTGCGAGCCATAACCCTTTCATCGAGATCCTGCAGGAAGATCATTTAAAACAAACCTACCTGTTTAGGCGGATTGTCTCTAACAGTACTTTCAAACTCCTCATGAACTCTGTACCACAGATCCCACATATGGAAATTATGTGCTACCCTCTCTATAGGTGACCAATATGGTCCTAGTCCATCGTCTGACAACCCGATGTGACTCAGGATATGGTCGATCGTATTCATCACATCGGTATTGAAGTCATGACCTGAAATGATTCAAATAAAGCACGACATAAGTATTGGGGTCGTGAGGTAGAAAGTTCAGCGACGGCGGAATGATTTTTCCGAGGCATAGTGAATTTGATGCGCGGGTCAAAATCTGAAGAAAAAAAAATTGTCTAAATTTTGTGTGTCCAAAACAATGGCATTTTCCGTGACCTTTTTGTTTTGACGGGGCGAGGGGCAACATTGACATTGTAAGCTATTGTAAGGAGGATTCATGAAAATTGTTCTTTCTTTTTATTGATTAAGGTGCATGGTCCCACCAACAGCCTCAACTCCAGTTTCTCTCCATAAAAATGGAGATTTTGGTACCAGTGAAATTTGATGTTTCGTTCCCCGGGGGGGAGGGCACTTCAATATGAAATGGATATAGGTGTAGGGCTGGCACTTTCGCACTAAGGGGCATTCGGTGAGAGCAAAATGTAAAAAATATGGGGTCATTGGGTGAGAGCATGATTTTTGGCATTAGGTGAGAGCAAAATGTAAAAAATATGGGGTCATTGGGTGAGAACATGACATTTTTTTTAAAATGGAATCTTTGGGTGAGAACCGAAACAGCGCCGCAAAAACCTCGAAAATCGAATTTCTAGTCCTAAATGGCTTCAAATTTCATTGTTTTTTCAAAATAAGTAACAAAATCAGTGATAAATGAAAGTTGCTGTTCAAATTGAACTTATACAAGGGTCTTTGGGTGACAGATGAAATGGAAAAATAAGGGTCTTCGGGTGACAGAGCATGTGTTCGTAAAAAATATGGGGTCTTTGGGTGACAGCGATGCTGAAAAGGGGTCTTAACAGCCCTACATACGCGTCACCTCCAAAGTTGGAGTGCCCCCGGGTTTCGTTTAGATTTCGTGGACCCTTTTCTTCTTCACACATTTTTCTACAGGGTTTTCAAATATATATTTGGCTCTCGTATCTGAAATAAAAAACGCATTGGAATACTGGCATGGAATTGGTGTGAGTGAACTCAGTGAAGTGAAGTTGGCATTTGGGTTTCAATAAAACGATGGCTGGTATAAAATGATGATCACTATATACCACGACGGTTGGTATGGTTTAGGGCAATGGAAATAAAAACATGGACAAATATATTGTCTGAAGGCTCCGACTTAATGAATTAAACTTAATCTCGGACTAGTGACTTCGAGTCTCCGCATATGGTAATTTAACCCTAGTATTAGAACCCTTTTTTTTTTTTTGCTATCGGCAGGAAAAGAAAAAACGAAAAAGGAGAGAACGTGAACAAAGAATTCACTTGGTACCCCGGGATTCGAAGCTCGGACCCCTCGCATGCTACGCAGAAGATCACCGACCTGTAGCCACAGAGGTTACGCTGCCCCGGGCAGCGATTTCCTGGGTATAATGACTTGCACGCACAGTGGTTTTAATAGTGAGCTTTAGTGAGACTTGGTTGGGTTAGGGTTAATTAATGTCTATTGGCTTACTCTGTCACGACTAGTCCTAATATAAAAGGTCAGTTTATATAAAGATGAAATGCTACCATTATTGTGGTGACTTGCTAAAAGTTTAAGTGCAAAGTCTATCCGATAGATACATAAAATCACGATGATATTGTCTATTGATACCGCCAGATATCGTATCGAAATGTAAATACCATAAACACACTCCAGTTAGCCATGGACTAGACAAAAGAACCAGTGCATTGAATGTCATCACATGAAGGTTAGCAACTAATTGAAACCATAGGTATTAGAGGAAAAGTTCACAGCATCTTGCGAATGGTATACCGTATAGTGAGTTTGGGCAAAAATTGCATTGATCATTTGTGACGTGTCATGTCAAAAGGAGACACTTTTGGGCAGGTTATCAATTTTGAGGTTTTTACATATTTTAAATATAGAGATGTTTTGCTCCATAACGCCGTTTTCCCCAATAAAATCGGGCATTCTTAAGCGAAGATATTGAGTTCGTAAGTTGTGGCATCATAAAATTGGAAAAAGAGATATCGGCCATTTAAAATATTATTGACAATGTTGAGAGTAGGAATTACCTTGAAAAAAGTCTAAAAAAATACCAAGATGCCAGATATATTCCGGTCTGAAACTATCAGACAATATTTTAAACATTAATAACATCACAAATTCGCAAGAAACCCAAATTGTGAAAAAATTACACCCGGGCAGGTTTTTGGCTATTTCTCCATTAACGATCCTGCCCAAAAGTGTCTCCTTTTGACATGACACGTCACATTTCATAGCGAGTTTGTAAAAGAATTCAAATATCACAGATATATTTGTGTAGGTCCTGTGGTTCTGAAGTTATGTTGTAAAGACATGCAAGAGGGTTGAAACAACATCACTTTTGTAAAACGTACATAACTCATTAACAACAATAAATCAAAGAAGGTTTCAAAGTATATGATTGTAGAATGAACTTTTGCAAAACATCAAAATATTATTTTTCAATAATATATTTATTTAGATAATGAAAATTATTATTTTTTGGCTGCTTCGACCTCGTTTACCATTAAGGTGGTTAATAACAATAGATTCAGAACGGTGCCCAGGAACGGCGTCATAACATGCATAATATGTAATACCCTGGAAGTAGGATACCTTTAACATGCAAATAGGCCTATAGTTGTTTTAGTCGCGTGATACTCATGAACATTGGGCTCTTCCAGTTGAAATCCATACATCCCATATGGAAGACATGAGCTTAATCGCCCACACCATGCACACAGGGAGTGTAACTTTCAAAATGGAGTCAGCCATTCAGGTAATCCTGTTTGAAATTCACACTCTTTGTAAAACGGTTAGCAATGTCAATTGTACATGAAAACGGCCAATTTAGCAAAGACAAACGAACGAACAAACAAAACAAAAACAAACAAATAAATCAACAGCGTAAAACACCTTGCACCTCACATTCCAGAAAGGTTGGGAGGTAGAACGATTTTTATTGTTTTACATGGCCTTATACCAACCGAACATTCGATCGCGAAATAATCGCAAAGAGCCGGAATAAAAACCATGATGTAGACTACTTTTTTAGTATCAATTTGCCTATAACAAATTCGTTCAGAAGCTGAATACATACAGCGTTCGAAATAGGTCCTATTCGCTACTTGCACGGTTCCGCCATTATGCACTATGTGCGGGAGAGCCTCGAACTGGCAGCATACATGAATGGGAATTGAACTAGTCATAACGTTCTGTGTAAGGTTACATAATTCTTCCTTTCATGTATGCTGCCAGTTCGAGGCTCTCCCGCACATAGTGCATAATGGCGGAACCGTGCAAGTAGCGAATCGTAGTGTAATTTGCACCCCATAAGTTGCCTGCTGCGAAACAACTTTAAAAGGTTGGTGCAAAATTGTGATATCACATTGTACTGACCTTATGTGTTCAAAATTGCTTTGCGTCAGATGAAATTGCACCACAACTTTCAAAATGGGGCGCAAAGGTACGCCCCAGAGTAAAAAATTAATTCGAAGACTGGATACATTAATATAAATGATATTTATCACTTTCAAACTTTCATGACATTCATTTTGCTGAATATGAAGAGCACCAGACTTGAACTACACCGAACTCGAGTCAAGTCGATTTATCTAGGGCTCGAGTCCCAAATCGAGTCAAGTCATTGACGTCGAGTCGAGAGTCATTGAGACTCGAGTAGAGTCGAGTCAAGTCATTGACGTCGAGTCGAGAGTCATTGAGACTCGAGTAGAGTCGAGTCATTGAGACTCGAGTAGAGTTGAGTCGTTGAGACTCGAGTAGAGTCAAGAGTCCGTAAATGTTGAGTCAAGTTGGGTCATTCGTGTCGAGTCCTTACAATTGTTAAATTATAGCCTTCATTTTGAACCACAATATTTTAAATATATAGTATACGAATTGTACATCACAAATGGCCTGTATAAGCTTTTTATACTTTACTTTCAAATTTGGGTAAAAATGTTGGTCAAAAAAAAAAACAAAAAAAAAAACGGGCCCTAGATATTAATATCTACTTTTTAAAAAATAATAAAAACTATTTTCTACAAACTTTTTTGTTACGTTTCCGAAAATATTTAGATTTTCCAAAAAACTGTGGATTAAACAGTGTTAAATATTTTATCTTTTAAAACCTAAAATGTTACTCTTGCAAGAGCAGACCTACCCACTTGAATAATAATATACCTACTTACCTATAGGATCATCAGGTGCATAAGGAACCACCAAGTCTGGTGCAGACACATTATGGTTCACGGTTGGTACACTATTCTTCTCCGTCACTTTGGGATTAAACAGTCGCAATCCTTGCACTGTCATAGAGTGAATAGCATGGGCGATATTCTCGCTAAAGGTATCGGACAGATCGACTTTGGGGTTGATTTTGTCGCATTGCCTTTCGATGTTGATATTCAAGCCACTGGTAAGACCCAATAGGGCCAAAAAGAGCACAATCATCGCCATGTTGACTGATCGGGGTCTATAACAATAATAACAGAATTTGTTGTTCAAAGCATAGACCCTACTTCCTTCTATAGTCTATGTTCAAAGTCACATGATGTGTAATGAACAATGGGCTGTTCCATTTGTAGTTAACCCTCCCCTTTCAGGGGAAATGAAGCATAAACGCTACGGTACTCTCCCTAAATTTAGTCTGGGATTCCGATTTCTTTTGATTGAGTATTATCTTAATATTATTGCCAATCATTGTATTAAAAAAAACCTAGACTCTTAGAAAGACCGAAATCCGAAATAATTTTGATAGACATTTTGACATAACAGGGTGCTGATTTTAATAGAATAGCCGAAGTTGAAAATAGAATAATATTTTGTTCACAGTGCTACTTGAACCTTGTCCTGAATTCCCAGGTCCATGGAACTGTCCTCGTGTCGGATTTAAGGATAAGTTGAACCAACAAACAACTATTTTACATAACCTTAAACACCACATAAATAGCTTATTAACAATATTGGTGCTTAATTAAACCTAATTGTATGTTTTAAAAAAAATTTATAGTAAAAGAAATGAAATATCTAATAGCCAATAGGGTCTAGTAAAAAGCAATGATCTGACTATTACACACGAGGAATAAGTGATTATATACCAGCTCAATGTTATCTCTTTAAGGCCATCCTTATTTGTTTAAGAAAATATTTATAGAAAGATTTAACTCGGATCACAATACAAAATATTTACCTGTTTTTTTTCAGCTGTGACTACAGCTTTCTTCAGCGGACTGACCCGATCGAGCACACTTGAAGTGTGACATCAATTATTCCATGGTGTGACGTAATGATCGGGTCATAGACCTTTGGCAACTTGTAGCGCCCTCCGTCCTTGTTCAGAGATGGTTGGTTGGCCCTGATGTGTATGGCTTCCTTAACTCCCCTCTCGAACCAGCGGGGCTCCCTATCCAAAATTCGGACTTGGTCCAAGTCAACGTGGTGGCCCGGTGACTCAATATGGATGTGGTTGGAAACCTCGGACGAAGTGGTGCATGGACGTCTGTGTTCTAAAAATCTGGTTTTAAGAGAACGTTCCGTCTCCCCGATGTATGATTCTTGGCAGGTTCCTCTTGTGGTCTGCCCCTGGCAAGGAATCATATACACCGGACCAGTGACGTCCTTTTTCTCGGTTTTGTCCTTTGGCGCCACTAAAAATTGGCGCAATGTTCTTGTAGGTTTAAATGTCACTCTTATACCAACTTTCTGGAAGTTTCTGCGAAGTGCTTCCGAAATTCCTTTGATGTAAGGTAACACCACCTGTCCTTTAGATGTAACAGTACTGTCCCTGTTATGGTTGGATTTCGCGCTCTTGGGTTTGTTGATTTTGTTGAACGCCCATTCGGGGTAGCCGCACTTAGTGAGAGCTTGCGTTATGTGCTGTTTTTCTTCTACCACAGCTTGGGGTTTAGTGATCACAGACTCCGCACGGTGAAACAAGGTCTGGATTACCCCAAATTTATGTTCTAAAGGGTGGTTAGAGGAGAAATGCAGGAGGGCGCTACAAGTTGCCAAAGGTCTATGACCCGATCATTTCGTCACAAAAGTTCAAGTGTGCTCGATCGGGTCAGTCCGCTGAAGAAAGCTGTAGTATCAACAGCTGAAAATTTCGGAGGTAAATATTTTGTATTGTGATCAAGAGTTAAATCTTTCTATATATGGATTACCAATACAGATGAACTTTCATGCTAAGAAAATATTTATTTGAATTCTAAGGGTAAATCACGTCCAGAAAGGTGCAGTAGTCGTCATACGACTGCATGCAAGCCTGGGCTGACTATGACTGGGCATTACTGAACCATAAAAAAGTGACACTAAATGTACAGATGTTCTATTTAATTATTTACAGCAACGCAAACCTTCACAAAGTCCACTGGTTTCCGACCGCGGGGTTTTGCGAAAGTGAGGCAAGCTATCGATCGGTTATGACCAGGTTAAATAAAAATGAAATAAATAATTCATATTCGACCCCTTCATTATGTTATTTAAGGTTGCCAAATAAAGCCGTCGCTAGTTTGGCGAACTTTGCTCGTTCAACGAGAGTGTACAGACCCGGAGACACGGGAGAACACCCACTATACGAGTTGGGCACAAACCGGAAATAGCAAACTGTTAAATGTCCCATCAGGTATCAGTGATTTGTTTTTCAAAGAAACGCTACTTTGTTGAAATTATTGATATGCGGTAAGTGCGCAGGCAATGCACGTTTTCCAAGGTCTGGATTACCATGATTACCGCACACCGACATCGCCCGGTTAATAATTACACTATACAGCTCTATATACAGCAAGGGACACTGAAATGAATACACGGGATCGATACACGTGGATGTGCTATGCACGATTGATATTCAGACGATAAATCTTTGGATACCGGGTTTGAAAATGATGAATATCTCCCGTAAATGATTTCGTATAAAGAAACCAGATGTGGTTCCTTGCACTTGAATATATATATTTTTAACAGATATGATAGTCGTTAGTTTGCGCTTTGAGATACTAGCTTGCGTCTTGAGTCAAAAACTGACAATAATTTTGATATATATGTGCCGAATTATATAGCGCAGTGTATAGGCCAATTGTGAAGGTAGTCTAAAACCATATGACCTATGGTGTACCATGCTCGACTAACACACAGCGAGGACAGTAACCGGGCTAATCGGGGCTATTGTCAGTAGCCTTAGTCAGTCATTCGGCCCATGATGCGTATTAAACAGGTCGATATAAAATGGCTATGTGTGGCGGTGGATTCAACCTACCATGGCGATTTTTGCCATGAAGATATCGGGGCGATGACACTGTGTACCGTAGTGCACCATTTATGGATGATGGCTGTAATATTATCCAGAACTTGGAAAACGTACCGTCATACTTGGCAAGTAACATGGCATTTTCGAAGAATATTAGGCTTTACGGTGCATAGTGTCATCGCCCTGATATCTTCATGGCAGAAAATGCCATGGTAGGTTGAATTCACAGCCACGCATGGCCATTGTGTTCCCACCTGTTTAATAGTTTTTAAATGCATAGTGGGCTGAAGGACATCCGACTAAGGCTAATGACATTAGCCTGTGACTGACCTCTGTACGGTCAGCGAGCATACATTCGCCATTGTCATCTGCTTATAGACTGCCTCTACGATAGTCTCCCACCGTACAGCTAGTTTGTGTCAGTCGGTCTGACACTCGTCGATCCTGTATGTTCGTGATAGCCACATACAGTCTGGTCCGAGACTACCTCCACGAGGGTCTACGCTGCGCTATTTAAAATCTTGAATTTTGGTCACTTTTTCAGCTCAAGACGCACGCTAGTTTCTCAAGACGCTAGCTAACGACGATAATATCCGTTGAACATATACGTTCAAGTGCAAGGAACCAGATCTGGTTTCTTTATACGAATCATTTACGGGATCATTTTCCACCCCGGTATCCAAAGATTTATCGTCTGAATATCAATCGTGTATAGCACATTTACGTGTATCGATCCCGTGTATATTCATTTCAGTGTCTCTGGTTGTATAATGTAATTATTAACCGGGCGATGTCGGTGTGCAGTGGGTCGAAGGGGAGCATGACCAAGTGCTGTTTGCACTCAAATATTTGATTGTCGATTATTTTAATTAGTCATTCAATTAGTAAATGATGCACGTAAATGGATAATTAAATCACGATAAATCACGATAAGTCATAGAATCGTCATTAGTCAAGCAATTTCTTATTCTTTACAAATTGAATACTAGTATTATAAGTCATGAAAAGTTGTTGAAATGATGCAAATTAATGTGAAATAGTATTACTGTTCTTTTAGCATTATAAATACATAATTTCAGCATTATTTTCTTGAATAAAAAATTACATATTGTATGACTAATAATTATTTTAGTTAGTCGGAAACTTGTCAAATTAGTCCTTCAGCCATTTTGAACCACTTTTGACTATAATAGGCGGTATCTAACACCGGCAGAGGCTTATTTCTGGTGCATATACCCTATTTGTAAGGTAAAGGAACACATTAATAATAGTATTTATAACAGTGAGGCATTTTGTCACACCTGATTTACATAAATTAAAAATGGCCGAAAATGCCAAAAAACATTGGTTCCACTAATGTAGGAAAACTAGATGCTAACTCAAAAATCACCTAAAAGCGCCCTGTACTGATATGAAAATATTGTATGGAGATAAATTATTTTCCCCAAAACACCAAAAAAATGAAAGTCTTTAAGAAAAAAATTTATTTCTTCAATATGAAAGGTCAAAATTTTCAATTGATTGCCGGCTTTACATCCCAGCTACATACACTTTAAGTACATATCATTAGATTTATAAAGTTTACTTTGAAGACTGTTAAATATAAAATATAGCCTATAAAAATATCCAATCTTGATAACTTGCCATAGAATTTTAAACAATGCTTTTAAAAGACATAAAACTTGGCGTATTCAGAATGCAATTCGATATGTCTGATATGCTCTCAGGTCCCACAAAATACTGTACAAACGTTGCTATCCGATTCCTTAAGGTCGCTATAATAAACAAAACCTTTATAGATGATTCTATTACCTCCACGACCCATTATTCAAAATCGCGCACTGTGATTTGTTGAAACGCGTCACGTGAGAGCCCATTATTCTGCAATACCTTGAAGTAAACAACTTAAAATATTTGTGCCAAAAATGATATTTTCTCTTTAAATCACACTATTTTCTGGTAATAGAATAGAAATAAAGGGTGCAGCATTATCCTTTACACGCAAATAATGTGTCCTCGGCAGTAAAAACGTCTAAATAATGGGTTCGGCTGCGCCTCACCCATTATTTACGTTTTTACTGCCTCGGACACATTATTTGGGTGTAAAGGATAAAGCATTACCCTTTATTTCTTAAATAATCAATATACCTACGCATGCGCACACTAATGTATAGTTTTTTAATATATATATTTTTTCATGGCTGTATGACCTTGATCTATTTTATGGCTGTATAGTATATTACAAACTTCATATTTATAGCCATGATAGCGGGGAAACTTCCAAAAGTTACGGTTCACTTAAACTTGGAAAATACAAACTGCTGAACTTGAAACAAACAATGGCCTAGGAAATCAAACTCCAAAATGAAAAGCCTTGCGTTAAATATTATTTGGGGGAAAGTATCCTCACGAAGATTTGCAAATGGCTTCCACCGACGTGGATAAATTATTTCTATATATTCAGGAATCAAATTTAGACGGCCTTACTCAATACCTGAAGGACGGAGGAAGTGTCCACATCAAGAAGAGGGTAAGTCAGATATTTGTATTGGTCGTCATGTTGGTGCTGGGACCGTCGACCGTCTACGTGTGTTCGTATCCGCGCAGTATGTAAAACGCAATGGCAATTGGCTTCGCAGTGATATAGTCCAGTGTGCACCCACAGGACTCTACCAACCCAACTTTTTTAGCTTCCTTTTATGGTAACACATTCAAGATGTTAACAAAACAAGATACATATTTGGTGCATACGCACCAATATGAACCTCGCGCCAATCGATCCGTGTTCAACGTATAAGTGACGTATATTTCATTGCTTAAGCATTGGAGAAATAGGTAACCTTGAAAATAGGGACCCAAATTTTATGATTTTTCTTATAACTTGACCTTTGACCTCGCTTGACCTCAATTTTATTTCGGGCATATATTCCCCTCGTATCAAGGATTCCACCCACCAAATTTGAGCCCGATCGGACAAAGTTTGAAATTTGACCTCTCCGTAATGACCTTTGACCTCGCTTGACCTCAATTTTATTTCGGGCATATATTCCCCTCGTATCAAGGATTCCACCCACCAAATTTGAGCCCGATCGGACAAAGTTTGAAATTTGACCCCTCCGTAATGACCTTTGACCTCGCTTGACCTCAATTTTATTTCGGGCATATATTCCCCTCGTATCCAGGATTCCAAAATTTGAGCCCGATCGGACAAAGTTAGTGACGTATAATGTTGCTTAAGCTTTCCAGGAAGCTTTCCCTTTAAAGGGAATTTTATCAAACACCCCAAACAGAAAGAATTTCTTGCCAATTTATCACCACGCATGCTCAATGCAATTAGTAAATCAACCTCTATGCAGAAAACAAAATATCGTTTTGTCTAAAAACACTATTTTCTCTGAAAATAGTGAAATTTTATATTTTTTATATTACACACTATCATCGCTTGAATATTTGTTTTGATGAAAGTATCATAAATATTTAAATGAAGGTAAATATAATTTACTATATTCAGGCTTTCCCCATGTCTCCACGTTCGATTCAGAAGTAAACACTAATACCTAATAGGAATAATTCCCGACACTCCGGTCATATCAAGGTCAATGGTCAACACAGATTTCAAAGTTGCTCAAATCTGGTTAAAAAGCGCAACAAACATTCCTCTCATTTCAAGGATTCAGATTATAGTTTGACTTACCTGCGATATACCGTTCTTGAGATATAAGCAAAAAGGTCAAATCTTAGGGTGGCCAGTTTTTTGGCCACACAGGGGCCAAAAATTAACAATTTCAACGAGCAACTTTGAAATTTGACTACTGTGTTGATCTTTGACCTTGAATATGGCCGGAGTGCCGGGAATTAATTTTTGTTAACCTCTTATATGTATTGTTTGAAAATAATGAGGTACGAATGATTTAGGTAACGTCAAATTATCAGTGTAGCCTATGTGAACTATAATAAGAGTTTACAAACAGTTTATCGAATAGACTGCATTTACACTATTTATTTATTTATTTATTTATTTATTTATTTATTTATTTATTTATTTATTTACAACATGTTTACCCAGGGTAGCCCGATTCAGCCGAAGCTGGTCTAACACGGGGCCCTGCAAAATACATAAAAGGAAAATAATTATAAAGAATTACAAAGAATATAATTATACAATTTACAACTTAAGCCATTATTAAAAGATACATTAAAAGAATATAATCTCAAGAAAATACATTTGTACAGTTTGCAATAATTATTAAAACTCACATGCCATTATTAAATGAACATTGATCCATAAAAAACACCATATAAAACACATAATAACTCAGTAACATATATATTTCAAGATGTTATTTACATTATACACTATTTAATTAAAACTGGTGAAAATATACATTTTTGTAATACCGTCTATGAGACGCTGGTTCAAATCATTGTTTTGAAGTCAATCGACAAAAGTCAACCGAATAATGATTGAGTAAATTCATTTGATGTGTGTCAAGGCAATTCAAGGCATTATCAACAGTTATCTATTACATGGTAGTGCTGACGGGGTAGCGCCAAGTTTTGTCACATTTAATCGTATAAAATTCACAAAACAATATTAATTATAGAAATTATGTGACAAAATTATGTTTAATCTACACATTTGTTATGTACAATTTACATAATGTGTCTATTTTGCCCATAATTTCTATGTGAATGTTTTACATAATACGAGTGATGTACCAAGCTCTAGTTTTATTTAATTATGTAATGATTTTTCTCCTTCTTTCAGCCCTAATATTTCACAGGGTTTATACCTGACATACTGCAGTTACTGTCCGTTTTCCTATACACAATACACAGTGCTCTTTCCCATTGGCGCGTGACCTCTACAAATAGCCCTACGTTAAAAGTATGGGGATATGACTAGTTAACGTCGCTGTGTGAAAAATAACCGGCCAATATTAAAAGTACTCTTCTAAAGTTCTAGAAAATATAGTTTTTTTAACATGTCCTAAATTTTAGCTAATTTAGATGTTTGGAAATATTCGTACTTTGGTGTTTTAGTTAATGTTATAGGTAATAGTACATTGCCTAGTTAACGTCGCTGTGTGAAAAATAACCGGCCAATATTAAAAGTACTCTTCTAAAATTCTAGACAATATAGTTTTGTAACATGTCCTAAATTTTTAGCTAATTTAGGTGTTTGGAGAGGGTCGTACTTTTGTGTTTTAGGAAGGATATGTAAACGACAGATAACACCAAAAATATGAAGAAATTATTTCCAAACCGTGTTAAGTCAACAATCATTATGTTGCTAATTTTCAAGAATGCTGGTTTACAAAAAGCACGCCATTGTCTCATTTCGTGAACAAAAGTACACATACCATTGTTTCCTTTCGTTTCCTTTATAATCGGTTACCCAACTGAAGCTATAATACAATCTTTATTGCGATATCGCACATGAAAACAGTCACATGTGCACAGCCAGAGAAGATCCGATTTAATCAGTTGAGCTGTTTCAATGAGTGTTATCTTGATTTAATAGCTTTTAATGGGGTTAAGTCCTGCAAAGGTCGAGATGAATTCTACTGTAGACATGACTGCATCATGAATCTCCATTTTACAGGTGAATATGTGGGGATGAGGTTGTGATTTCATCCTCCTCCTTTAATCATTTGCGAACCTTTATAGTGCACGCATGACGCAATGAGGCTTGGTTATTGCTAATATCTATAGCTGTGTGGTTGAAAAGTTCGTGTTTTCTATGTGAAATCTTAAAATAGATTATCTACTGAACCGTGACAGTATATAAACAAACTAACAAAGTGCACTAACAGTAGGGGAATTCCCATTCATTTCAATTTCAATTAAACTGAACATGTTAACTGAATTTCCAATAAGGCCTTTGTTGTCCTTGTTTTCTGTTTTTAAAGTGTAAATGGCCGTTGCTAGCCTTGTTTTCTGTGTAACATTACTTTTTGTAACACGAAAACCAAACGGGGTTCAAACTACAATCGAATCATTATTGTTCACCATGCCCAAGTAGTGCTTTTTATTTAAATTTCTCATTTGTACTACATGACGTAGCGTGATCAATGTAATCAAACGCTTTCGTAAACCCGAATACAAAATATTTCAATAAGACCGATCGACAACAGTTACTGTTGATGACCTAATAACTAAGGATAGGCCTAACCAAAGTAGTGATCAATGCTATACACTGCGCACATAACAAAAGCTAACAAAATAAATTTTTCTTCATCGTAAAATATTTTGTGTAATTCACTTAGTATAGTAAACTCCTATAGCACTTAAATGTATGATGTTGCGACTCTCCATTTTATGACATATAAAATGAAAATGATTAATATCTACTAATGTAATTAGAATTAGACACATGAAGCAGTTAATATCTTACATTATGTTATATTATAATCATAAATTATCAGGAGGAAATACGCGTGATAAATTTTCTGGTTTCGATGCGATATGTTGCAATAACGTTGCATAGAATAATATTGATTCACTGTTTCGGTATATAGTATTGGTTTTAAAAAGCAAGCTATATTTTGTTAAGAATGGAAACAGTTTTGTATTGCAGTAATTGTGAAAGTATAGGTTCGACAAACTTTCATACTTCATACGCTTGCAAGGCTGTCTGTTAACAGGTCACTGCACTATCAGAAGCGTAAACCATAAACGTGACATGCGAATCATTGGTGCGCTACCGTACGCTCGTCAACGTATCTAAATATTCACCAACTTATTGTACTATTCCTTTTATTATTTTGTTCATAATCATAGCTAATTGCTTCAAGGAGGCTATTAAGAAATCTGTTTGAATATTGGGGATCTTATTCTTGAAAACCTCCCCTTAAAACGTTATAATGCAGTCCAGTAATAGTCACGAAATCGCGCGCTTGTGCGTGAGTTATTTAGTTCGTGAGTTCCTGACTGTAAGTCACGAAAATATGATCTCAAGAAAAAAAGAAAAGTGGATGGGCTTACATTTAAAATACTGACGCCGTGAAAATTGAACAGATTTTATGAGTTCTTGAGATCCTGAGTTGTCTTAACTATTTTTTTAATTTTCATATCTTTATTATTTCTTTATTTCAAATTGGCTAAGTCAGGAACACAAGAAGTCAGGACATGTGATGAACCGCATACTCTTAGTTACTTCCGTAAAAGAGAGCAGTTTGTACACAAGGAGTCGATGGAGTAAAGCTACAATGCGAATTCGATTTCACATACTGCGCTGGTTTTTTAGATATTTAAACCTTTTCAACCGGAGAGGGCTCTCTGCAGTCTCTGGTTGAAGGTGTACTGGGATATTCGTGTTTGGGTACCTTTTCAATGATTTTGGTATATCGATGGGTGGGTTTTCATAGAAGACCAATGCGCCCAATTGGGAGAATTTGGGGGCAGCACCCAACTTATGCATATTTGGGTGCTACCTATTTGGATGCATTTTGTAAAAAATTGGTATATTTTATGGGTTGCAAAAACAGCAAAATGAAGGTATAAAAAGTCAGTATCCAAAAGCCTGTGTGGCAAATCCCCCTACAAAATGTTTCGAAGAACACCAGGACCTTTTCATCTTGATTTTTCCCACTTGCTTATGCTTTTCGTTGCTTGCTGCCTATAAAGCTTTTCCATATCGTTTGTATTTTCAGGGAGGCGCTACACTTTTACACGAAGCTTCCAAATCGGATAAACGGATTAAAATATGCATACTGCTACTCAGCTACAACGCGGATCCTAACGCTGAAGACGAGGTAGGAATTTTCTTTTAACATTCGAACTTATTCTAACTTCCACTTCCATTTCATTTCTTTTCTTTTTAGCATTGTATTATTTTTTCCTTCTCGAAATTTCCTAAAAGGATTGTTTTCTTTCATGATCTTTGTAGAATGGACGAACACCTATGCACTACAATGCTACTCACGCGCATGCACATGGAACAGAAGCTGTAGTTTGTAAGAAACTTATGGTCAAAGGAGGCGATCCATGTAAACCTGATAAGGTACAACACGTCTTTGTATTCTTTATTTTCCCACCCTCTCAAGCCAAGAAAATGTATTTTACAACATCTCAGACTTATTTGTTTTGCAGATGTCTATAAATAAAAAGTAAACATGCTGTGATGAAATATAATTTGATTATTTACAGTAGAGCCTAAATATTTTATTACTTCCGTGGTCCGGGTAATCGCTGGTGATCGGTGATCGTGTAGAAGTGGTGGAGTCTCCTTCCCTTCTACTCGCCGACGTCCAATGGGTCAACCGTCTTGTTGTTAATACGATTGATCAGCCAATCAGCTTGATTGTTTATCACTTCTGTGTTTACGCTCGCGCTCGGCGCACAGCACAGACTGTGGAAGTAATAAAATATTAACTGTAACTTTGTTTACATTTAAAATTTAAAAATTTTAAAACCTATTTCATGATGGGAATTTCCTTTCATGTAATCACAAACACAAAGTCTGTCAGAACTATTTGTGGAATGACATCATTTGGGGAAATCCCCAGGCAGTGTTGCAGTTGTAATGTTTAAAGGCCATGAAAATTCCCAGATTAAGAATGAGGACTTTCCGGTTTGTTGTTACTATTAAAGTAAATGTAAATATGATATCGTGGCAGATTTTATTGCAGTATTGTTGTGGGTTATATAATGTGATTATAGTGTATATTCCTTTCAAGAAAGGTACTTGCAAGTCAATGTAATACTATCCAAAGTCCGTTCCTCTTCCAAAATGGTAAAATCGTTCCGCTACCGATATGACTAGCCTGAACCCTTCTCTAGAAACTATTAAACATAGCGAAACAAAATGGCCGTTTCTCGTCAACTGCAAGCACAACCCATGATGACCGTGCGTAGCAGGTAGATTGAGTGTACCGAAATGACTGTAGCGAGGAGTTGGGGGTAAAACGAGAATTAATAATTTAAGACAGGCCAAAAGGAGGATGTACACCACAATGTTGATTTTGTTCGGGTATTTCGAACCAGGGCCAATCGCCTGCACCGGTTGATATTTTTACATTCAGAGAATAATGTGTATTAATGCAAGAATTTTCCCTTCATTTACAGGATAAGAACACACCATTACATGATGCGGCTAGAAATGGGAGAAACGATATATTCAAGGCACAAATGGACTTCAAAGGAAATATAGATCCCAATCTGCAAAACAAGGTATAAATATGTTCTCACACATAAAGTAAAAAAAACAAACAAACAAACAAACAAAAAAGTTTCTCAGGAAAATTTGAAAAACAAGGCAAAAATGTCCGTCCGTTTGTTTAGCATAAAACAAAACAAAAGAGAAAATAGAAAACATATAATGATATATATAAATTCAAAGAACAGACCTTCCAGAATAGGTAGTCGTTACTCTGAGTTTCATGCCTAAAAGGCAATCGTCAGACGACACGATGGCATGCTTTGGGTGGACTACCATCACTTGGGAATGTGAAAGAATATACATTCCATGGTGTCAACACAGCCAAAGTCTATTCAGAGTCAGTCTGTCTATCGGAGATAGTCAGAAAGTGCTCAACTGCAAAACAGGAGCGTATTAACAGGAGCGTATTAACAAGCATGCCATCGTGTCGTCTGACGATTGCCTTTTAGGCATGAAACTCAGAGTAACGACTACCTATTCTGGAAGGTCTGTTCTTTGAATTTTTATACGCTCTCCCTTTTGGGATTGAGCACTTTATTCAAAAGATAGTCTAACTTGAGTAAAATGTTGTTAATGATATATATATATATATATATATTATTATCATTATAAACAAAACCCCGACCGACCTTACTGTATTTTATACTAAAATTAAATTGCAATATATTATTCAGTTTAAAAATTTATGAGTAAATGTGTATTATTACCAGTCCTGTATTGGTAATTCTTATTAGTATTATTGTACTTGAAGAAAACGCTACACTTAGAATAAAGTAAACTGACCACACAAAATGTGCCTTACCTCTTTAAGGGATCTAAAATGAGCGTTTATTGTGTTTCGACAGTATTTTTTGTGGGACATGAGAGCACCTCAGACCTATCGAATTGCATTCTGAATACGAAGCATGTCTTTCTGATATCAAATAATTTTCATTTTTGAAAATCACAATATAATACAAATTTTATGACAAATTATAAAAATTGATATTTTTCAAATTTTTGATATATAACAGTCCTCGAAGTAAATTATATAAATCTAATGATATATTCTTAAAGTGTATGTAGCAGGGAGGAAATGCCGACGGTCAATTGAAAATTTTGACCTTTCATATTGAAGATATGGATTTTTTCCCAAAAGACCTAATTTTTGTGGTGTTTTAGGAAAAAATCCATATCTTCAATACGAAAGGTCAAAATTTCCAATTGATCGTCGGCTTTTCATCCCACCAACCTACACATTAAGTATAAATCATCAGATTTATAAAGTTTACTTCAAGTACTGTTAATATCAAAAATATCAATTTTTAATGATTTGCCATAAAATGTGTATTAAATTGCGAATTTCAAAAAATCAAAATTATTTGATATCAGAATGACTTTCTTCGTATTCAGAATGCAATTCGATATGTCTGATGTGCTCTAATGTCCCACAATAAATACTGTCCAAACGTTCATACCCCAGCCCTTAATGCTCTGCGTGCTAGCCATGCGCTTCATCAACGGAAAAAGTACAAGTTTTGAAATATTTTATCAAAATACTAGTATCAAGAGCTATCTTAAGAACTACTGAACCAATACTAGGCTTGTTTGTACTCATTTTAATGCATTTTCCATGCTGATTCCAAATATGGTTATGAAAATCTACATTTCTGAAATTTTTGAATTTTGATATTTTTTGTAAATATGTCGTCTGCAGTCGACACCCGCGTGAAGAGAGTTAAAATACATAAAAATGTATGATTTTGGTTACAATGTTGTTCTTACAGCAAGGAAGAACTCCTCTGCATGGCGCTGCTAAGAATGGCCATCATACGATTTGCTCTTGGCTTCTCGGTGCAGGCGCGGATCCAAATTTACGAGATCGTGTATGTAACTCCCTGTTCAGTCGCAACTTTTTGCAACTTTTGTTGTTTTTCCAACACATGTAATACACTAGCACCCGCCCCGTCATCACGCTTTGTCTCATACGGTGTAATTTCAGGAGTGAAGTTTATTACCATGTTTTATTATTATGTTTAAATCGAGGGTAATTAAGGTTAGCAACAATTTTAAACTGTTGCGATTTGGTAGTTCACAGCATCTTGCGAATGGTAATACACCTTTGCAGGTCCTGTTTATTATTATGTTAAATCGAGGGTAATTAAGGTTAGCAACAATTTTAAACTGTTGCGATTTGGTAGTTCACAGCATCTTGCGAATGGTAGTGAGCTTTGGCAAAAATTACATTGATCATTTCATAGCGAGTGTGTAGAAGAATTCAAATATTACAGATATACCTTTGTAGGTCCTGTTTATTATTATGTTAAATCGAGGGTAATTAAAGAGGGACGTTCTTATCTATGTTCGAAAATAGAAAACAAAGTATTTATAAGAACTGCTACGTCAGAGTGTATCTTGCTCTTATTCTGTGCTTTTTCTACCGCATTTTATACGTTTCTACCATTATTAATGTGTTCTTAGGCTGGTAACACACCGTTGCATTTGGCTTGCATGGGAGTAATTGATGGCAACATTCCTAAATGTCTCAAGATGCTTGTGGAAAAAGGTGCTAACCTTGTTTTGAAAAATAAGGTAAGAAAATGTAAAAAAATTGAATCAATATCTCCAATACAATAGCACAAATTCTTTGTAGAAGTGATGTGATAATCGGATTGACTACCACACACCGACATCGCCTGGCTAATAATTATTTGGTGCAGCAGAGACACTAAAATGAATACACGGGATCGATACACGTGAATTGCTATGCACGATTTTGATATCAGACGAAAATCTTCGGATACCGGGTTAAAAAATGATGAATATCTCCCGTAAATGATTTCGTATAAAGAAACCAGATGTGGTTCCTTGCACATGAATATATATTTTGAACAGATATGATAGTCGTTAGCTTGCGCTTTGAGACAGTAGCTTGCGTCTTGAGTCAAAAACTGACAATAATTCCGCAATAATTCTGATTTATATGTGCCGAATTATATAGCGCAGTGCATAGGCCAATCGTGAAGGTTGTCTAAAAGAATATGACCTATGGCATACCATGCTTGACTGACACACAGCGAGGTGAGTCACCGAGCTAATCGGGGCTATTGTCAGTAGCCTTAGTCAGATGTCCTTCGGCCTATTATATTTAACAGGTCGATATGTATAATGGCCATGTTTGGCGGTGGATTCAATCTACCATGGCGATTTCTGCCATGAAGATATCGGTGCGATGACACTGTGTACCATAGCAATAGGGTAAAATAATTTTTGAATACATCGCGCTGCGCAACAAGCAGTTTGTACTCTTCACCTGTGTATGTCTGCAATCATGGATTGAATACAATACCACTCTTTTCAAAGATACTAATCTTACAGGTGCGGGTGAACAGCATGATATGGTTTAATGCAGAGGTACCGCGTGAACGTACTAGTGAAGTGCGACATATTCCACAATTGTTTTATCCTATAACTATGGTAGTTAATCCGATTATTATATCACTTCTACGGCGAATAGATCGACCCGAAAGCGGCATATCCAGTGTGTTTTGTGATTGTCAAAAATGAAATGAAGCAAAACTTTATTTGTCTTTCAAATTGGGTTATTCACGGATGTTGAACGTGTTACTTCCACGGGTTATTCCAGGTGATATCCATTCACGCCCCGTGGAAGTCAAGACCTTAATCTTCCACCCAGGGTGCGTGAATTTCAAATGGGGTTACCTATATGGACTACCGTAAAACCCCGTCTACAAGCATATAGAGTGCTTCTGATGAAAGCTACATTAATCCAGGCGCCATTATGGAGTATGAGCAAATAAATTACGGATCCAAGCATATACAAACAAGTATTATTTTAAGACCAATCTATTGTATTGGTATATTTACGCTGGCTTCGAATTAATTTAGCTTTCATAAAAAACACTATGTATGCTTGTAGACGGGGTTTTACGGTATTCCATCTAGATGGAATAGCTTAATTTAAAAAGACATAATCATGGTAAATAAACACAATAACATGGCAATTTAAAAAGTGATCATGTAGGCGTAGTTCTCATGATTCTTTTTTAACTTGCCATACTATTATGTTTAAGAACTATAATTGAGTAGTGTGTAAATTCGAGTTCATCCGCACGCAGTGCAAGTTAGTGTGATGTAGCGTATCCAGTTTGATATTGTTGCTGACTCAACATTATGAAGACAGCCTTCCCTATTTCTAATATGATCCATGATACCTAAGCTTCATCGCTTATTCAATATTAATATTATTTTTTTCAGGAAAATCAAACCCCATTGGATATTTTACCGACAAACAATCCTAGGAATGCATGGTATGCATGGGAGGACTACGTCCAACAAGCACACCAGGTAAACGACACTCTTCAAAACTATGAGTTAAAAGTTGTTATTACGCTCCTGTTTTTTGCAGTTGAGCACTTTCTGACTATCCCCGATAGACAGAATGACTCTGGGATAGACTTTGGCTGTCTCGACACCATGGAATGTATATTCATTCACATTCCCAAGAGATTATTTTATGTTGTTATTAGTTACGAAGGACGTTAACAAGGGCATATTATAGGAATTCGAGTTAATTTTCTTGCACCATCAAGGTATTAAATCTGAATAACATTTCTTTTTTGTTTTTTAATATCCATTATAGAGAAGTTTATACAGTGAGCAATTACGAGAAACAGTCCCTATAGACATAGTGAAATTATTCATTTGCGGAGACTGCTGCGCTGGAAAAACAACCTTGAAGAAGTCACTTGTTCGGGATGTAAGAAGACATTTTGTTCAATAATTGTTTGTGTGTGCGAGTGGCGAAGGGGTGGAGTGTGTGTATGGGGGGGGGGGGGGTGCGAGGGGTTGTTGTTGTTAATGTTCTGAAAACAAATGGTTGGGCAAAATTGTACACAACTTTGGGCACATTTTAGCCAAAAGATTTTTTGGGCTAACTGTAATATTGGATAAATTTGGTAACATTTTAAACAACTCTTGGTTTATAGGTATAGAAAAACCAAAGACTATTGGATAACTTAAAGTTAATCCGCTTAATGTTGGATACAACTTTCCACAACCGTTTTAACCAACGAATTTTAAGGAGAGTTCTGAGAGTGTAATCAATTACTTCAAGAGAAGAAAATATTTTATTTTTGATGCTAGAAAGGGCTGATTGAAATTCTTCGAAATATAATTATAAAGGACATAATTCAATTCATGATAATTTTATCTAACAATATTTCAGCGCAAGCGATCTGGCAGCAGCTCACTACCACTCGCTCTAAGTGCCCTAGTTCACGTACGAGGTGGTGCACATCAAGAAACCGAAGATTCTCCCAGCAAAGCAACTGTGGGGATAGATATCGAGAAGCATTTGATCCCATTTGCAGGAAACTGTTGCATATGGGATTGTGCCGGACACATTGAATACCACGTGACACATGGCATGTTTTTGGGCGTGCGCAATGCCATATTTCTTGTACCCTACGATCTTACGCACAGTCATGAAGAACAGACAAATGAGGTAATGATGTATTTTGAAACCAATACTTTGATTTTTGAATGAAATCTTTCCCCGACGTCATCATCAAGTACATAATGTTAATCGGCTACTTCATATTCATGAGTCATCAGCGACCAATGTGATGAGACCAATTTCGTTCAAATCGGAGCATTTTTAATTTTTGGCCCCTGTGTGGCCAAAAAAACTGACCACCGCCCAAAATTTGACCTTTTTGCTTATAACTCAAGAACGGTATGTCGCAGGTAGGTCAAACTATACTTTTTCTGAATCCTTGCAATGAGAGGAATAATTTGGTGTGCTTGTTAACCAGATTTGAGCAACTGTGAAATTTGACCACTGTGTTGACTTTTAACCTTGAATATGGCCGGAGTGCCGGGAAATATTTTTTGTTAACATCTTGAATATGTTATAGGACCATAAAAGGAAGCTAAAAAGGTTGGTTTGGTAGAGTCCTGGGGGGATGCACATTAAAACCTGGTAGATACCCGACATTCATAATTTCAATAGTTTAACACGTTTTTCATAATTTCCAATTAAAACTTCGTATCCCTGAAAGGGCAAGGAAACCCATCCTCAGTGTGTACTTCTTTTACGCCATGTTTTGTGTATGAATCTTTAGGTTGCCTTTTGTTATACCGTTTGAGAATGAGCTTAAATTTCATTATTATCGTCAAAAACTTGATAACCTATGTCATTCAATATATTTCCCAATGAATTGGTTTATCGACTATTCTTTCATTTATAAATGTTCTCTTGTAGATCAACTACTGGCTTTCGTTCATCAAATGTGCACATGATTCTCCGGATACGAAACCAAAGGTCGTCTTAGTTGGAACACATCTTGATGTACTTAAAGGTAGTGAAAAAATCGTACCGTCAAAATGAGAAAATATTATTAGGCTATAGTATATAACGCATACAAAATCTTTTCCAATGCTGAAAAAAAAACATGTTCCAATGTGCATCATTTTGACCCAATATGTTTAGTAGCATATTTATTTAGGGGGTGTAAAGTTTCCTGCTGAACTAAGTGCTGAACCACGAAGCGCGCAATTTGTTTGATTTCTGCCCGGTTCTTAAGAAGATGGCCTGCCCAGTGCGCCCTTCCTAATACGCCATTGAACACTAGTTTTCGTTTATGTACCTCATATACAGTAAGCCAAAAATTAAGGTACCAGTTATGTTCACCCCCTGTATATCCTAAACTAAGACATATATGTCATAACTGGAACCAGCATCTAATAGCTGCATCTTTTAGCTCGAATTTAAGACCTCATTTGTTGAAATTGTTCTAGAAATAAAAACACTACGATCCAAATACCCAAGGAAGATGGCCATTTAAAAGTTGCAGTTTGCTCCATTTCAAACCCTATAGCGTTTGCGAACAAGAGAACTAGCGCAGTGCTTCCATTGATTAGCACGTTAAAACTAGCGCCGTGCTTTCATTAATTAGAACATAAAAGTGCAACTTTTGATTTCGTTTCTTCATTAGGTTTTAGATCACCGTTTCTTCAAATTTCAACAAATAAGGTCTTAAATCAGAGCTAAAGAGTACAGGTATTGGCTGCCTGTTTTAATTTTGACACACTTGTCTTTATTTAGGATATACATTGAACGTTTACAATATAATCACAAAGTTGAACCAAATAGACAATTTTGCTGCACAGCAGTCTCATGTTGTTCCGCCTTTGCATTCAAATGTATAGAAAGACCACTCGCTATGCAGAAGGTCACTTCGAGACTTACTGACTATGAGCTGTTACGGGCAGCGCGGAATTGGTCACGTGCGCATTTATAAAAGCGTATTTATATATATAACCGAAGTACACTGTTAAATATCCTGGGAAACGTTTCATTGAGTTCATATACACATACCCACATCCACCACTGACATCCCCACACACAGATCTCCTACCACGATCCAGAACTTATTACCAAGACACTCAAGCCCACACACAACCAACTTAAATGTATAATATATCATTCCTTGACGTAGAATCCGCCGCCGACGTAATAAACTGGGCGGACCAGAATTTGGAGAACGCAAAGAGAACATTTCGCAACTATTTGGACATCTTGGACAAATCTATTTCACTAGATGCAAGAGATGGTGATAGCCCAGAGATTGCGAATCTGAGAATGGAGCTTGGACAAAAAGCAAATGAAATCAAGGTACTGATTTTTACAATTTTTTTTTATCCGGAATGGTGGTGGACTGGTGCTGTGCTGACTAGTGAGGCCGGAGCAACCTCTGCATCCACTTTCCTCCTTTACTATATAGTTCAGTAGTTCTTCTTCCTTCTCAGCATCCAGTTGTCTACGCCTAGGGCAATCTTTCTGCATCAGCTTCGGTCATTAGTTTGGTAGGGTAAGGTTAGGGGTACTTGAGCCTGGAAAATATCCCCGGAAATATTAATACTTCACCGATGCTACTGAGCATGCTGAGGGTACATAATACACAGATCTCCTCAGTTGGCGACCCAGGTGCATTCGCAGATGTTTTAGTGTGGCAACTGGAGTAGATGCTAAAACCCTTTCTTTTGCATCCTGGAGTAAGATTGAGGTACGGTGGAGAGGACAAAGAGAGATGTAGGCATCTTGGTGCACAAAGAAGATCGGTGCTGGAATGCAGGGCAATATCAAGCCGTATTTTCACGCTGAGGTCCAGGTTTCTGTACCTACAAGTGCGGCATCAGATTAAGAAAAGGACCTGTTCAACAAACAACTTCATGGAATAATAACAACAATTACCAAGAAAGATGTCTTTCTTATGGCTGGAATGCAAAAGTAGGACCAGCTGCGTATCTTACATGGCAGGGTACTACTGGCAAAGTTGTACTGTGAGTGCCAAAGGACAAGTGGAATCAACCTACTTGAGTTTGCAAAGTTCTATGACCTTGTAATGACTAATATCTTGTATTTGTAGAGACAATCAAGAAAAGCTACATGACAAATTTCACTACACGATTGACTACATCAGCGTTTCCAAACAAGTGTGAACCACTTCCAAGCATGACCCTTTCCTGGCGCAGGCATTTGAGCGACCACCACTTGGTAATCAGTGATCACAACAATATAATGCAATTGTACAATGCATCTACAAGTACTGCGATGCTAGGTGATGAAATCAGTGAGTGGTTTAGGCCCCGGTGCTCAATCTCGCCGATTAACTTTGCGTCGTCTCGGAGCATTTCGATGGCTCTCCCGCGGCTTGCAGTTTCAGGCCACAGTACGCCGACGAATTAATATGTGACCGTCCAGGTCGAAACGCTCGTAAAGTCGGCCCGATTTTCTTTGGAATACATCAATAGAGATGTATTCCACAAGTTAATGAAAAATGCGGCTGGAAATTGGATGAATTATGGGTTTTACTCAGAAAATCAAAATGGCAAATAAGAAACATGTAAGAATGACTTAGGCATTTAGCGTAGCAGGCTGACGATATGTGCATCGGCGTGGGTCAGCGGCTTAGGTTCCGGGCTCGCCGAAGAGTTAATCGGCGAGATTGAGCACCCAGGCCTTAGTATCCGAGGTGGAGTTTGTCAAGGCTGTCTGTTATCACCAGCCATTTGTAAACATCTTCCCCGAGTGTTTCATGATTGAAGCCCTTGATAGGTTTGAGGGAATAGTCAGTATAGGAGGACAACTTGCGATTCGCTGATGATATATACCTCTTGGTCCACTACTCTACACATACTACCAACAAACAAGTAAGGGTAATGATTACGGGAGATATCTCGACCAAATGATATCGTAGAGCAACAAAATAGTTATCAAAATGCTAGGAGAAAGCTGCGCTTTATATACATTAAATAAGTTGTTGCTATATATTTCAGTTCCCGCTATATCTGACCATCTATAATCGTTTCGATACTTTCTGGGTTGAGTTTATTTGAAAACAATATCACTCAATAATGCTTTGTTTGCCATTTATCATGTCTATCGGAGTGCTTGTCGATTCCTCTTCCATACCATGCATACCTATCTTATATTATCATGTTATATATTTCTGTTTTTCAAGACAAGCACAAATGTTCCGAAGCTTATATCTCAAATCACAAGGAAAGATCGACTTGAAGTCTGGAGGAAAGATAATAAAGTATTACCGGTGAAGAGCTTCGTCCGCAAAATACAGCAAGATATTGTACCTCATCAACCAATAGACGACATAGAGCTTGCAACCACATATATGCACGATATGGGAGAGGTATGTTAATTGTTATAGAAACAATGACAAATTATGAACAAAGGAAACTACTTTAAAATATGTGTTTATCATGTTTATACACCTTCAGTGGGGGAGCGGGGCGCAATGGTTAGGGTACTTGCCTTTAGTGCACGAGGTCCCGGGTTCAATTCCCAGCGGTGGCGATTTGCTGGGATATTGACTTGCAAAAAAAGTCTGAAATTAATTGGCAACTTCTGTAGATTAAATTCAGACTTCCGCATGGTTCATTTAGAATTGGGTAAATAAATCATGAAAGTACTCCGTCCTTCGGAGGGGACGTTAAGCCGTCGGTTCCGTGTGCAGAGAGCCATACATGTACATGTATCGTGCAGCCAGTTTCGGAAAGAGTAGGGTGTTAACCCCTGACTGTTCCCAACCCGTCCCGGTATTCAAATGGACCCCAATGGAAATAAGCTTCAATAGTGGCTTTCTTGGGTTATCCAGGGTTGTCAAAACTCGAACAAATAAAAAAAAACAAAAAAAAACTGCCTGTTCATTTAAGGTTAGACACTATTTTAAACTCTTGCGATTTGGTACATCACACCATCTTGAGAATGGTAGTAAACTTTGGCAACAATTATATTGATCGAGTTGGCGCAGTGGTAGCTCTCTCGCCATGCACCACTGAGGTCCCGGGTTCAAGCCCCGACTGTGCGTAAGGAAATGTGCACTTGGCTTATCCCGACTCCATGCTCGCTCTCGCAGGTTTTCTCCGGGATCTCCGGTTTCCTCCTGCCTTAAAAAAAATCTTAGATTAGTTGTTTGGTTATCAAAAACTTCCTTCACCCAATGGAAATGGGGGAGCTGCACAGAAAATTGGTGAATGTTACAAAGATAAGTGCGGATAGGTTTGCGCTGCAACCGGCCGCGACCTAGTTGATGCGATCTGATTGTAATGATTCACCATGGAAGCGAAATTACAGCGCTTTGAATCCTCTAATATCTGGAAAAAGGCGCTATATAAATCCAAAATTTACTTTTTATTTTATTATCATTTCATGGTTCTTGAGTTATGTTGTAAGGAGGGCTGAAACAACACTTTTGTAATACGTACATAACTCATTAACAGCAATAAATCAAGCAAGTTTTCAACGAGTATGATTACTTCAGGAATGAATTTTTGCAAAACAGTGTTATTTTTCAATAATATATTGATTTAGATATTAATGAAAATTGATTTTTTGGCTGCTTCGATCAACAAAACCTAGTCTACCCGTAAGACTTCTGTAGCTGCTGCCGCTTCTCGCATATCGCGATGGTCAAGCATCATTGACCTTAATCTATACACAAAATACCATGCGCGCCATGGCTTGCGATCGGCTGAACCAAAATTGTCCTGGTCATTGGTTTAACAGATTTATTACACGTCTCATTACTCGTATTAACAGTAGACGAAATGGTATTTTTTTGACAAAAAGTATTAGACTAACTGCTTATTAGGCCATACGATTATTGGACCTAACGGTTATTAGATCAAACAGTTATTAGACCAAAATATGGTTATTAAAATATTAGACTAAATGGTTATTAGACTATTATAATGGTTAATAGACATACTGGTCATTGGACCAAATAATATTAGATTAAATGGCTATTATACTATAATGATTATTAGACTAAGTGGTAATTAATCGTTCTGGTAATAGACCAATTGTACATAGACTATAAGACGAGATGGTATTAGACCAAATAGCTATAGATCAATTTTCCGATGGTTCTTTCGGTACAAAATGTATAACAAACATCATTAATACTGAAACGTGGAACTCGTTGGAATTAAATTAATTTACGATATCTGTGTTTTCTTGACATGATAGATATATGAAGCCAAATTTGCTGTTGATGATCAAAAGCCAGCTGAATTCAAAGTGGTATTGGATACCAGGTGGCTGAGTAAAGACATCATCGCTCCTGCTTTAGCACGAGATGATGTTAACTACCGCGATGCCGATATACGTTGCTTACCAAGCAAAGTGTACTACTCACGAGAAGAGTTGGTAGAGCACTTCAAGGACGTTGATAGTGGTGACGAAGCCATACGATTTCTGCAGCATCTTAGACTTCTCTTTCGTATTCACAAATCGGATCGTGGAACTGCAACTGGTGAGAAGTTCATGGTCCCTGCTAGATTAGACGACAAGGAAGCTGGGCTCCTCGGCAGCAAATGGACGGAAGAAAAAGGACCATTCCCAGAGAACTATGGTCGCTGTATTAAATGCAAAGGAGTTGCCGATATGATAGTCCCGAGTGTGTTTCCATATCTGCAACATTATATCTTAGAGAAAATATGCGAGGGAAAGGAAAATCGGTACAAGATTTCCAGTAGTTTCTTGAGGTTTGTTACGGCGGACGGCATTCAGGGTATTGTGCAACTTACCAAAGATAAGAAGGCTATTATCGTCGCTGTGCGTGGTGAACAAACAAGTAAGTTTAAAAAGTAATGAACGTTCTTACAGCATTTTTCCATCATTTGTTTTTAATTGTTCGCATCTTAGGCCTATAGGATAATAACCAATATCACTTCGTGAAGTTAACAGCTTGTGTAGAGAAATATTAATATGTGCATTGTGAATACCGTGTTGCAAGTTACTTGCCCAACGGTGAACTTGTTGAAACTCTCATCTGTAGTATGAATGATTCGTTGTGATAACATTGTGGCTCGTGACAGTTCGTGACTTTAGAGGTGCAATGCTATAGTGGATGATCTTCATCAAGAGTAAATCATTCTTAGAGAGGGCGCCATACATTTGCCTTAACTTGATCAATCCACCGGGTTCTTTGCGTCTATTACATGATCCCCTTTCTAAATCATCACCTAACGTCCTGCGATGGGCCAATCTATCTATGCAGAAGTCGGTTGGTCACAATCTCTTCCAAGACATTACAATACTGGTGTTGGATCTTTTGTTTGTCCAAGAGATGCGAAGCATATGTACACCTCCAGCAACATAGGCATATCTTGAAAGCATGGATTCTATTTCGGTAGCTTTTGAGTCCATGTCTTATATACATTTTAGTGGCGTTTGGGAGGATGAGAGCTTTAAGAAGGCTGATATTAGTGGTTCTGGTGATTGCTCTATCAACCCAATTCTTTAATAGGTTAAGTATCGCTGATCGAGTCATTGAAAGAAGACGGCAAACTTCTTGCCCACAACTGTCTCTTTCCTTGGTAGTATGAATACCGGTCGTTAAAGCTTATCGATGACCGAGTAATCATCGCTCTCTCTGTGTCAGGTGGCGCTGTGTAGCGCTGCTGTGGTCTTAACAAGAGTACGCCATCTCACTCGATCTGATGCCAAGTGCGTTGCACCTTGCATTCCTTGGTTAGAAACCAGCTTCATGTCATTAGTCCAAGATGTTGATGGACGTCCTCTTCCTCGTCTGCCTTCCATAGCCCTCCATGTTTCCTGACAATATGGCCAAAGTACTTCAGCTTTCTCTCCATTATGCCGCTTCTGATGGTTAGACTTGTACCAATCTTGTCTAGGATCCAGGATTTCCATGTCACTTGTAGAAGCCTCCTGTAACACCACATCTCAAAAGCATCTACTCTTCTCCTATCATTCATGGTCATAGCCCAAGACTCGCATCCATAAGTGGCAATGGAAAACACAGTTGCTTGACATGCCCTGCACAGTTGTCCTTGCAATAGCCAGTCTTCTCTTAATTTCAGTTGTGCTGTCACCACTGTTGTTAATCGTTGAACCCAGATATTCAAATTGCTTCACCTTCTCAATCTGCCGTCCATCTATCACAAACTTATCACTTTTCCGCTCTCTGTCTACAACCATTATTTTTTGTCTTCTTTGTGTTCAGAAGAATGTGTTTTTCTTCGCTGGCCTCTTTGATGTGCTTCAAATGATCAATCAGCTCTACTCATATCATATTTTGGTGAAAATATATTTTGCAATCATATTTTGGTGAAATAATATAATATCAAAAATATTGAATTTCGTTCAACATTAAACACAATAGTCGCCGTCAAATCAGGATGTTTCTGAAGTATTATGAGTATCTTAAACATTGTTTCTAAAGGAAAACCTGAAAGTGATCGTCATGGATGTCATCGAACACTGCAAGATGTACTTGCGCAGATTAATACAATTCTTCTTCAATATTCACCGGGAACCGAAGTTGATACATACTTTTTAAGTAACCAGTCTCTTCAGGAACAAGTTAACCTTGAAGATGCCTACCTATATGGCCTGCAAGATCTGATGAAAGCAGAGGAACCACCAGATGACACCAAGGTTTCAACATCAGCCGAGAAGCCAGCTACAGTTGGACGCGTGTTCAGGCACACTAAATCAGAAGACGTCACTGATATCCTAATTCAGGTAAAAATTCAAGAAGATATACTTTATTTGTTTATAATATTATGCTTATTTATGTGATTTTGACACATTGTGAGTGTTCAATCAAGATAGAAGAAGGGGGTCTTGAATGACAGTTGTTCAGACACTGTGCGGCTGATAATGATAGCATATTCTTGCTGCACGATCGGCAAAGGTGTCCTACCACACTTCACCCGCTCCATATTTTGATACAGCCGCCTATAGAGCAGTTCACCAAAGGGACATTTTTGTAGCGCTTGTAGCCATGGTAGCAGAGCCAAAGAATTATAATAAATATGGAACGATTGCTTGGCGACTGTAAATGTTTATGAGCTGCCCGGATTAGATTCCCAGTTTTTTCATTGTTGCAGGGTTATGACCAGCGGTGCATCAAACAGTATGGCATGGAATGCAGAGTGGAGTGGCTTCCTGAGGAGATGACAAGATACTTACGATTTCTAGATATCGAAGATAAGATGTGTGAAGATTATCGCTCAATAGCCAATATGCTCGGAACGTCTAGGACTGAACTTGAGTTGATTCTCAAAGACCTTCCTGCCGGCGAGTCGGTTACATTAGTCCTACTCAACGAATGGCGAAAGAAGAAATGCCGCCCCTGTGTCACAATAGGGATGCTGCATACGCTACTCCTGTTTATAGGACTCGTCGATGATAAACGTGCGGAAGTTCTGAAGCAACTTCAGAAGGTTTTACATGACAATGGACACCCGGTGAGTGACTTAGTCTTATAAAAGATGCAAAGAATGTCTCTATTCTCTCCTGGTTATTTTTCAGTTTTTCTCGCTTTTGTTCGTTTTGGTTTTATGTCAAGTAGTAGGCCAGTCACACTCTACGCGCGATTTGACGCTGATTTCTTGTGCATGCGGTCAGTGGTCAGCCGGACTTTGAAGTTGGCCAAATGAAATTGAATTTTTGCTCTTATCGCCCGGATAATAAATTGATTGTATGAAACATATATTGTAGCACAACAACCAATAGACGACATAATCATGGCGTTATTTTCAAACTAATCATGCTAATGGCTTTTAATGGTGAATGTTTGCCACTGTGAAAATCGCGTGGAAAATCGAGAACAAGAAACTCGGCAACAGAAGAAAAAACGCAATTTCCGTTGGTTAGCCATTTCCAAAAAGCAGATGAGTAGTTTATGTATGATCTCAGGGCTGACTGAAACGAACATTTAACGAAAGAAAAAAAAATATTCTGATTTTTTTGTGACTTTGTTTTAGGGACCATTTAGATACCACTCAACTGCTGTGGGTAAGTTCAAACATTTGTGTTTAAATTTGAAACATCAGCACATTGAATTGCAGAATGCATCTTTGGCTATTTAAACTGATTGATAGCTTTCGAGCTACACGATCTTATTCTGTCGTATTTATACACGTAAGTCCCATTTTTGTTCGATACATGTTGCGCCATCCCATGTTTAGAACCATCACATGATCATGCGAGAGTATCTCTTCCTATAATCTGTACGGAATAAACAACTTTGTTAACGTGGGATTCTGTATTCGAGAGGACACAGTAACCAGTGTCCCATCTAATTTAGCGTGTTATATTCCCTGCATTGGGTGATAATTGTATCATATCGTAACAGATCTCAATCTGTCCATCGAAGAAAGGAGTAGGAAGGTAGCGTTGAAGAAGCATTGGAAACGACTTACAGAGGATGTCATGGCGACAAACCTGGTCGATAGATTAGACGATCTAATACCGAGTGAAATACGTGAGCAGATCATGTCTTCGGATACCAGACTCAAGCACGCGGCAGAGCTACTAATGGAATCTCTTCTACGTTGCAAAGGAACAGGGTGGTTTGACGAGTTAATGCAAGCTCTTAAAGATAATAACTACAATGTCCTGGCAACATTACTTATGATGGAGAGAGATATAGGTGAGTCACTGCGTACAATGACAGGAAGAGGGTGGTTACAGGCATGTATATTTGCCAGCAAAGTGTTACGTGTAATCCGATTATCACTATTTCAACTTAATCACGCTTTTGAGTTCTGCACCACGATCGAAATGATCGCAACACAAAGTCTATGACATGTACTACCATGTCCAAAAGTTGCGTGACCCAGTTTCTAGGGAGTTATGTAACCACTTCGCTGGTGAATTGGAACTTAAGGTTTTTTTGTAACAACAAAGCTCTTGAAAATGATCAACATTAGGGGTTACTGAATGTCATATGGGCCAACTTTCAATTCCATCCATCGTGGAAATACTCAAAACAATTATAGCGTCTAAAGGGTTAGTATAAAGCAAAAATACGATATATGAGCTTTTTGTCTTATACATTGTTCGCAGTCAACCAACTTGCCATCTTGGTTTATATCGTTTGCGAAGTGCGCGTGTGTATGTGTTTTCGTGTGAGATATTTGTTCTATGAAGCCACGACTCATGAGCATTGGCAAAAATAGTCTCTTTTGGCAACAAAATACATAATGCAGTTATGCTACACAGCAAACATGATTCGACCTTTGCAGTACTTAAACCTGGTTAACAGGAAATTACTCCAGCAAAATCACTTAATCGATAAAGTCTAGTCCATCCTCCACATTGAATGGTGGGCTGCACCTATGCCCAAATATGGCACTTGCCAATCAATAATCACCCACTTGAAATCCCCTGACTCTCTCCACCGACCAAAGTTATGGACAGATTTGGGAGTTGTTTTGCTGTTATCTGTCATTTACATATATCAGGGAGGTACGACCATTTGCAGATGCCCACCTACTCAGTTTGTAGCCTACATGTAATGTATACATTATTCTTGATTGACAGAAAGTACAAAAATTATTTGGTCTACGTCTTAGTTAATGATGTTTTAACATCAAAAAGCTATGTTCGACACAATTATTTCTATTTAGTTTCTCATTGTTATCAGAACTAAATGCAAGCCGCAGATATATGTACGATTATAACCATCTGAAGTCAAGTGATTTAAAGTCCAACGAGCTTATTCACAGAGGTCATTCATCAGTTGTTCACCGTGTCAGCTTCTACCATGGCCAATTCAAAGGATACACACAAGCTGCTGGCAAATCTACTCTTAGGTCTCTAAGCAAAGATGAGCTTAAAATCATGCGAAAACTTGACCACCCAAATATCATTCGCTTCCTTGGATATATCGAAAAGGACTTTGCGTCGATGATAGTTACTGAACTTGGTGATGAGTCACTGCGGGATCACTTGATGAAGCATGAAACCAAACCCGAGCCTAATCTTCAGATGAAGTGGGTGAAGGAGGTGACGTCTGCAGTGAGGTACCTACATGGGGGTGTGGCTGGTATCATAAGTAAAGATGTACTCCCAATTGTGCACGGTGGAATCAAAACAACGAAATGTCTTCTCTTCAAAGATGTCCTCAAATTATCTGACTCAGGAGTATACAAGCAAAATACAGGTATGAAAGGATAGTACCTAAAGTGATGGAGAAGTTTGGAAAGAAAAAGAAATTCGGAGGAAGAAGAGGAAAAGAAGAGGAGATGACTGTAGAAGAAAATGACAAGGAATAAAAAAGATAATAAAGAAATAATGGCAAAATAAAATGATAACTTGTTTAAATACATGTGTACGCATACATGTACACGTGACATAACAAATAATAATGTGTTTATTTATTTTCCTTTAATTTTGCAGAACATCGCGACCGAAGAGTCATCGATGCGTTTATCGCGCCCGAGGTACAAGATCAAAATATTGACTTCACACCAGCGTGCGACATCTACGCGTTAGGGGTGCTATTCTGGGAAATATACACACAGGAGATACCAGAGGCGAGGAGTGATATTCTCGGCCAAACAATTGGTGACGGCAGAAGATTTCCACTGGAAATACGCGATATTATGACGCTCTGTTGGATGCGAGACTACAAAGAACGACCCAAGATTGGTGATATCATAGCAAAACTATTTCAGTGAGAGATAATGATGTCACTATGTGAAGAAACAACTGTTGCATTCCCCATAATGCATCGCGATTTCATATTTTGTAAAGCGAAACTTCGCAAGGTTTTATGCACAGTTACATCAAACATGTCATATTCGCACTTTTTTGCACTTTTGCAACCATAATATTCGGGAAACACTGAAATACAATTGCTTTTAAGCTGTATGTTCTGGTTTATTGTCAACATCAAAAGCATACAAGCACTCAAGCAGACTTAGGCCCTAGACCGTTGAAATTGGTAGTCTGTTATTTTACTTCCCGGCATATCTGAAAACGTAATAACAAAAAAGCACGTACGTGTTAGCTATTAAATGAGTTCAACCCCATAATCATAGTTTTGAGATCTTTTGATCTCATATTCTCAAGCTCTAAACATGAATCTGAAACAAATGAAATCCAATTCAATCGGAACGTATCAACTTTGAGTAAAGCCACAAACAAGCATGCAACCACATCAGGTATCCCTTAAAAGTCTGGTTATGGTTCCACCGAGTTATTTTCTCTACATATAATAAAGGGCTCTGGTAACAACGTTTGCAAAGTATTTTTTGTGGCACATGAGAGCACATCAGACACATCGAATTGTATTTTGAATACGAGGAATGTTGATTTTTTGAAATTCGCGATATAATAAAAATTTTATGGGCAAATTATTAAAAATTGATATTTTTTTCATATTTAGCAGTCCTTGAAGTAAACTTTATAAATCTATTGATATGTACTTAAAGTGTATGTAGTTGGGAGGAAAAGCCGACGATCATTTGAAAATTTTGACGTTTCGTATTGAAGATACACATTTCCCCCCAAAAGGCCTCAATTTTTTAGGTGTTTTGGGGAAAAATTCTAGAACGAAAGATCAAAATTTTCAAACGATCGTCGGCTTTCCTAGATAGTAAATATCATTAGATTTATAAATATCATTAGATTTATAAATTTTACTTCAAGGACTGTTAAATGTCAAAAATATGAATTTTTAATAATTTGCCATAAAGTTTTTATTATATCGCGAATTAAAAAACAAAACAAAATTATTTGATATCAGAAGGACAATCTTCGTATTAAGAATGTAATTTTATGTCTTACTTGCTCTCGTGTGTGCAAACGGGCATACCAGAGCCCTTAACTCGTGACGTTTTCGTGCAATGCTTAAAACTTTAACAGTACGTTTTGGTTCACAACTTTGCTGTAGCTAGCTTATTAAGTTAAAGATCAAGTTTGTTGCCGGTATGGCAAAAATATGGTTCAGGATACGGATTGGAACAAAGTTCATAGTTATGTATAAGTGTGATAACATACACTTAACCATTGCTAACTATTACTAGGATCCACAACACGCTCATCTATCAGGGCACAGTTCTTTAACCCCAATGCATTTGTACATTCATTGAATGACCTTAGACAATTTGGGTACAAAAACTCATACCCTGCAACTTGAGGTTAAATTTTGCACTATGAGTGTTTAATTGAGGTTATTGAACTATGCCATTGGAATGAGGCCATTGTGGTCCATAGTGTATCAAAATGTTTGGGATGAATGTCTTTGACTCTGATAAATTGTATTATCATTCTTTGTATATGTTTGAAGTTTTATATTCATTGATGTAAATTTCAAAACACTTCGCCCAGTTTTCCAAGCGTTTATGAACTTAATATAGAATGTAAGATTGCCGAAGGTAAATGGGCAGATATTTTAGGAAATATCCGTTTGACAATTATAAAGATTGAGATCACTTTTCATGTCAATCTGTTTTTACTTACATTTCCTCTCTTTCTCATTTATTTAAAAAAGTATTTTTTCCTCATTCTACAGCTGATGAAAATAACACGAAAAACTGTTTATTGTGAAAATGTTTAATAAATAAAATATAGACAAATTAAAATTGCAGTTTTCAGCAATCAATGGTATTACGCAAGCATTGTTGCATGCAAAACCAACCATGAACTTCGCGCTCAATTCAGATCAATACAAATGAGTGCAACTTTTAAATTCGGGGTTTTTTCCGGGGTTATTTTATTTAAAAATATTTTATAACATAGTAACCCCGGGATATTAACATTCATCGAGTTGAAAAGTTGAACGAACTTGTCCATTCTTCAATAATGTGTTTATAAGGTGCACACATGCACGTCTAGCCATCACAATTGTAGCAGATTACATTCATTTCTTTCAACGAATGAGTATGGGAATGAGTATGGCAATTTCATGGCTTCTAAACTTCCAAATGGTTTTGGTAATCACGGTTATATTTCTAGCCGTAGCATGGCTCATTTGGGTGTGGCACCCAGTCAATCTTCCACCAGGTCCGATTGGATTTCCAATTCTTGGATATCTTCCAAACTTAGGTGTGAGCATTTATCGTACAAGGATGCAGCCGTTCCGTATATTTGCCCAACTTTCTGCCAAATATGGTAAGGTTTATAGCCTCTATATGGGAAGGAAGCTGGTGGTGATAGTCAGTAGCTGTGAAGCAGCGCGGGAAGCTTTTAAAAACCCGCGTCTAAATGATAGACCGATGATGAATGCGTTTCCTCAAGCTTGCTTAGGTGAGTTGCTATGTATTTATATTTTGTGTGGGGGTGTGGGGGTGTGTGTGTAGGTGTGGGGGCCGGGATGTATGTGTGGTGGGTGGGGGTGGGATTTTATTTTGACTGGGCGTAAAAGTCTTATATAAAATAAAAAATGTTCAGAGAAAGACCACAGTTCCACACAGAGGCTCATAAATATAAAATTATTTAAGAAAATAACTGGCTGCAATGAATGAAAAGTGGAGTTTTATAATATGAAGTAATTATTATTGTGTATTTCAAACATGTATTATGACGTGTCTTTAATTTTGTTATCCTCTTGCTGGAGAGGATATACTGTACAATTTGAGTGTATTATTTGCCCGGGTATAATGTTAAGGAGTGTGTTTGTACTTATGTAACAATGTTCTTCTGAATGTTTTTTCTTAAAGCGTCTTGGGGTTGTGTTCTTAATGTAAGGGGCGACGTATAAATCCCATTTATTATTATTACTTCAAGTAAAGCAGCTGGCGATCAAGTTGAAACAATTCAGTAAGGGAGCATGTGCATTTGATCAGAGCAGTTTTAGTTTATTTATTCTAGCAATCCTAGAAACAGTGGTTTTATTGAAACAGACGAGGTTTGAAAAAAATGCTCCCTTATAAAATATATGCTTTACAATACAGATTTTTCGTGTCACCACTGGACGAGAAATATAATTTTGAATGATCGTCTAAAGTCTATTTTGTGTCACCTTTCCGTTGTTTGTTCAGTACTGTAACACTAGAATGAAATATACAGTCAAAATATGTGGAAGAAAATTTGTAGGAATTTTTTTCATAAGGTGAAATATGGACTGTTAAGTGACTGAACGAGGCTTTGCTTTGCCGTTTTGTGGTTAAAATTTGACCACAATTTAGGGGTAAGGTGCATAGTTAACTACTACTGTTTAAAGAGTGTATTTGCCAAAAACATATGTTCTGAGAAAATTTGGTGTCACCTTTTGATAAGTTTTTGCCGGTAAGGCCAAATTCATTCTTGTGTAAGCTAAAAAACACTAACAAAATGTACTTTTGGAGTTTATGTGAATGTTTTACCAACAACAACGTTTCTCATTCGACCCGAAAAAACATTGATAATTTTGTTGTTTGCTTTGTGTTGTTCAATGCTTCAGTTTGTGTTTGATATTATTTTTTATTCCCATACATCTGAAAACTTAATAAGGCAAAAAAACAAGCACGTTTTACGTAAGTTCAACTCCGTAACATAGTTCTCAGCTGCTTTGACCTTAGTCTGAAGCAAATAAAACCCAGTTAAACCTGAGAGTATCTGAAAAGCCTTTAAATATAAAGCCACAACCAACAGACACGCAACCAGTATATCAGATATCCTTTATAAGTTTGATTTTGGTTTAGCCAACTTATTTTCTCTCAAGCGTTAGGTTTCATTATGAGAGTTACTCAGGTCATTTGGGTACAACAATGTTTAAAACTTAACAGCGAAAGCAGACAATATGTTATGGCTCACAACTTCCCCTTAGGTAAAATTATGCGAAATTTTCAAGTTCAAGTTTGTTGCCGGGGTTTATTTCGTATCACATTGCAGTCGCAAGGATGAATTACTTTAAAAGTGCATTATGATAGAGCATTAACCCTAGAACTACGAAGGGGGTGGGGGGGGGGGTGGGTGGAGGATTTTGTACCAGCCACTAAGATTTTTTATCCGTGCGTGTTTGCTCCAACGACCTAGGCTTTATCGTAGATCCATCCTTTGCGCTCATTTTAGTGATAAAATGTTTACCCCACGACCTTAAATCTAGGGTAGGACCGGCTGTCAAAAATGACCGGGGTGGAGGCCCGCCATTGGTTTCTACAGTAAAATCAATGATTTTAATCAATTTTGCCTATATTTTTGTACACAGCCAGAATTTGCATGGGCGCGCTAACATTACGGTCATAGCGATATTATGTTGGGAATGTACGTACTTATTTTGGACTGGACTTTTATACTGGATAGAAGAGACCCATAGCTATACATTGGCACCAAATATAACGGTATATGAAATTGCCAATTAGGGGAGGTTGCAACAACCTACCTTCGTAGTTGGCTCATTGCACGTCAAAAGTTCCAAATTTGAGTCCACAAAATCATAAACTAATGTACCAAAATGAATCTTTTAAAGGATACGGAGTTATAAATGGATATAACTTGTTGATATAACGGGGCCAGTTTCTAAAAGCTTGGCTAGAGTTTTATAGATTTATTTCTAAATCAGGCGCGGAGATTTTTTGCAATACTTTTCAATACGATGGTATGAAGCAAAAGCCATGTTCATGAGTTATGAGTTAGAGTTACGTTCGTGTTAGGCTAACGCTTATTAAGCTACCTCTGATGTAAGCTACCTCTGAGGTAGCTTAGTGTCAGCGCTCGTCTGAACAAGTATCGTGATAATAAATGCAAAGTTAAACACGAAATATTTACCACCGAGAAATCTCTGCACCTCTAAAGGCAACGACCTAGCGTTTCAAGTCAACATACACATATTTATCGTACTAACGCAATTCCCCCCTCCACTAAATTTGGCATTTACAACATTCGTCAAAGTTGGTCAACAAGTTTTAATAACATTTAATTGTCGGGTTATATAAATGGCAATAACTGATAAAGGTCATAAAAATACTTTTTTAACACTTTGTATGGAACTACAAAAGAAGCATAAAATATTATTGCAAAACATTTTTCTGCAAACGTAATGTTATTTTATCTACTTGCCCACACTGCTATATTAAACGTTTTACCTGTTATGTAAATCAATACAGCCATTCCGTATTTGTAGAATAAAAAATCCTTGTTATTTTACGTAATAAATCACATGGCTATCACGTTACATGAATATTAGACTAGATATTTTAGTCCTAGATATTATTCATCGTTTGAACTAATATGACCCCAGAAAGTTAAAGACTATGGATCATGAAAGTCCGCAGTACCCAAAATAATTGCTTGCTAGACCAAGTATAAAGCAGCTGGAGATCCAATTGACTAAGCACTATAACTTGTAGAGATGACCAATGAACCATCAAGTTGATTAGAACACTCCCATAGACATGCAGGGAGCTCAACTGTGCACTGCTTGCACAGACATTTCTAAATTGAGCTCATTCTTTTATTTTTCCAAATGTTTCTGTAAAAATTGGGGATGTTAATGCCAAATATGTTTTGTAACTATCCTGCAAATTACAGCAACATAACTTATTTGGTTTTCCTGTAAGTGTGAGTCAGAATGGCACAAAATATTCAGATCAATAAGATCAGGTGAAAACCTTGACCTACTGAGCTGTAATTTGGCAGAGTTGCCGTTATTAGTATATTACCTCTATCATACCCTCTGTAAAAAGGTTAAAAAAATGGACAAGTAGATCTCGAGTTAAAAATAAATCACCAGCTTCCCTTTGGAATTTCCATACTCCTTTCGAGTCATGTTAAATAGATACCTTTCTGAACATAAATGTGAAGTTTCGTGCTCATTTGATGTATTTTCACCTGATTTCAACCCCAAACGTTTTCTTATATTTATACCATCTACACTGACTTGCTGCTATACAGGAGCTGTACTTTTAAAATACGCGCCTAATCAATAATGAGTCTTTCACTCCATTTTTAAAGTACTGTGCTTCCTGTAGCATTATGGAGTGACCAGGTCCTAGTGTGATGGTTTTGAAGCAGATGACAGTGTTCATTTAAGCCTATCAAGGTCGGTTATTAACCACTTGCTGAATGGCTGGCCATTATCAGCTATCAAAGAGATACCGTATGCAGCTGCCAATCACAGTAGAGGTTAAACTTTTTGTTAAAACCCCAAAAGTGATATCAGGACAAAGCTGTGCATGTTGGTACTTGATTGTTTGGATTCCTATGTTGAAAATCCCTTGTCGTATTTTTTTTATGTGTAGTATAATTTATATTGTTGTGGAAAAAAAGTTCACCTGGACTTGTGATTTTGTGCCATTTCGGTTTGAATAAATAATTTATGCTATTGACTAGTAAAGTGCCATTTCATAAGAAACCCCTTTGATACTTTCACAATATGCTTGTTTCATGTTTGCATATTATATTAAAATAAAGAAATATAAAAAGGTAAATATATGCTTATACCAATTTTGCTCCCATTGCTATTTTTGGACTAAAATGTCTTGTCATTTTATTTCGTTCCAATGACTGGTCAGAATGGGAAACTTTGAAAATTCATAATTCGAAAAGTTTTTGACCGATTTTGACCATTTAACCACCAAAATACTTCTGCTGATGAGTTCTTTCCAGAAAACTTTTGTAGCAATAGGGGCAACATGAAATTTTGTGATCATCCCTACTATAACCATGATAAGTAACCGTTTCGAAAGCTTATAAACTATGCCGAATTTAGGACCTTCTCTAAGACATGCGAAGGGGAAATATAATTCAGCTCTGGAGGGCTCTGGACGTCCCTCCCTTTCCCACCCAAATAAAATTGTCCACATCCCCGCGTGTACACGTGAAGTAAAAACTGATGCACCGTGGCTTCAATCGGGGTTCCCTTTTTATAATAACCTTCTTGGACCAATTTGGTCAATTGAACTATTTTTATTAAATCAACAAGAAGGGAGATGAATTAATTTCAATATTTGGTTCCAAATAATATTCATTTTGAAGTGTGTAAAGGATTCACACGTTGCTTTTTATTTGGTTTCTGCAACCTTTATACTAATCAGAGTCAACGAACATTTTGCACATTTGTGACGTGCCATGTCAAAAGGCAAATAGTAGAAGTTCATGTTGGAGGGGAAGAACTTGAAACAGTTACACAATTCAAATACCTTGGTACAACCATCACAGATGATGCCAAATCAGTACAAGAAATCAAAATAAGAATTGCTGTTGCGACATCATCACTAGCCAATCTGAAACCCATTTGAAGAGATAAGAACATCTCAATGGCAGCAAGAATGAGCCTCCTGAGAGCATTGGTAATTTCCGTCTTCCTGTATGGGTGTGAAACCTGGACGCTTAATGCCGAGATGGAAAAGAGGATTAACGCGTTTGAGATGAACTGCATGAGAAGGCTCCTCCAGGACCACTACACTACGCATACTACCAACAATCAAGTAAGGGCAATGATGGAAAGTTTCATTGGAGAGCCTACCTACCTGATCTCCATTGTGAAAAGAAGACAACTCCAGTGGTTTGGCCATGTGATCAGATGGGAGAACAGTCTAATAAACACCATTCTGCAGGGAGGTACAGATGGGGTAGGAAGAGAGGAAGACCAAAGAAACCGTCGATTGATAACATCAAAGACTGGACTGGATTGAACTTTGACCAGCTCATACGATCAGCTGAGGACAGAGAACTTTGGAAATTATGCATCTCTAAAGCCATCAATACGTCGCCCCAACGGCCTCCTAGCTGACATAGATAGATAGATGTCAAAAGGAGACACTTTGGGGCAGGTTATCAATTTTGAGGTTCAACATGAACATATGTGACGTGTCATGTCAAAAGCAAACACTTTTGGGCAGGTTATAAATTTTGAAGTTTTTACATATCTTAAATATAGAGATATTTTGCTCCACAATGTCGTTTCCCCAATGAAATCAGACATTCCTAAGCGAAGATATTGAGTTCGTAAGTTATGGTATTATAAAATTGGAAATTGAGATATCGGCCTTTAAAAATATTATTGACAATATTGAGAGTAGGAATTATCAAGAAAAATGTCTCAAAAATACAAGATGCCTGTTATATCCTGTTTTGAAACTATCAGACAATATTCTAAGCATTAATAACATCACAAATTCGCAACAAACCCAAATTGTGAAAAAATCTCCCCCGGGCAGATTTTGACTATTTCTCCATTTGCGATCCTGCCCAAAAGTGTCTGGTTTTTATATGGGACGTCACATTTACTTTATTTACTCTAGTATTAATTTAAGAGTTGAAAAGTGAACAAACGTTTTATTCGTTTAAAGCATGGAAGTGGAAGTACTACAATGGTTGAAAGAAGCTGTCTAACACCCGTCTGACACCTGATATTGTTTCCATTCTTCAATGTTGCCCTTAACATTACGCACGTTTAATCAACCACAAAACCACTGAGTACGTGTATACACAATTCTTTGCATGGCAATTTGTTGGCTTGTAGAAAAAGCACACACCAAATCAATAGCCATTTCACTAGGATCCACAACATGCTCATCTATCAAGGGCACAGTTCTTTAACCCCAATACATTTGTACATTCATTGAATGAGCTTTAAAAATTTGGGTACTAAAACTCTGCAACTTGAGGTCAAATTTTGCACTATGATTGTTTAATTTAGGTTATTGAACTATGCCATTTGGATGAGGCCATTCTGGTCCATAGTGTTTGTGCAACCCTATTGAATTCCTGTAAAATAAACGTCTCAAAAAGTAACTAACCCCCCTTAAAATAATGGATAATTATTTGAAAACGGGCTATTGTATTACAAATCTGTAAAATGCGTTGGAAGCAGAATTTATTTCTGAGCATTTTGAAACCTCAGTTTTAGCAATTTTCTAACATGTTGTGACATGTGACCTATGCGCAACTTATGGCCAGTGCCTCAACTTGCCCCATGGTGACCAAACTGACCATATAGCCAACTCCCTCCTGACTAAAACTTGTGACAGTTACAATAATGTTCATATTATGATATCACTCCTTCACCTATCACAAAAATAGCACCAATTACAGGGTGTCCCTGAAATAACTGTATCTTCAGAAAGTTAATTGTTTGGGTATTTTAACGCCACAACTAAACATAACAAAATAGCTGGCGTGGTTGAGAAATTTATCAGATATTACATACTTTTTGAATTTTGACAATAGACCACACCGTTCGTGAAATATAAGAATTTTACGAAACTCCCTCATTTTCAAACCTTTCCACGGATTCAAATATCAATCGATAATCTGCATTCGGAGTGCTAATCACTGCGTATCATCAGCGTCTATTGTCATTGATAAGTATTTGACGCCGTGGAACGGTCTTAAAATGAGGTAGTTTCGTAAAATTCTTTTATTTTAAAAACGGAGCGGTCAATAATTATTGTCAAAATTCAAAAAGTATGTGATAGCTGATATATTTCTCAACCTCAACCACACTTAGTTATGTTTGGTTTATGCGTTAAAATCCCAAAAAAATTAAGTTTCCGACGATACAGTTCTTTCAGAGCCTTTCAGGGACACCCTATACCGTAAACGTTCGCCTAATGGCGCTATGGAGTGCATGGAAATGAGAGAGCGCCATCCCAGTAAAAGCCGACTATTATCACTGATCATTAAGGGTACGTGTAGTTAAAGGGTGAAACCTATCGACACATACAATTATGAACAAGATCGAACAAACTTGTTCATGATAATGCGGTAATCATTCACCTGATACGTTGTGGCCCAGTGAGCAGAGCATTAGACTATAGTGAGAGGATAAAGAGAACTTGTGGAGAAGATTGATGGTTCGAATCTCATGCAGTAATTTCTGACAGATTATGATGTCTGTCAATGTTTTTTTTCTGATATGAGGAAATTTTATTCTCTATTTTATCTTTAACATTGTTTATATAATTTTATTATTTTATCTTGTATGTGTCTTTTTCATGCTCTGTTTTTATCGTTTCATTTTAATCAAATGTTGTAATGAACCTATTTGATTGCATTTGTTATGTGTGTGAGACGAACTGTCGTGTGCGACAAGTCTTTCAATTCGCGGCGCGAGTGTCCTTGCCTGCATCAGTGGTCATAAGAGGTATATCATTTTATTCGAAAGGGGGGGGTCCCAAATATACGGGGGTCATAAAGTCTTGGAAAGAATAATAGGAGGGGGTCATAAAATGTTTTATGACCAAAATGTAGGGAGTCACACGATGACCACAGAAAGTGTGTTATTTTATACAAAAAGACTGATTTCAATACAATTTTGGGGTTTGGGATCATAAAATTTTTGTTGCCGAAATAGGGGGTGCGCAATCTTATTGACGCAGACTTTTTGTAAATTTGGGACCCCCCCCTTCCGAAAAAAATGATAGCCCTCTAAGAGGATTCAAAGGATAACCTCTGCCCCAATAATCCCTAGCTATATTTGTTTGAAACTGTTCCACGGAGGATGTATCATAATAGGCTCAGTCTTCAAATGATATAAATAAAATTTGAATGAGTGAACGAACAAAATCATACAACGACCAACTGAATAGAGGCTGTGCATATGACGTATCCATGGTATCATCCCGTAAATATGGCGCACTACTCAAATGCATTCAACAAAAGCATGATTGCATCTACCGCGACAGTTTGTCTCACACACATAACAAAATGCACTACGATCAAATAGGTTGATGACAACATTTGATTGAATGGACTACACTGCGCCATGATTACGGGCAACGCTCTGCAGGGTCTATTGTTCTATTGTTTCCGATTAGAGCGCTGACATATTGGAAAATGTTGCCAATCAATATTCATGAGAGTGTACATTCAACGTCCAGTTTGCGAAATTGGGTGAGTTGTGTTTGGTAGGTGTGAAATACATCTGACTGGGCGTTTTAATTACGTAACGAATAAAGGCATTGACATCATCAAATGGCTGCCCAGTGCTGTTATGTGTTTAGTTAGTATATAGGCCTAATAATTATTATTAAATGTATTCGTCATTCCTTTCTTTTCCCTTCTCTGTACTTATTCTTTCCTAGGCCTACACTTTATCACTCCCTCGCTCTCATTGTCCCCTCTCACACTCCCTCTCTCATTCCCATCATTTTCCTTATATTTCTATTTATCTACTTGTCTTTATTATATCTTTTTATTTCTCCCTTCCTCCAGCCCTCTCTCATTCTCCATATCCCCTCCTCCCCTCCCAAGACTTCTCACAGAGGTGAATCTGCCCCTCCCCAACCCCCTCCCCTCTTTGGGTACGCCACTATTTCTATACCAATCTCCTTCTTAAAATAAAATTAAATGGACATTTCTTAAAAACAACCTTTATAGGCCTATACTTATACTTAAATGTATACGTATAGCGATTACCATTATAGTGTAATATAGATATATGGACTGGACATGGCAGCCTTCATACATTCTAATATGTAATCGATCAGCAAGAGCATTCAATTTATTTAAATGAAACGCCTAACGTCAAGTGGGTGGTAAAGATGATTGCATCGACAGCTAAAGCCTCCTTATAGAATTCAGACCCACACAAGCACACATTTGGTATACGTGAGTACAATGGTACCACTTTACACATGACTGCCCTTACACATGACTGTAGTGTGGTCACTTATTGATACTCGCCTGTTGTGTAGAGCGTTAATATGATGCCGGATCAGTGACCAATTTAATGGCGGAACCACTTTATTCGAAACAATGGTACCACTTTTATGAATAGCCTGTCGCAACTTCTAATCGGCATCAAACGAACAAAAGATTATATAATCTATTGCGACTCTATTTCTATTTAAAAGCTCTTTGAGCGTGTTTATAGTGAGCCAGATTATCCGGTATTTAGCGTATAAGTACATCTTATACGGTATTGGTCGCCACTATAAACAGACCAATAGCGCTATTTGCCGCACATATTATACGGAACTGATATCCTTCGATATCGATGGATATTGCAGTATATTCATTCCGTATACGGCCACTATAAACAGACAGGGATTAACGATACCGTTATTAAAGGAAGTGGAGCAGGGTTATATAACTCTCCCAGCTCAATTTGTCACTGTTATTACACATCACCTACAAATATGGTACAGTACTGTAGCAATAATGATAAAAAATAGGCCGGTATCGTTTCGACGGCAAACTATTTGAAACTGGGAAAATATTTGTGCCTCCCACATTGCATTGCGGTGACCTCGAACACGCAGAGTTCAACCACCTCGGATTCAGAATAGCGCTATTGGTTGCCACTATAAACAGCCGAGATAACGGATAAGTCACATTCCATCCTAATCCCATATGCGTATAAGGATACCGTATAAATACCGTACACCACTATAAACACGCTCTTTGATTACGGGGAAGAAACCGGTTCAAATCCTTTGTTTGGAGCCAATCGATAAACGCAAGGCCTCTATTATAGCTATCATTGAGCGTGTTTATAGTGGTGTACGGTATTTATACGGTATTCTTATACGCATACGGGATTAGAATGGAATGTGACTTATCCGTTATCTCGACTGTTTATAGTGGCAATCAATAGAGCTCAATAGCGCTATTCTGAATCCGAGGTGGTTGAACTCAGCGTGTTCGAGGTCACCGCAATGCAATGTGGGAGACACAAATATGATGCCAGTTTCAAATAGTTTGCCGTGGAAACGATACCGGCCTATTTTTAAACATAATTGCTACAGTACCGTACCATTTTGTAGGTGATGTGTTATTACAGTGACAAATTTGAGCTCGGAGAGTTATATAACCCTGCTCCACTTCCTTGAATAACGGTATCGTTAATCCCGTCTGTTTATAGTGGCCGTATACGGAATGAATGTACTGCAATATCCATCGATATCGAAGGATATCAGTTCCGTATAATATGTGCGGCAAATAGCGCTATTGGTCTGTTTATAGTGGCGACCAATACCGTATAAGATGTACTTATACGCTAAATACCGGATAATCTGGCTCACTATAAACACGCTCATTGAATACTGGCTAGGATTCCACAACACAATGAGAACATGTTATAAGGCGCTTTGGAAGGCACACAATACCCCAATGGCTTTCCATATTATGTGCACTCAACAACTATTTAGTATCGAAGCCCGGTATATAAGTTACGTAATGTTACTATGTCAACGGGATCAAGCGCTTAAGTATGAACCACGATCGAAACAATCAGTACAGAAAAAAGGCATACCAAAATAGCGTGATCGTAATGATCGCCATACAAACAGTGCTTGGTTCCGATCAGGAAAGTTGAAAAAGAAGGAGGAAGAACGGAATTATATCCTTGAGATAATCCCGTAGGTTATCCTGTCGCACCTATTCATAGTCCTTTATTCTCAAGTAGTTACACATCTACTTGAAAGTAGCCTTTGATGTGATGTGTGTTGCCGACTACAGTTGATTAATTTTCACTCCAGAATTGAAACCATATCCAATGTCTCTATAGATAATTCCTTGAAAGTATGACACGTGTGTGTTAAGTACCTGATGTTGCTCTGCAGGGATACCACACGTGGATACTATAAGAAAGAAATGTAGTTTTGTAAAGATTTAAAAAAAATCCGCCCATTTTGGAACATATATTAATTATTTAGGAGCAGTGTTTTAGGATTTTGTTAGAAACGGGATGATTTTTGATCATCTATATTTTATTGTTTTAATGTATTTTCCTGTCATTTCCTGCAAACCTAATAAAGATATTTTGATAATTGAAAATAGTCTGTATCATAAATCGTAGAGGTTGAAAGCGTAACCAAGCGTGCAAAATTATTATTTGCCATGGAACTTCGGTCATATTTTATTTGAAATAAACTGGATGTTAGGATCTGCATGCATGGTATGCATAGTATTGATGGTATACAGACACTGACCTTTCCCTAAAACCAGAGAAGATGTAATAAAGAGGAGGTTGATCAAGCTATCCTCAAACAAAATATGTGTGAGACCGTTACACTCAAAGTAAATGATGAATCACCCTATTTAGCTGCTTAACAATAGAATACCACAATAGGGTTTGAACCCGGGATGGGTGTGATACACAAGTTGCAGCTAACTGCTTTTAGGGATAGGTCAGTGTGTGCATGTCATCATGCTATACACAGCATGCATGCAGACCCTGTCATCTTGTCAGATTTCAGATAAAATATGACTGAAGTTCTATGGCAAATTATAATACTTCCTACTCGTAGCTCCACTTTCAGACTCTATTATTTAAGATAAAGAATGTTATCAATTATAAGAATATCTTTATTAGGTTGGCAGGAAATGACAGGAAAATATATAAAATAATAAAATAGAAATGATCAACAATCATCACCTCTCTAAAAAATCCTAAAAATTTCTTCTTTAGAAATTTATATATTTACAAAAAACCGTGGATTTGGGGGGAAATTTTACAGCACTCGATTTCTTTCTTGTATTACCCACATGTGGTATCCCATCCAAGCAGCAGGTCCTTAACACACACGTTTCATACTTTTTAACAAATTCTTTATAGAAACATGGGAAATATTTTCAATTCTGAAGTGAAAATTGGTCAACCATGGGCGGTCACACACATAACATCATAGGATATTTCAAGTGGATGTCTAACTACTTGAGAATAAAGGACTATGAATAGATGCGACAGGATTACCTACGGGATTATCTCAAGGATATAATTCCGTTGACCCTCCTCTTTATTACATCTTCTCTGCTAAAACTAGTAAGCAGCAACTTGTGTATCACACCCGTCATGGGTGTGATACACAAGTTGCTGCTTACTAGTTTTAGGGAAAGGTCAGTGTCTGTATACCATCAATACTATGCATACCATGCATGCAGATTCTAACATCCAGTTTATTTCAAATAAAATATGACCGAAGTTCCATGGCAAATAATAATTTTGCACGCTTGGTTACGCTTTCAACCTCTACGATTTATGATACAGACTATTTTCAATTATCAAAATATCTTTATTAGGTTTGCAGGAAATAACAGGAAAATACATTAAAACAATAAAATATAGATGATCAAAAATCATCCCGTTTCTAACAAAATCCTAAAACACTCTCCTAAATAATTAATATATGTTCCAAAATGGGCGAATTTTTTTGGAATCTTTACAAAACTACATTTCTTTCTTATAGTATCCACGTGTGGTATCCCTGCAGAGCAACATCAGGTACTTAAACACACGTGTCATACTTTCAAGGAATTATCTATAGAAACATTGGATATGGTTTCAATTCTGGAGTGAAAATTAATCAACCGTAGTCGGCAACACACATCACATCAAAGGCTACTTTCAAGTAGATGTGTAACTACTTGAGAATAAAGGACTATGAATAGGTGCGACAGGATAACCTACGGGATTATCTCAAGGATATAATTCCGTTCTTCCTCCTTCTTTTTCAACTTTCCTGGTTCGACAAATTGGGCATGCAGTTAGTGTGTATACAAGGTTTCAGACCTCTCTCTCTTTTTGTAAAGAAGTCACAGACTCCCAAAGATGACATTTATTTAAAGGGCAACTTTTGAGTCCAAATTTAAGACCCCCATACTTCAACTTTAAATGGCTGCCACAGAAAATCCGTAAGAGCTACAGACCTCAAATTTGCAGGCTTTTAATATTTTTACAGGTACAACATATGACTAAAATATAAAGCAAATCTGAGGGGGTCAGGTGGGGGACCTCCTTGATATCATATGGACTTACCCCCATGTGAATATAGGCCTATACTATAGCGGCCTTTTCAAAATATAATACCTGTTTGCTTGATTGCATTGACAATACCCGGGAACAATAGGCCTACACACAGTATATGCATTGGACAAACTTTTTACAATAAGCATGATAAGTGATGATGTGACCTCCAGATTTATACATAGTTCGTCTCGCACACTGACAACATTTGATTGAATGGACTGTAGGCTACTGCGCCGTGATTTAATACGGTGAAGGACACTTTTCAAATCCTTTGTTTGGAGCCAATCAATAAAAGCATGCAGGGCCTCTATACCCATGTACAGTTTATCCCTTACATAACCTATGTCTTGAATACGCTGGCAAAGTTATGTAATAATCGGATTAATACTATATAGGGGCCTACATAGCAGTAGGTAAAAACAAGTTTTGAATAATCCGCGCTACAAAGTCCCATTCAGTGATCCCAGCGAAAGTGAAAAAAAAATCAAATTGTTACGTTTATAAAATATTTTAATGAAAAACAAATGGCAAAAAAACAAAACAGGAAAACGACAGTATTGACGAAGTTGAAGCCCCATTCAAATACATGTAGCTAATTAATATACTGTCAGTAGGCCTACCGGTATATAAATTACAGACTCACGTAAATGCATTATTTTTTGCCTTAGACACACGGCTTTCGGCTGAACCACTGCACTAGCAAGCTTTGTTAGCACATCTGTGACAATGACGAAAGGTACAAAATCAGCCATATAAGGCCTTTAGATAGCAGAAGACACCAAATGACCAAATTGGTGTTTTATGACCTTTGACATTCTTTTGTGGCGAGTGACATGGTCTTTCAATTCACGCCGAGTGTCCTTGACAGGTTTGACTATGCTTCAGTGGTCATGAAAGAATTCAAAAGATAACCTCTGCCCCAATAATCCCAAGCAATTGTCTGAAACTGCTCCTCGGATCATAAGAACTCAGTCCTCAAATGATAGTCATAGTAATGTCCAAAATATAAAAAATACTGACTATCATTGAAGACCGAGTTCCGCAGTCTAGTATCCAAAATCTGAATTTTGATGATTTTTACGATCGTCGGGATGAAAAAAAATCAAAAAATCACTGAATATTCCTTTAGTTCCCTCCTCTCCTTACCCTGGCAATATAAATCAAAGAAAAATAAATAAAACAAGAAAAGAAAAAAAAATATTTAAATTTGTCATTATATACTCAAAATGCTGAAATAATACTAGTAATAATTATCGGGAATGGTTTCTGTTAATTTTGAGCTGAAATAATAAGGTAAAGTGAAAGAAACACTGCTTGTTATTTTGGCATTACAAATATGCTAAAAAATCAGGTTTGAAAAAAATTAACCAAATTCATATTATAAGATCGTACATTATGACTTTAAGGGATCTGGAATGAGCGTTTTGAGCGTTTCGATAGTATTTTTGTGGGACATGAGAGCACATCAGACATATCGAATTGCATTCTGAATACGAAGAATGTCTTTCTGATATCAAATAAATTTCATTGAAATTTATGATATAATACAAATTTTATGACAAATTATTACAATTTGATATTTTTCACATTTTTGATATATAACAGTCCTCGAAGTAAATATCATAAATCTAATGATATATTCTTAAACAGTCCCTGGCATACCATACATGTATAGTCCTATGTATAGTAATTTTGCTTTATCTGTTTTGTACTGTTTAAACAAATAGTTAAACATAATTTCCATAAAATGTAAGCTTTTACTGTCAGATATGTCCCCTTTTAATTTTGAGCAGAACAAGTGAGGTAAAGCAAAGAAAATTGGAATTTACTACTACTACTACTAGTAGGGATGCCCACTGTCAATAAAGTTTACACTAGAACGATTCTTCATTTACTGTGTGCGTGCACTCACACACGTATTGTCTATGGAGAAACTGATCGATACAAGAAATCCCAGGCCTGTTAAATGGCGTACATACTTGTTTTGATCCAAATGTAGGCCAATATCAGGGTGTTTCAAGAAATTCCTGATTCCACCAGAAAACATTAACCAAACTTTTTCCTGTTTGGTCAGTAAATAGAGAGGACCTTCCTTCATGAAGAGATCAACTTATTTTAATGAAAAATTTAATGAGATGAGAACTACAACAGGTTGAAGTGACACCATTCCGTGCATCAGGTGTTCAAACGCAATTATCTCCGAATTTGGAGTGAATCAGACAAGCAAACTTACATACTCATAAAATTTAACTATTTTTGAAGACAAAATGTGTAGGATGTTAAGAAATTTAAGAATGTTTAAGCCTACCGCGGCCCATCTCAAATCATGCACTTTCCCGTGCACTTCTCACTACCATGTCCATTTCATATGCTATCCACCGGGGCTATCCATCATGGCTTCCATGCACACACAGTGTATTGCTCAATGTAGTAACGATAACCTTTGAGTTGGAGCAAAATTCTCAAAATTGGTAGTGATTAATGTTACCAAACTTATGCCATGATGAAATATAATAATTTTTGAAGATAAAATGTGCTGACCTTAAAAGATTGAACAATGTTTAAGACTACCGCTTTTCATTTGAAATAATGCACTTATTGTACATCTCCTCTATGGAGATATTTTCCATGGCGGCCATCTATGATCATGCTTGAGGTTTCACCAAACAAACCATGGGTTTTGAGGTCTTATATTTTTGTTGTATGTCAACAAAATCGATTAAATTTTCAGGATGATCTTATTTTCATGTTGTTATAAGCAAATATAATGTTCCAGATAAGCTAGTTAATAAATACATTAAGAAAAAGTACCTTAAAGTTGCACTTTCTGTTAGTATTCCTTTTTGGACTTTAACTTTTAAAATGTTCTAGCAGCCCTATATAAAACCGTGACACTCGAAAGGCCATATCTCTGGAATGAAACGTCCGATTAAGATTATTTAAACGCCAAAATGTTTCTTTCATTAATTCCCAGCCAATACGTTAGGTCTGAATCAATTTAAAAGTACTTCAATTTTTAGTGGACATGCCTACTACTAGCGCCAAAGAATGTTATACGATTGTAAAACGGTACGATCCTTTGGGTGTGTGTGTGTAGGGGTGCGTATGTGTGTCCTGCACGCGTATTTTTTTCTGTAACTATAATGGGACGCAATACGATACCGGTATGTTATAAGAATCAAACTTACAAGAAAAATGGCTCTTGTCAAATCCTACAATTCTGTCAGAGAAAATATGCATATTTGCATTAAATTTTAATTAATTGACATAATTGATTAATTAATAAATATTTTATTTAATGATTTACCATAATTCCAAACATGTCAAACAATGTGTCAAATTAAAGCTAATGAAATGCTTTATAAATTGGTCAGATAGAGCACATTTTGCAGAATGCATTTAGTATTTTAGTTACATGACTCCAAACATTCTATTCCAATTTTTTGCTATACACACGCATATGAGCTGTACTTTTTAAATCCGCGCCTAATCAATAATAATAGTCTTTCACTCCATTGTCAAACCTAGAGTGTGCATGGTTTTGTAGCAGATGACAGTGCTCATTCAAGCCTGTCAAGGTCAGTTAGTAGCCACTTGCTGAATGGATGGCCATTATCAGCTGTCAAAGAGATGCCTTGTGCAGCTGCCAATCACAGTAGAGGTTTGATAACATTTGGTTAAAAACCCAAATGTGATATAAGGACAAAGCTGTGCATGTTGGTACTTTTAAGTTAAAATTTAAATTAAAATTGTTTGGATTCTTATGTTGAAATGCCCTTGTATTAGTATTTTTATGTGTAGTGTATATTGTTCATAAATTATATAGCTTTTAAATTATGGGCATTTTTGCTCTGTTGCACTGTACCATTATGGAATATGAGCAAATCAATTACCGACACAAGCAGGTATACAGTGCATTATTTTATTTTTATTTCGTATCTCAGGAGCACAGCTCACTTGGTAAGGCATCAGAATTTTGTTCACGAGCGCTTCGAACTTTAAATCGGAAGGTGGTGAGTTCGAGCCTCATCAAGGTCACATTAATTTTATAAACCAAATATTGTTCGAACTTTTCATATTTGTTTTTCTTTTATTGTTTCTTTTCTTTGTCTTTTTTTTCTTGTTTTCTTTTCTTTCTTCTTTTTTTTCTTCTTTGATTCATATTGCCAAGGTAAGGAGAGGAGGGAACTAACGGCCCATTCAGTGATTTTTTCATCCGGACGATCGTAAAAATCATCAAAATTCAGATTGTGTACTGCGGAACTCAGTCTTCAATGATACAGTAGTCAGTAATATTAATCTTTTGGTCATTATATGACTATCATCATTTGACGACTGAGTTCTTATGATACATCATCCGAAAAGCAGTTTCAGACAATTGCTTGGGATTGTTGGGGCAGAGGTTATCTTTTGAATTCTTTCATGACCACTGAAGCAGAGTCAAACCTGTCAAGGACACTCGGCGTGAATTGAACTGACCATGTCACTCGCCACAAAAGAATGTCAAAGGTCATAAACCATCAATTTCTTCTGCTAGTGGTTCAGCCAAAAGCCGTGTAGGCCTATTTAAGACAAAAATAATGCATTTACGTGAATCTGTAATTACAGACAGTATATAAATTAGCTACATGTAGGCCTATTTGAATGGGGCTTCAACTTCGTCGATACTGCCGTTTTCTTGGGTTTTTGCCAATTTTTTCATTAACAATTTTTATAAAAGTAACAATTTGATTTTTTTTTTCACTTTCGCTGGGATCACTGAATTGGGCTTTGCAACGCGATAGGCCTATATTCAATACTTGTATTCACCTACTGTTATAGCATTAGTCCGATTATTACACAACTTCGCCAGTGTATATTCAATACATCCAATGCAAATAATCACCTAGATTATGACGTAGCATACCGTAAATATGGCGGAGTACTCAAATTCATTCAACAAAAGCATGATTACAAGCTATTGCAATCTACCGCGACAGCTCGTCTCACACACATAACAAATTTAATGCACTATACGATCAAATAGGTTGACGACAACGTTTGATTGAATGCACTGCATTGCGCCATGATTACGGTGAAGGACACCGGTTCAAATCCTTTGTATGGAGCCAATCAATAATTTCACGCACATCCTCTATTATTGCCAAATTATTGCCCGGGATGATTGCACACTGTAAAAGAGCTATTGTTATAATGTTTGATGAAATCGTGTTTAACTATTTGCTTAAGAACGGCACAATACAGATAAAGCAGACAGATTTACTACATGTGGTACAGTATGTATATACATAATAGGGAATGTATGTGAGTCGACTATTACCTAATTATAATAGGGGCGTATCCAAAAATGAATTCACGCCCCTTTCAAATGTCGAGCCAAAGTGCAGGCCCTATGCCTCCGATAGAGTGTGTAGGTCTCAGTAGAATACAGCAGACAGGGTAGGACACACACGCGATACAGTTTCCATTTAGTCTCAAGTCTCATACCACGCTGGGATTATACTCTTTTTTTTCTTCTCCAGAGATCCAAAGGCACTGGTGGCACTCTGAATGCGTCTTGTGACCTCCAAATCGGTAATTGAAATTGATGACAGATTTGACAGGTTCTCCAGGTATTTAGAGATCAGGATCTTGGTGTTGAGTACCAGGGGCATGTTGGTAAATGACCTCTGTTTTACCGATGTTGATTGTAATGCCAAATGCTACAGAAGCAGTCACAAAACAGTCCAACATGTTCAGCAATGGATTGAGCCACCAGGGCGGTATCATCAGCATATCGAAGCTCTTGTACACAGACTTTTTGACATCGGGTCTTGGCACGTAGACGAGCTAGATTGAACAGTTTGCCATCTGTCCTAGAACGGAGGAAAACTCCATGCTTACCATCTGATAGGTTTGAAATTTCCAAAACAGCTGTCAAGTAGAGACCAAACAAAGTTGGTGTCAACACATCCCTGCTTAAACACCACGACAAACCGGAAAGGGCTTAGTTGTATCACCATCAACTAGAACAGTTGACTACATTTCATCATGAAATTTACGAATGAGCAATTGTAGATCGACTGTCTCTGGACACTGATAGTGATAGTGAAAATCAACTTTTGGCTGCTTCGACCATTAATACCTCGTCTACCCTTAAATTGATCAAAAAGTTGAATTTCAATTGTACTTTTCCTTTTTTAATCTCAATAACGCGTGTACCCGATAGGTTTCTTGATAATGTAAAACATTAGCCGGTTTGTTTTTAATCACTTTCCATAGACATCTGGATGTCACTGAGAAGACCAAATACGAAATCAGGGGTTAATTGTAATCAACATTACGGCCAAGTCGTTTTAAAACCAGATGGAATACGGTATTTTCACCATCATTCATTTTTAAATACTAGTAATCAACAGGATAGGGTGTAAAGGGTATTGAGGTTTTCGAAGGTTTTTCGGTAATGTTTCTTTAAATCTGAATCAAACATTTTCGCTACGTCGACTATCATCTTCAGCAGTTGTCACTGGTACCAATTAAAGACAGAAAGTCAATGAAGACCATCTGAAAATGAAATGGCACTCTAGGTGTTTTTAAGACGAGTCCTCAATACGGAAATTTTGACTGAAATTACTGGACTTCCGATGTCTGAAATGTAGAAAATGAGAAAGTCAGGAAAGAGGAAGATATAAATTTAACCACTTATGTTTTTTTATATTTTCCAGGTGTGTTATGCGGGTCCGGGAAACTATGGCAATATCAACGGCGATTTACTCTGCACCAATTTCGACAATTCGGCATCGGAAAGTCCAGTTTCCAAGACAAAATTGCCGAAGAGACGACCTTCCTTCTTCAAGAATTTGATCGTAATGCGGACAATCCATTTGATCCAGCTGCGGACCTGCACAACTGCTTGTCCAATGTTCTATGCTCGGTTGTTTTTGGCAAAAGGTTTCATTATTCGGATGACGAGTTTCGGCGTATTATAACAATATTAGAAAAACAATTCGAAATAGCGGGACAAGGGGCGCTCATGTTGTTTATTTCGATACTTTCTCATTTTCAACCCAAACATATACGGCAAACAAGTGCACAAATGCGAGATTTCATAAGTAATATTGTGAACAATCACGTGGATACATTTAATAATAGCAAATTACGGGACTATATCGATGTCTACATATCAGAACTAGAAAATAGTCAAAACAATAACAGTAGTACCGAACAATTGTTGATCTCTAACACAAGTTTGTATCAAACTGTTTCTCAACTGTTTGCCGCGGGTACTGAGACGACAGTTACCAGTCTTCGATGGAGTCTACTTCTAATGGCGGCGTATCCGGAAATCCAGTCTCGTATACAGCGCGAAATTGATTCTACCGTGGGCAGAAATCGTCTACCACGGCTTGACGATCATCTACCGCTAACTGAAGCCACAATCATGGAGGTGCAACGTTATGCGTCTATTGTTCCTTTAGGTGTACCCCACGAAGCAGCTGAAGACACGACTCTGCTAGGATATAATATTCCTAAAGGTGCTCTAATTCTTTGTAATATCTGGGCGATTCATCATGATCCAGAAGTCTGGCCAAATCCTGAGCAATTTAGACCTGAAAGATTTTTGGACAAAGATGGAAAAGTTGATCGTCCTCAGCAATACGTGCCATTTTCTATAGGTAAGCACCGCTTATTTAAAAATACTTTAATATTTAAAAATTTGACCTTCAGTTTCTTCGAAAATACATATTGCCAAAACCCGGTGGTGTTAATTAGAAACCCATGTTTGCAAGAAGAGGCTGAAAGTGGAGGTGCATTATAGATTAGTTTAATGGTGCTATATTGATCCAATGTTCTCCAATTCAAAAGATACTAACTAACTTCGATTTTAGGGCTTCGTAGCAAACGACAGAACCATATTCTGTTGGTTCCCATACATGAGTGATGGCAGGAATGTCTTTGCCATGTTCTCTGGTAGCAAAACATAGTTACTGTAATAACAAAATCGTCTCTGTGCCTCGCTGCCCATAATAAGTTACCGGGAAAAATTGTCGAAATGAACCCAAATTAAGATACTTTGGGTCTAAAAGAGAGTTCGAAGGCGATATCAATCGTTCATTTCGAAAAATGTTGTCTCATTGTTTGCCCCGATACAATACTGTTTGCATTCCGAGTACATGCATTGACAGGTTTTTGTAATGTTTGTAATTTCAGGAAACCGCAAGTGCCTCGGTGAACATCTAGCGAAGATGGAACTCTCTGTAATCTTCTCTCATCTACTTCATCAATTCACGTTCAAGTTGCCAGAGGGTTGTGACAAAGTGAACCTGGAAAGTAGTCTAGGAGCAACAAATGTACCAAAACCTTTTCAAATTGTAGCCACTAAACGCGAGTAGCTGGTTCGATAAATGTGATAATCACTGAAAAAGCCTAAACGTCATCAGCAGTAGAATTGTATTTCCCGCGTTGTTGTAGTATGTCCTAAATTTCCAGCCTTGGCACAGCTTCAAGTAAAGGCTATGTATGGTTAAAATCATATTCATTATGATTTGCTGCTGTGTGCAACATTCGTACCGCATCGTATATAATTTGAGTTCTACTTCTTGTCTGGACTAGTAACTCGAGACTTTATTTATTTATGAAACAACGTATATGGTTAGAACATTATTATTACGCATTGTATTGCAATCCGTTTTAAGGGGGTACTACACCCCTCGATAAATTTGTGTATATTTTTGCATTTTTTCTCAAAAACTAATAACACAGTGGTAACAAAAATTATGTATATTATTGGGGCAAGGAATCCAATTACTACACTGGAATTTCAGTGACCCAAGCCAAGCGGTTCGTTATTTATGATAAGAAATAAGGTGCCGCTAGGATGTACCTCATTTCCTATCCTATATGCTGAACCGCTTGTCTTGAGTCACTGAAATTTCAGTGTAGTAATTGGATTTCTTGCCCCAATAATATACATAACTTTTGTTACCAGTGTGTTATTATTTTTTGAGAAAAATGCAAAAATAGTCACAAATTGACCACAGGGGTGTAGTACCCCCTTAAAGATCTTTGATCTTTGATACAGATACGGCATATACCTGTTTTATAATGATGTCAACTTTTCACATGGCAGTAACACTATTTCTATGAAATTATATGAACAAAAAAAAGTAGGTCTATTGTAATTCAGCGTATATTTCATCATTTGCATTTTAAAATACAACAGATAATGAAGCATCTAGTTACGCAAATTACCTTAAATGTAAAGCATTGGCATGCAGTTATTACTCGGTTTCAAACTTATTAATAAAGAAGGCGTATATTCTTGAAGAGGTAGGTTAGGTTTGTATATCTGAGATCTGATGTCACCTTTCTCTTCTCCACAAAACCACCAAGGGTGATTATCAATAGGTTTAGCTAGGTTTCACCAAGGGCAGATCCAGGGAAAGTGATTTGGTGACTCGACCCTCAGGCCAAAAAAAAAATTGTTTGTTTGTCCATAAAGGCTTATGAAATAGTTGGGTCGGTAGGTCGGATTTTTTAAATTTTTTTTACAGATATTGCACTTGAAACTGACAACTGACAAGACTGGTAAATAAGTCTAAACACGCAGCACTTCACTGGTTTAACTCTTGAGATGGTTCTGCATAGGCCTGGCATTTTCGGGTAATTTTGTACCCGGGTACCCGGCGCATTTTTCGGGCGGGTAACCGGGTACCCGAAATTGTCCCTGGACCTAGACCTAAACGCTAGGATCATTCATGGTTGATCTAAAAAAAATATAAAAAAAATTCAAGATGTTTTGTATTTTTATTATGAAAATTGATACTTTGTATTCATGTCATACTCTATTAATGATTTCAAAATGCATTCAAATTCAATGCATTTTGAAATCATTAATAGACTATGACCTGAATACAAATGATCAATTTTCATATTAAAAATACAAAACATCTTGAAATTTTTTTAAAGATGGACATGCACTCATAAGAAACTCATACAGTATTGTACATAACTATATAGCTAGGCAGAGTGGTGGTAAACTATGCACACAGTTCTGCGATCTGCAGTGTATCGCCGGGAGCTAATTTGTATAACTTGCGCAGTGTCCCTGCGGAATTCGACCTTCAGCAAACTGCAAACCAGTTCGGATTTACTTTATATACTAGTAGTAGGCCATACATACTGTAGTTACTATCCGTTTTCCTATACACAATACACAGTGCTCTCACCATTGACGCGTGACCTATACAAATAGTGTATGTTAGAAGTATAGGCCATTGCCTAGTTGACGTCACTGTGTAAAAAAAATAACCGGCCAATATTTAAAGTATTCTCTGAAATTCTAGAAAATATAGTTTTGTAACATGTCCTAAATTTTTAGCTAATTTAGGTGTTTGGAAATATTGGTACTTTAGTGTTTTAGAAGGATATGTAAACGACAGATAACACCAAAAAATATGAAGAAATTATTTCTAAACCGTGTTAAGTCATTAAGCTTCTCATTTTCAAGAACGCTGGTTAACAATAAGCAGATTATTGTCTCATTTCGTAAACAAAAGCCCACAGTATTGTTACCTTGCGTTCGCTTTATAATCGTTCACCCAACTGAAACTCTAATACCAGCTCATTGCTCATTGCACAGGTAAAACAGACACAAGTGCAGTGTGTATTTAACCAGAGAAGATCTGATGTAACATAGTTGAGCTGTTTTCATTGAGTGTTATCTTGGTTTAATAGCTTTTAATGGGGTTTAAGTCCTTCAAAGGTCGTGGTGAATTCTACTGTAGACATGACTGCATCATGATTATTTTAAAGTCAACAACATTCAACAATATGATCGCCGTGATAGTATGACAGTATCAGTACCGTGGGTGTCAGTGATCCTGGCCTGACACAGTAGACAAACAAACACGCCAGACACATGACACATGCATGCAAGGTAACATTGACTATACACTAATCAAACAATGGTATTGATCCTGTACAACTGGTCGTGGTTTATTTACAATCGATTCATTTAAAATCCCCATAGTAAACATTAATTTTGGCAAGAGTTTTCTCTCTGGAACGAGGATGCATCCACTGGCTCCGCGTAATGAAAGGATCTAACATGATTGGTCAAGTTAGCTCCGCGAAGCGAAAAGTAAGCTACGCGTAGCAGCTCCACGTTGTGGCGGTTACGGCCAGCCATATACTGATCATGCGAAAATCGTAAAACATAGAATAGAAACAGTGTGGCAGGCTCTCAAAATCTCAAATTGTATGCTTAGCCTGAGTCGCACGGCCTATCTGGAACAAAATCACCATGCGTAGCTGTTGAAAAACGTGAGGATTCATCGTACTATCACGGCAATTTTTAACACGAAGATATAGGGATGATGACGGTGTGCTCCGTCCCTAGGTTTCACTATTGTAGAAATAATGACGTCAAACCACGTGTCTAGGGCAACATTGTTAATCTCGCCTGTATTCGTAATTCTAATAAAAATAATCAATAATTTCGAATGTTACGACATTCAAGAATTTGCATAGCAAAATGACCCGTCTCCTCCGCAGCCAATTTGGTTTCGCTCCATCGAAATCAAGCTGGCCACGGAGGAGACTACACCCCTTTGTGTTTGTTCATTTGTGTATGGAGAGCCATTCTTGGAGTCTATAATGACTTAGGCTATGGTCTCAGCTAGAGTCCAACGCTGCATTGTACTAGAAATACCTATTTTGTGAAATCGCTATAGAGCCAACCGGGAACACGTATTTATTTTGAAAATATAACATTAAAATTAGTATCACCCTTGTGGCCCTCGTGCAGTGGAAAACCTTAATTCTTTCATTAAAAAGAAATGAAAAAAAACCAAACCACTGATCCACCTGTGCTCCTATATTAGGGCACAGCAATTTGCCTCAAATAGCTTCAAATATGAAAACATACGGGATATGATGAACCATTGACCTGACGCTATGATAGTAGGATCTATTAGTCGTTTTATATAGTAATGTATATACCGTATTGTCATAATACCAATATTTGTCATAATATATAGGCCTAATGAGTAATATCATGGAAGTAATACACATGGAAGCTGGTCAAATACTACATCAAAGTGAGTATCATACTTGCCGCGATACTGAACAAAAGCAGTACAGTTGAAAGTGGAACAATTGAGTCATCGCATGGTCAACGTGTACCATGTCTAAAATCAAAGTTCCCGCTTAAAAATCAATAGCAGTACGAGGTCGTGTACTAAGTCCTGACAATGGGCTGTGTTATATTACCGCAGTGCATGACTAGTTTTATGAACACAAACAGAATTTATATAATCCCTACGTAATGGTCAGAATGCTATCAGTTTAATCATGGAGGTATATAAATAAATGGAGAATGATCGCCAGAATTCTAATCTCCTAAGTGGAGATTATCCCGTTACCTCTATTCAATGAGTCACCAAACTTGAATTGACCAGCCACTTCAGCCAAGCTATTGATCTCCACGATGGTTATGAGCCTCTACCATGGTTCATTGATTGTCACTCCCAAAATTTCCTCATAGGAATTGACCCTACATTGACCCGTACCGGAAGCCTTGTAAAAGAGACTGTATAATGACGTCAGCTAGTCAATCAGATGTTCAAAGTCACCAGTTTTGATAGCTTATAGTTTCAATGTATGATCGTGCGAAAACCCGAAGAAATTCGGATGTTCTGTTCTCAAGTTACGAAACTGTTTTCTACACTAGTTGTGCCGTAACTTGACAAATATACTTAGTTTTCATGTTCATATATTAAGCTTTTAAGGGGGTCTGAGGGAGTTCAAATAGAGTGCAAATGAAAGCAAACGTTTTTACCTTCCGATTGTGAAAAAATTATGTTGGGCCAATTTGGGCCATTTGAGTTACGAGCGAGCAAAATTTACCGGAAGTACTTCGGAATTCAAGCAAAAGTGATGATCAGACAATCTTTTCTAGAGAGAAATTGGTATACGGAATGTATAGGCCCTACATAATTTGTTTAAACAGTTTCTCATAGTTTAGTGTATGATAACCGTGATTTTGGTTGAAGCTTCGGGTCAAATTGATTGAGTGCCATGACGGATATGTCATGTTATTGTTTTTAAACTTTTAATTCTGTATTGTCATGAAATCGTATAGGCCGCCTAAATCATCATCATTAAACTTCTCATTTTATAATAAATACTTATCAGTATTTAGGCCTAAATGATTATATTAATATTATTAGGGGCTATCATTTTCTTTGGAGGGAGGGGTTCCAAATATACGGGGGGGGGGGGGTCATCACGTTTTGGGAAAAAAAAGTCATAATTCAATTTTTTTTGACCAAAATGTAGGGAGTCACAAGATGACAACAGATAAGGTGTTTCTTTTTTCAAAAAGACTGATTTCTTGATGCAATTTAACTGAGACTAGTATACCTAAACCTAGGTATACTAGTCTCAGAATTTAAGCACTCAATTTTTGGCGAAAATGAGATTTTGATATCAAAATTTTATGAAACATGAGCACTTTCCAATAAGTATAAACTTCATTTTACCCCATTGAAATCAATGGCCAGTGAAACAGACTTCACAATGTAATCAGCTTAGCATAATCAATATAAACCTGAAATTGCCTATTCAACAATAATTGGTCATAACCAACGTAGTACAAAGGAGGCTTGGCTGGATCATTCTCCATTTATTTATATACCTCCATGGTTTAATTTATACAATTTTATTAAAAGTATGTAATTATATGAAAACCTACCGATTAAATGTATGCTAGACTTTCAGATAGCAGTTTTAAAACAGAAAATGAAATGAAATACAATTTATTTTACGCAAAATGTAAAGATAATACCCGACTCTGGAACATTCTGGTCAACAGCAATTTCAGGCAGCCCCAGGCACACAAATAGATGCGGGATTCATTTTATAATGTAAAGCATGTGCCAAGTGCGCATATCAATTATTACCGCTAATTAGCGGTTTAGACGTAAATACATGATTTCCAATATTTTGAAGTTTAAGAAAATCTGTAAGTACAGGGTAGAAATCGATATGGATTGAATGGATTTCTGTAATTATGGATTACAATTCTAACATCCCTGTCACTTTTTTTCGAATAAAAACAACATACTTGAAACATAATCAAGAAAAACACGATTTTTGCTCAAAATAATAAACCTGTAAATAAACGAACTGGCAATAAAGGCGGCAAGTCTGATCCACATCAAAGACACGATGACTACATTGTTATCACCAACGCACTGAATGGTCTATTGTTCTATTGTGTCCGATTTGAGCGCTGACATATTGGAAAATGTTGCCAATCAATATTCATGAGAGTGTACATTCAACGTCCAATTTTCGAAATTGGGTGACTTGTGCTTGGCAGGTGTAAAATACATCTGACTGGGCGTTTTAAATACGTAACGCATAAAGGCATTGACATCATCGAATGGCTGCCTATAGTGCTGTTAGCGTTAGGCCTATGTGGGGGGGGGGGCTGTGTTTAGTTTCTATAATAATTATTATAAGGCCTACATTTTATCATTCCTTTTTCTTTTCTCTGTACTTATTCTTTCCTTGAAGTATCACTCCCTCTTCTTATCTCCCTTCCTTTCTCCATCCCCTCTTACTTTTTGTCCCCTCTCATTCCTATCATTTTTTGTACCTTACCTTTCTATTTATTTACTTCTATTTATTTATTTCTCTTCATTTCTTCCTCTTTCTCTCTTCCTCCAACCCCCCTCTCGTTCTTCATATCCCCTCTTTCATCTCTTCTTCCCTCATCCCTTCCCAAGACCTCTCACAGAAGAGCTGCCCCCTTCAGTACGCCACTGTTTATGACATTCTCCTTCTTAAAATAAAATAAAATGTCAATTTGTGAAACAACTTTTATATAGGCCTATACCGGTATACTTATTATTTGTTACATGTATACGTATAGCTATTACCATTATACAGTACTATAGACATAAATGGCAGCCTTGAATGCTTGATGTGTAATCATTCAGCAAGCGCATTCAATTTATTTAAATGAAGCACCTGAAGTCAGTGGGGTGATCACGAACTGTACTCAGCGCCTAATGGGTGCTTGGTGTGCTTACGGCTACTCAATCACATCCTTGTGTGTTATTATAACAAAAGGTACTTTTCGTTCCAGACGTCGCTTTCACGCGCCTTTCGTTTGATCACTTATTGACAGTAGCCTGCTAGGTAAAGCGTTAATACACTGTCGGGTCAGCTTACCGATTTAATGGCGGAAGCCCTTTGTCCCAAACAAAAGGTACCTTTCGATGAATAGCTTGTCAGATTTCAAATCGGCACAAGGTTTCAATGCGTTACGTAATCTATTTCTTCTCCATCTATTTAATAGCTCCATGGTTATCACAATAGCTTGATACGTACCCTCTATAGAATGTTACGTAAATAATTCAGTAGGTGTTGGATCGACCAGCTTCCATGTCTCTTACTTCCATGGTAATATTTAGCAACGTAAATGTGCAGTTCATATGCACAAACGAATACTGATCTTTATGATATTCAGGTTTTTTGTACATCACGTATAACATGTCATATAGGAGGCCATACGTGTTGACCATCATCTATTGTATTTGTTCATCTGTGTATGTAGAGGAGAAACGCCATTAAAGCCTTAATGTACGATCTTTTTCAATTTTTAGATTTTTCTTTTTTTCTTCTAAAATGATAATATGCAATCATTTGAAAGTTCCCAATACATTTGGACGCGAAAAACATTGGGAATTTGCAAAGAAACAACATCATAAACTTCACCTCTATCACTCGAAACATCTCGCACTATTTGGATTAGGACAGCGAGTGCGGCCTCAGAGTTAGTCTCCTACGCGTCCAGTTTGGTTACGCTCCCTCCACATGTGGAGGGAGCGTAACCAAGCTAGTTTTGTACGAGACTACGGTTTGCGATCGTGGCCGACATAAAGTCATAATCTAAAAAAATTATGACTTTATGTCGGACCAACAGAATCGTCCCGTTTTACTACAAATAGGACGAATTTGACAGTTTGCTCATAGATTTAAGTTAGAACATATAGAAAATATAGAAAATATGCCAAAAAATTGGTTTTGAAAAAAATAAAGGTAAATTCTGAAAAAAGATCGTACATTATGACTTTAAACGCCATTAAAACTCCATCAGTATTAGGGCGTAGTTCAGTGACCTCACCGGATTGCTATTCCAAGTACTTTGATAATACAGATAATATGTATTAATGGGTCGAGGCGATTGCATTGAAAAACCTAATAAATTATTCATAACAGTTACGTAATCAATCGATAGTGCGGACACTTTTCATTTGCAAATCACCAAAGTTCGTGATCTTTTAGCGTTGGAAAAGAAACCATGTGAGTAGAATGACCTCTCAAGAATATCTACTCTCTGATAAAACTTAGATAAAAGCATTGAATAGGCCTATGTACCTAAGCTGAAAAAGCAAAAGCCAGAAAATAAAACAATAAATAACAACATCGTGAACAATAATGCTGGTAACATAATAAAGAACAAGACCGATTGGCACATTCTCCGATAAAGTGTTCAAAATGCCAAATATGTGTCGCCCATAGTTTCAAGTCGTATTCAGACTTGTTTCTTCAGAAAGAAATAACTTTTATTAGTATAACTTATACTTAGGAGTTGCTTTTTAAAATGTGTGAGGCTAGAGGTTGTAACATGCCTAGAAAGTACAAAACAAAGCTGATTATGCATGTCCGTTGTTTTCCTCCATGTCGCCAGCCAAGGTGTGTTCAGTATAACGTGTCCCTGCTCTCTAAACATGCGCGCACATAATGGATTATAGGTACTTTTCATTAGTTGGTATCATGCCCTAATTATAAAGTATAAATCATCACAACACAGATTATTAAATTTTTCCAACAGGTCTATCAGACTATGTCGCCAATATTGTTCACAGATAAGTTACCATATTTCTAATGGATAACAATCTGTGAAAATAATTGGCTAGATGAATGTTCTCATATGTGATGGATCAAGCAGGCTCCATAGTTATATTATATATATGGAACAAAACACAATGGTTTCAAAGTAAACAAAATCAGGTCTATTAATGGCAAAAGTCCTGACGTTACGTTCATGCCTTCACAGATACGTTACCTAAATTCTACTCTCCTCGAAAAAAACGATGTGATAAATTAAGCCAAATACCATACCAGACTTTAGTACATTGGGTGATGACTGATCAAGTATGGGTATTAAGTCGGTCAGTTTTTACACTTGCGCGATTAAGACAAAGATGGGAAAGGGTTTCACAGATACGTTACCACTGATACGTTACCCCCAATACGTACATGTAATATTGCTCAAAAATGAAATATTGTTGAAAAATCACCCATGCATTGTTTTGTGTTCTTAAACTATTAAAGTTTACGATTCTAAATGAATTTTATGAATTCTTTGTGGTTGGCATTTTGTCATTCCTGAGACCAAACTTGGACGCTTTAACGGAGAATGGGCCCGTTGACACGAGCCAACGATAATATTGTGTTCCAAATATTTTTTATTTTGAAATGTGCAAAGATTCACAAGATTCACAAGTTCCGGCCTCTTAAAAAAGAATTTATTTCTATTTTTGAAAGCATTATCGTCACATTCAATATCAACGTCAAACTTTTCATTCAATAATATAAAAGCTGCCTGGACATCTGATAAAAGTTGCATTTAATGCCCTGCGCACGTCTTACATGCAGCCTACATAAAATCAGTACATGTTTCCTTTAAGCAACTATGGCAATTTCATGGCTTCTAAACGTCCAAATGGAGTTGGTTATCCCCGGTGGTTATCGCGATCATATTTATGGCCGTAGTGTGGCTCGTTTGGGTTTGACACCCGGTCAATCTTCCACCAGGTCCGATTGGATTTCCAATTCTAGGATATCTGCCAAACTTAGGTGTGAGTCTTTACTATAGAAGGATGCAGCCGTTCCGTATATTTGCACAACTTTCTGCTAAATATGGCAAGGTTTGCAGTCTCTATATGGGAAGGAAGCTGGTGGTGACAGTCAGTGGCGATGAGGCGGTACGGGAAGCTTTTAAGAACCCGCGTCTATCACTGTCTATATGATAGACCGACGATGAATATTGTGCCTGAAGTTTGCTTAGGTGAGTTTTTGCTGAACCATGAAATGGTCACAGCCTATATTATTTTAGCATCGCTTGATATAGACTAATATATACCATGTACTGTGCATAAAAAGTATCTCAACACTTGAAAGAAAATGATAATTGCAAATTTGCAAATGTATTGCACTAAGCTATACTCATTTGAATGACAAATGGTCGAGTTTCAAAAGTGACAAATTTGTCATTCAAATTGCTATTAGTTAGGAATACAAAGTCGTATCGTAGTAAATGAGGTATTGAAATACACAGAACACAATTCTCTATCTATCGACCAATTTATTTTGTAAGTTAGTCTTAGTTTCACTTGCATAAATCTCGTTTCTATAATAACAAATAACTAACGCAAATATACTGGTTTTGCTGGTTAAAACTCGTCTCAAGCTGAGAGTAACGCCATGTTGGATTTCGTAGAGGCAGATTCGAATCTCACGCGCTAATCTAATCCCTCTGCGCGTATACACACGCGAAGAAGTTCGATTTGTCAGTACGTTGGCGATGAAACCGGGTAAACGCACTGAATCGAACTTATTAGTAGATATAAGTTTATTACATACACTAAACATTAGTATTACAGCATCTCTAAAACAAAAATGTATAGACTTAGTCGACTTCTATCAATTCTACATTACGTAATAATATGTCAAGATTCTTCCCATGAAACAGATAATACTAGCCCAGTCACAGAGCAAATTTAAATACTTGGGTTTATGAGACCTTAAAATGGCGGAAGTCCAAGAAATTGTCTAATGCAGAGAGAGTGAGGCTTTTGATTCATAAACTATCCGGAAGGCTACAGAGGAGCCAAAGGGTTTATTTGGCTGGGATATTGTATCAAGGTAACGTTTGAAAGTTGAACAGAATATATAGGCAGTCAGAAGAAATCGACATGGAAAGAAGACTGAAAAAGACTAAAAATCTTAAACGGCAATAATAAGGTTACGTGACAGTCGCAAAATACATGTATTTGAACGACTTTAATTCCGTCCAGGACATTTCGACCATCATCATGACGTGAATGAAGTCACTTGTGCGCTATTTACGTGACCTATCGTTGTAGTCGAAGATCTCGAATCTTTGGAACACATATAATCTTTGGAACACTTGCAATACTTAATATGTTTAGTGTGTGCTGTTACCGGTGTTTCTCAATAATGCTCGGGGTTGATTAATACGACGACACACAGCGTCATCATCCCTATATCTTCGTGTCAAAAATTGCCGTGATAGTACGGCGAATCCTCTCGTTTTTTCAAAAGCTACGCATGGCGATTTTGTTCCAGATAGGCCGAGCGACTCAAGCTAAGCATACCATTTACACGATATGATATACCACAGAGTTTCTATTCTACATGTTTTTACGATTTGCGCATGCTCAGTACCCCATATGATGTTGCCATTACAAGAAAATTCGATTTGTTGTCAGGTAAAACCCAGGTTTTGTTTTCAATACACTAACTGGAAATTCAATACAATAAGCGGCGAGTGCTGTTGTCGTTATACGCATATAGTTTACTGTATTTTATACATTACGATTTTTAAATCGTACATTAAAATTGTGATATATTCAACTGTTTGAAAATTAAAATCATATAAAGCTCAGATCCACGTGCTCTATAGATATTAAATCACAAGTCTATAATACAATACACTATATCGAGAGCTATCGAGACACTATGCAACTTTCTTTATCTGCGTCAATAATAGAATATTGCTTTTTATCGAATTGAATACATCTCTACATTTTGAGTTTGTACTTCAACACTGAGCGATCTAGCGATCGATTCCTAGCCAATCAGACAGGACTCCTTTTCTTGCGTTCGGTGAAATACCAATCGCCCGTCGCTTACCAAAGGAGTATTAAGTTGTAGGGAAAAAATCTTTATAATACAGGGTGTCGACACTGTACGACAATTCATGCTTTAAGAGGAAGCCCCACCAGAACAGTTCTTCTCTGGTGAACCAAACCTGCTTGGAGTGAATGTCCTTGATCATGTTAGTAAAATGTTGCTAAACAAATGACCCTGGTCTGGTATAAACATAGGCATCAGCTAAGTCACTTGTCAATTGACACTGATTAAATTGATAACCAGGCAGGTTTGGTTCAATCTTCAACTGTTTCTGGTGAGGCCTCCTCTTTAAACGAAGCCGAAGTCTATCATTGTATGTTTGTTCACAGCAAAAAGTCTACGAAGACCATCTAAAATGATATGACACGGAGGAGTTAAGACGAGCCGATAATCCGGAATTTTTTGGAAAAATTACTGCACTTTCGATGTCTGAATTTTAAAAACTTATTTAAAATCGCAATTAGAAATTTAAGTATACTTAAAATGTTTTTGTATCTTCCAGGTTATTGTGCGGTTCCGGCAAACTATGGCAATATCAAAGACGATTCACTTTGCACCAATTTCGACAATTCGGCATAGGAAAATCCAGTTTCCAAGACAAAATTGCCGAAGAGACAGTCTTCCTTCTTCAAGAATTTAATCGTAACGGGGACAATCCATTTGATCCAGCTGCGTACCTTCACAACTCCGTGTCCAATATTATGTGCTCGGTTGTTTTCGGCAAAAGATTTGATTATTCGGATGACGATTTTCGACGTATTATAACAATTTTAGAGAAGCAATTCGAAATAGCTGGACAAGGGGCGCTTTTGATGTTTATTTCGATATTTTCTTATTTTCAGCCCAAAAATATTATACTGCAACTTTAAAAGGAATAGGGCGGGCAAATGAAAAATTGTCAAGAGAAATGAAAGAATGAGTAAGTCAAGTTCACAATTAAAAACAGGAAAATATGACACAACATCGATTTCCAATGGGGGAATAACACAAAACGTATAAACAAAGTTAAAAGAGTTAACTTTATACGTTTATACGTTTATACGTTTGTTATTCCCCCATTGGTAGTGTCATATTTTCCTTGATTTTAATATTATCTATTGCTTATCCTTTGTTCTCTGCTGGTCAGTTGGAACAGCTTTTCCCTGTTTTTATATTAATTTGAATTGAATTGGTTCATATTTAGAACATTCACAGTTAAATGCTACTAATATCAGGTGAAACTACACGTATATATATCTTCGGTCGCAACACATAGTGGCGTACGGTGATTTTGGTCAATTTTATGACATTTTGCCCAACGGTTTTATATATCAAATTCTTCAAGTATACCAAATAAGAAAGCTCAACTATACGTAATTAATAAATAACGTTAATTAATTAATTGACTTATGTCAACAATCCCGTGAGAATCCAATATCTTCCGTTTCACAAACTGACGTACGATCAACATACGCCATTATGTGAAACGGCGAAAATCGGATTTGATGACATTTAGGCACATATCCGTTTTCCGTTTCACATAGTGGCGTACGTGCGACTTACGCTACAAAACCCCGCTGAAACCCCCAAATCTTCCGTTTCACATAGTGGCGTACGTGCGACTTACGCTTCAAAAATCCGCCGAAACCCCCAAATCTTCCGTTTCACAATACTATTAAACTATAATACTATTAAACAGGTCGGAACAAAATGGCCATGCGTGGCTGTGGATTCAACTTACCATGGCGATTTCTGCCATGAAGATATCGGGGCGATGACACTGTGTGGTGGTATATAGACAACGTCTATGGTTGGAACATACAATTATTTCGCATTGTATTGCCATCTGTTTGAAAGATCTTTGATTGACGATACGGGTACCGGTAAACCTGTTTTATGAAATTATGAACAAAAAAGTAGGCCTATAGTAATTCAGCGTATATTTCATCAATAAAAAATCTATTGGAATCTATTTTAAAGCTATCGCTTTGCCTTTTAAAATACAATTGACAAAAAAAGATGAGGAAATGAGAGTATAAACTGACCAGTTGTGGTTCAAAATATATGGCATATTGAATGCCCTAAAGTGCGCCTATATTTGCCTTCAAGGTGAAATTAACCTACTCATGCTACTAACTCTTATTGTTTCCCTGGGAAATAAGAATTTCCAAATTCACACCACGTACCGCTGTATTAACTTTAACAATCCGCAACTCATATTGCCCAATGCTGACTGACGGGAAACATACTTTTTGAAATAAGTTGCCTTGACAAGAAAATTCATTAACAACAAAACTTTTAAGACGCAAAACAAGCTAGACGCTATAATTACATCCGGCCTGTTTCATTTTGTTTGTTTCTTATCGCGTGTTGCAAACATTAATGTTCCATGAAACACCTGGTCTTGCGATCTACTCTTCCTTGAAAGCTAAGTAAATTAAACACTAAAATGTGATTTGTCCATGTTTCTTTTTTTGTAAATCGATACATCTTGTATATAAAAATAACAAAGAAATGTTACATTAATAATAAATTTCCATTACCTCATGTTAAGAAGCGAGCACTGCATCCCAGAGACAGTCTGGAGCAAGTAGATGATGTCTAATACCTTGGCACAAGAAACTGGCAGAAAAGGATTTGATAATTAGGAAAGACTGACATTTTTTTAATCCTGCAAATCGAACTCACTACAATGAATGAATGACGGGGATGTGCCACATTGAATTACCGTAAAACCTCGTCTACAAGCATATAAAGTGTTTTTGATGAAAGCTTAATAATTAATACGGTACGAAACAAGCGTAAATATTCCAATACAATAGGTGGTCTTACAATAATACTTGTTTGTATATGCTTGGATATGTAATTTATTTGATCAAACTCCATAATGGCGCCTGGAATAATTGAGCTTTTATCAAAGGTACTCTATATGCTTGTAGACGAGGTTTTACGGTATATTTTAACTCCCTCTCTCCCAGTGACCACTGTTTGTTTTACTGGCTTCTTGCAAGAAAAATTTTGTATCAAAAAGTTATCAACTTTTATATCTTTATATAGCCCCGAGGTTTCCCCATCAGAGTCGGACAATTTGGCAAATGTTCACCATATCTGACTAGGTTTTTTTTACGTACGAAGCAATTACATCTTCTCGCAGCTTGTATTATTGGTAAGTAAGCCAATGAAGCTATGGGAAGACTAATACTTATACATACCGTAAACTGTAAAGTAACTTTACCAGGACCTCTGGAAAGGACACTTGAACCTGATACAAGATCGTACACAGTGGAGTTGGATGTCCTTGTACACCTTTATATTAGAATACACAATTAAATCACAACTCACATAGCGGAAAGAACTGTCGCTATAAATCCGTACAAAAACACAAAACATTTGCTGAGCATAATGAAAAAACGAAAAGACATAATGAGCACAGTCACAGAAATTGAAGTAGTAAACAACAAAATTTAAATTACAATAGACATTTTCCGTGACAAATCTGTCACCGGTTGAAAAATCCGTGAAAAATTTGTGTTTTCAACCGATCACGGAGTTTGTGTCCTAGTTAGCCTAATTTGAAAAGTGACACTAAATTCACGACATTTATATTAGCATCGCAAACCTATAACAAATTTGGCTGGTTTGCGGGCGAAAAATTTGAGGGAAGCTATATCGATCAGCTATCCGAAAATATTTAGCATTAGCATAACATTGTAATCAATACGGGATTTTAATAACAATAGTGCATTATGCTGATTTTGAGTGTCGCTTCCAGATTCGATAATCATTCCATGAGCAGTAGTTATTAGAGAAATGGACAAAATCTAAATTGACATGTGAAGTGGAGGCTATGATTTGAAAGGAAAGAATAGCCATAGTCTAGACACGATCAAATGTAGCGATAATGCATGCTACGGTAGTCATTTGATTATGATTCGCGCGACGTTATGTTACTTTTGCTAGTATATACTGAGTTGCAACATTATAAGCGAATGTTGGCATTTTTCAGGCATTAATAACAAATAAATACATCGATATGTTTTACAATAATCCATTATAGAACGAGTATGCCCATATTATGATATTAACACTGATTAAGGTGGTATTTGAGGCATTATTGAAGTGCTCTAAGCATGTTTTAAATAGATTAATTTAGTATAGTAAAGCACACATATCAATATGCCTTTTGTTTGAACCGAATCAGACATACTGTTTTCAAAATATATCAATTTGCATAATGAATTAGCATTTATGCAAATTAGCTCATTAATTATGCGATTGTGCAAATTAGAGGGCGGCTTCACAATATAAATAAGAACATAATTAGAAACACTTCAAGGTAAAAATATGCAAAATAAAAATACTCTGAACATTTATGCCTGGATTTGCGTTGGTGCGTTGAAAAATCCACAGAAATTATGGTACTTACTTCCAACTTTGGCAAACAACTATACCGATCTCGTCAATGCAGAGAATTCGACGTGATTTTTCAAGCTCAGAAACGTCTACTTCTACTTGCTATTTCGTCAATCAAAATCAACAAATTGTCCCACTTTTTTAATGAAAAAGACTACATTTGCGTGTATTCAGACATGCTTCCTATCAAAATCGTTCAGCTCATACATGTCATACCTACCGAATTGATGTTACGGAATTTATTACATTATTTGATTTGATTATAAGCTCACCTATTCGACGTGTCACCACGAAATTGGACACGTAAAAAGGCCAAACACAAGCTTCGCTTTGTGGTTTCTTGAGTTCGTATATTTCACATTTTGCCTCAGTGCAACACTCCATAAATGACAAACATTTCTCACTCTGTTTCGATTCATTATCAATATCTAGGTCAATAGAAATTCATCGTTTCAATGGCTTTCAATGTAGGTTGTCAATGCATGTTTAATGTGAACTGAACTTAGTCTCTGCTGGGATGCTGCTGTTTACAAAGTGTTCATACATTCCCTCATTTCAAATATATAGTTTTGGTTTCTCTATTGTTCAGAAACCAAAAATCAAGGGATTAAAATGTGGAGATGAACTGGTATGCAATCATAACACTATTGTGCTGGGAGGACACAAGAGGGTATATATAATCAAAAGTATAATGGCCTATAACCATACGTATATAATAGCCTATTGTGCTAACATTTTCATTATCGATATCTATCAACGCGGACGACTTTTGATGCTCTCTGCCGTATGTGGCACACTTCCATGACACCATAAAATTACACCCGAGTTCCGAGATTCGTTTGATAAGTTATGCATAGACATCATGTGCATATATTGAGGGGGTGGGGGTGGGGGTGTTTTGTTTATTTGTCTGAAATATAAACGATGCATGATGATGTAGATGATTTGATTATGAATTAGATTATTCCCGGAAAGCACAACCCATACCTCTTACCTATGTTCCTCCGCCACCTATATATAACCTCCTCCCTCCCCCACTCGATATCGACTCTTCCCTATTATTCCACTCCACTCTTGAGCCCCTCTCCCCTCCCACTTCCAATGCTCTCTCCCTGTTTCTCTTTCTCCTTACCCTTACCCCCTCCCCCTCACACACACATACCCTCTTTCCCTGGCGATCTCTTCTATCTCTCTCTCTCTCTCTCTATTCTCCAATAAATAAATTGAATAAAAGTTAGTTTAAACCAGCATTCTATGATATTGATCTTCCGTCATGCGACATGCACATAAATAGAGTTGTGTATAATAGTGTTTATAACACTGAAGTCATAATCTGTCAAGTGCCTATTGTAATGTCTGTGGAAATATTTCGATGGTCTATATATTTTCACAGTGAAATCAGCTTAGGCTAATTCGTAGTCTCAAGTCAATGCTTTCAAACTAAATCAATGCTTTCAAATGTAGACTGCTTTGTTCGACTTCTCTGCTCGTGAATATTGCACTGCGAAATTTAAACATTTCTTTTGTATACTTAGAGTAGGTAACAACAAATCAAATAATTTTACGATCCACACCACTTATAAGAAACTGAAACCAAAACCGAAACTGACTAACACAAATGTTCGGTTTTAAACAAAAGTAGAAACAATGAGTTCGATATCTTATGATTCAAGTGGTTAGGCAGGACAATAGGAAACCACGTGACCAAAACCAAAACCAAAACTAAAACTAAACATTTGAAATGAGGCAATGTAGATTACCATGCTCGATTTCTCTCCTCGTGAATATTGCACTGCGAAATTTAAACATTTCTTTTGTATACTTAGAGTAGGTAACTTCAAATCAAATAATTTTACGATTCACACCACTTATAAGAAACTGAATCCAAAACCGAAACTGACTGACACAAATGTTCGGTTTTAAACAAAAGGTAGAAACAATGAGTTCGATATCTTATGATTCAAGTGGTTAGGCAGGACAATAGGAAACCACGTGACCAAAACCAAAACCAAAACTAAACCTAAACATTTGAAATGAGGCACTGGTATATAAATATATAGCCTTATTGTGATGTGCCGGGAGTTGTTTTAAAAGCCAGGCCCTGAACAAAATAGAATGTGAGTGCATACTGCCAGGACAATGAGAACAACGTCACATGTCAACTCTTAATATCGCTTTGAGAATCGGGTGAACTATGAAACATCCGATCTGAAACCGTGTATCAATAGTGGTGCTCGGTGATCCGAGTACATCCCCGAGTGGGCGGGTTGAAGAATTTTTAATTTATGGCCCCTGTGTGGCCAAAAAAACTAAACTGACCACCCCAAGATTGGACCATTTTGCTTATAACTCAAGAACGGTATGTCGCAGGTAGGTCACACTATACTTTTTCTGAATCCTTGCAAGGAGAGAAATAATTTTGTTAACATCCACAAAAGGACCATAAGAGGAAGCTAAATAAAAATGTTTGTTTGGTAGAGTCCAGGGGATGCATATTAAACCATGGTACGAACTGGACTATAAGGTTTGGGGTTATACAGGGTGTATCAAAATGATTGGTACCCACTCTATATCCAGTGAACATGGCCAAGACTGCCACATCAAAATGCAACATAACATCCACCTAATTTGTAGATTCATGTAATAAAAGGTTTTAAAGGTATAAATTGCAGTCATTTCAAGAGGATCAAATTTTGAAACAGGCGTTTTTTTAGAAAGCAAAGTTGACGGGTACCAATCATTTTGATACAGCTTGTAGGTCTAGGTTTAGGTTTAGGATTAATAGGCTATAGGTTAGGGCGAAGTTTAGGGTTATAACTTAGGGTGTAACTAAGTTACAGGTTAGGGTGTATCTAAGTTTACTGGGTTTTCGGACTAATGACCTTCAGACTATCGACCTGTAACCCATAACTTACCTTTATTTTGTGTCATGTTTCATTCACTCAAACATTTTACCTTAATCTACGAAAATAATACCACAAGGCAAGAGCAAAAATCAGATTTTTTTTGACATATAATAAGGTAAAGGTAAAAGTAAATGAGACGATCCTGTATAAATAGTGATCGGAGTGTCCTTCTTTCTTTTATTGGCGATTGGGCCAGACTCCTCCATGTAATGTTGCTATAGGGGAATCGCTACACCTCCACAGCGAGTCTGTTACCTTCCCAACATTTAAGAATGCCGGTACCCATTTATACACCTATGGGTGGAGAGGAGTAATCGAGATAAAGTGCCTTACTCAAGGGCACAACAAGATGGCGTCGCCAGGGTTCGAACCCGCAACTTTCCGATTATGACTCGGTCCCCTTCCGCTCGGCCACCGTGCTCATAGCACTCTCCAGCACTAGAGCCCATCTTTGAACCCATCTGCATATACACCTCAAAGGATACAATTAGAATTCCTTCCATTTTTTCTATGGCCCCTATTCTTCCCACGTGGAGTCGAAGGTCATGATGGGTCAAAAAAGTTAAGAATCTGTTCTATCATGCTGTAATATACTCTCTAATTGCTCGGAATAAAAAAGTCAATTGTCATATTGCACTAGGGTGCTTAGTTCAGGAATTATAGATTGAATAAGGTCAAATGTCAAATAAACTGTCCTCAAAAAGAAACTTATAATTTTTCACAATCTTTTTTCATATCTTAAAATCCTGTCTATAAAAATGAACAAAAATTACACACAGGATTACTTCAATACTCTATACTCTAAACACATGTCAGTAACCAGTCAGTTGTCCAACTGACACAACAGCAAAATGCACTGACATGGACCACATTCACAGCCCAACAGGAGCCACATTTTTAAAATGCACCGAATCAATTGAAATTGGTCTTAATCCTCTCGGCAAGCCAAATATGAAAATAATTTATTTGAGAAATTTATAATATCAGAATCGGATAAAATCATGGGTCAAATGTTATGCTTTTTGAAATTTTTGACATTTTACCTATTCGAACTTATAACTCCTGAACCAAGTACCGTAGAAAAATATTTATTTATTTATTTTAATTTTATTTATTACACTTTATCACTGGCACAGAATTACAAAAAATATATAATATTGCACATAAGTTACATCAAACATTACACAACATCATAAAAGAAACAATATTTGTTTTAAAAAGTCCAGTGAATGGCTGGAGCGAACAGGTGCCAGGCAGCTCTAAGATCGCCCAACAAATCCAAAAAAGAAGGGAAGGGAAATATAAATTAGAGGGGGAAAATGCAGGTTAAGTTACATTTGCCTGCAATTTGGACAATTACAAAAAAAAGAGGTCCAAGTGCAAACAGAAGTTGCATCAAAGGTGCAAGCAAATTTGGACTGGTAAAACTCCAAAACTTGTGCTTAAATGAAGCAACAGAATTTGTAGATCTGATAATACTAGGGAGCTGGTTCCAAATGGGCACCATACCCTGAAAAAAAAGCCCATCTTGTGGCACTCAGTTTTAGAAAGCTGATTTACCAGCAACAAAGGATCAGAGGAAAATCTGGTGGTTGGATGGTCTTTGTTAATACCATTAAAAACTACATAATCATCTAGATTGATGTCATATAATCCCAGATTGCACTTGAAAAATATGTTGAGATCAACATATTCTCTTCTAAAACTTAATGGAAGAAGAATTAGCTCGGTTAACCTTTCTTTGTACTCAGCCTCGGGGTAATCTAAAATGAATACTTGCCCTTCTCTGGACCCCCTCAACTTTCTGGATGTTGCGCTTTGAGGTACCACTCCAGAGGGGACTGCAATATTCCAAATCACTACGAACCAAGGCTGAGTACAAAGTCCTGGATACATTACGAGGGGCATTGAAGCCAATGGTGCGTTTAATCATACCAGGTTTTTTGTTACACTTTTAAACAATCCTGTTAATGTGATCACCCCAAGTGAAAGATGAGGAAATATCAAGACCAAGATCTTTGATGGAACTAACACAGTCTAGAACGGAACCATTCATTTTATAATCATGATGATATGCATTCCTACGTTTGGTGATTGATATAATCTGGCATTTAGAGGGGTAAAAATGGAGATCCCAAGTTTTGCTCCAATCAATATCACTTTGGAGCATGTGACAATCAGAGACATCAGAGATGTTTTTAAAACATTTAGAGTCATCTGCAAACAAAGCTAAAGAAGAATTCCGGGCAACACTGGGCATGTCATTAATATATAAAAGATAAAGAATAGGCCCCAATATTGAACCTTGGGGCACCCCTGAAACAACAAGAAGCAAGTCGGAATTAACCCCATCAATAACAACCCTCTGTTTCCGCCCTGTTAAATAAGCGCGAAACCAATTGAGGAGGTCAGAATGAAAACCAAAAGATTGCAATTTGTGAAGCAATAAATTATGACAAACACTGTCAAAAGCTTTTGAGAAATCAAGATAAATCATGACAACTTGCCCACCGTTGTCCAGAGTATAGTGCTGACTTCATGAGAAACAGATAATAGATGTGTCACAGTGGAGCGACCCTTGATAAAACCGTGTTGCAGATGGTACAATTGAATATATGAATACAAAAGCCACCCAAGTCCATACTTTGGACAAATTGAGTTAAGCATGGGAAATTGTTTGCTATACATAGGCCTGTCATATGTATGAAAGAACAACTCAAATTCATCCTCTGTGTCTATTGAGCATGTGAAAAATAGCATGTATGAAAGAATCACCCAATTCCATGATTTGAGTCTTGTAACACATTTTCAACATTATACATACCTGTGTGCTTTATTTTGTATTATCTTACCAGTGGTAATCTCATTCTAACATTGTTGTCTTTGTAGGCCTATATGATTCAAAAAACCACCCAAGTCCAAAATTTAAAATGAACCCCACTAAGTCCCTGAAATGCTAATCGTCATACATAATACAGGTTAATCCACTCATTTGCACATAAAACTTACCATATTGACCAGGTAAATCTAACTGAAGGAATTAAAATGATACACGGGTTTTTCTCTCAAAATCTTTGTATTCATGTATTCAATTGGTCTTTAATTGCGGGAAACACTTGATCAAAAATAGCTCTCTCCATCACTTTTCCACATATACACAATAATGACACAGGACTATAATTTTCAGCACGTTGCCTGTTAGATTTAATTTAAAAACAGGAACAACATTGGCTTTTAACCAGACCTCAGGCATAATACCAGAACTCAAAGATAAGTTAAAAATATGACAATTGACTTTTTTATTCAGTGTGATAAGAGGAATAATAAATTATTAGATACATTACAACATGACGGGACTATTTTTAAATTTTACTAACTAACTAACTAACTAACTAACTAACTAACTAACTAACTAACTAACTAACAAACTAACAAACTAACAAACTAACTAACTAACTAACTAACTAACTAACTAACTAACTAACTAACTAACTAACTAACTAACTAACTAACTAACTAACTAACTAACTAACTAACTAACTAACTAACTAACTAACTAACTAACTAACTAACTAACTAACTAACTAACTAACCTCTAACCGGCTTCATGATTTATGAGCAGAAAAAATAAGGTTACGATTTTATGGCACTTATTCCCGATTCTTTTGAATTAAACATATAATCACGTTTTACCACATGCACATATCCATACCCCAATCATTTAATCAGGAGCAGTTCACTACTGGCTAATCCGTGGAAACCCCTTTTGCATAAACAAAAGTGTGAGAAATGAAGTTTTTACGGTACAGAGTTAGATGTCGAACATTTATCCGTTTGAAAACATGTTTTTTTCTTTAAAGTCAGAAACATTGATAGACATAAATACTTTGTTATTTATTAAAACTATGAGTTTCTTAGTTTACAATCATTCTTTGATATACAATAATGACTAATGTTACACACGTGTTGCATTTGTTTAGAAATTCGTATGTTCTCATTCGACAGAACATGTTTTGAAACATATTTCTAAACACTTAATTGCTTTAAATAAAACTACGATTTTAGATTTACAACTATGATAAATTTATCTAATCATGTCATATTATGTAACGACACTGCTGTTTTTCTCTACCTGGCTATAATAATGTAGATATCTTTCAAGGAGGTGTACAGTACGAAATACATATGCAATCCATTTCAAGAATATACTTAATCAAACTTTCTCCAAAGGCCTAATAACGAATCGGAAGTATAGATTTCCCACAATTGTTATCCAAATGCGAAATTTCTACCAATGTTAGCAACATATTTCGATGCAACAATATTTTCACTTCCAAGTGAAGCTTGGCTAGGACATTGCATGGACATTGGTAGAATAGCATTCTCTCTCAAAACAATATGGATAGGTGCAAAGCACAGTACAGACACTTGTATCATCTGTAAAGTCAGTTCCGCTTGGTTGCACACACATTATCCATAATATCGTATGGATAAGTGCTCAGCAGGTTCTTTTATGGATAAGTGATGTTACTGCAGTCTTTTGTTAAAGTACAAGTAAATTTAATTCCATCATAAAATAAATGGACAAATCTTGATTTTAGGTGAAAATTATGGGAAATCTAAACTTTGGGGATGGTTAGATTAAGTATGTTCTCGAAATGACTTGAATATTTGTTCTTACCGTTCATCCCCCTTTAATTTGGTTATTTCCTCCAATTCTCTTCATTATCAACTATAGTCTGTCGTTTACTCCACTTGGATATAATAATAATAATAATGATAATATTTAATATCAATATCTAAAAAATATTTACATAATTTAACTCATATTGGTAGAGTTTAAACCTATACACACAACTAATAATTTAACTCAATACTAATCATACAGGGTGTCCCAGAAAAAATTACCGGGCGAATGAATTTGGACGTAAGTCGAGAAATAGACATCAGAATCAAAGAATCTAAACATCAACGTGTAGCCCATCTTATTCTGCATCTTATACGCTAAGTTTACCTGAATCGTTTGACTGATCGCGAAGAAATGAGCGATTACATAACGCATTCACTTCATTCCAAGTTTGAAAGAAAGATCATTCAACACAATGCACACTGTCAATGGGCTTCATATTTTGTTTTGTGAAATCCTTTTTGTTCTGTTTAAACAATCTGTTTCTTGAAATACATTTAATAAAGTTTTGTTCAAATTTGAAAACCGGCAATATATTGAAAATGAAAGCTTGCAAGTAAGATGATGCTCGGTACTTTTTGTCGTTAATGTTGAATATTGCATAAAGAATTATTGAATAAAGAATTCAAGCTGGCTTAAAATTAAAAAAATTCTCACACACATTAATGTTTTTGGAATATTTCCAAGAAATTGTAATGCAATTTTTAAATCTTTTAAAACTTCAACATTAATATTGAATGGTATCAAAAATCACACATAAAGCTGTAAGCACTTGATCATTGTTATTCTTGACTCAAATGTTCTTTGGAAAGTTAAAATATAACATATATTGTTATTCATCTTAAGTGAAAGCATGAATGACATAACACCGATTATAAAATAGATAATGTGGACTAAATTTAATGAGATATACGAACTTTAGGAAGCGGTGAGCGAGTGTGAAAAAGCACCTGTTGATCAAACTTGGAATGAACTGAATTGTTGCACGCATTATGTAATCGTTCATTTCTTCGCAACCGTTCAACAGAATCAAATACAATTTCCGTATGTGGTGCACAACAAAATAAGCTATGCGCTACATTTTAAAATTTTTGATTCTAATGTCTACTGCTCGACTAACGTTCAATTTTATTCGCTCGGTAATTTTTTCTGGGACACCCTGTACTGAAGTTCTTTAAGAATACTTACTATACCTAATAAATTCTTGGTTTACAACATTGCCAGTATATATCATGGGTGTGGGCTGTGTGAATTGTGTGATGATGTATGCGATAGTTATTATAATCAATTCATTACATTTTGTTCTTTGATTCGATTCAATATGACATTTCATGTCTCTATGTTACACGTTACACAATACTAAATCATACAGTGCTGAATAAAGAATGCTTATTTACTATACCTTACATTATCACAGTACATAATTTAATATTTACTATGCTTATTTATTGTGCTGGCTGTATAATTGAACCATGCAACATACATCTTTATTGTTCTGATTCGAAGTAACTACGATGCTAGGTACCACATCGAATTTGGTCCTATAAAACTATCGGTACCCGGTTAGGTACCGATGATTCTTAACATCACTCACTGGATATGTAACAAATTGTATCAAGCATAATAATTAACAGTTGCATTGTTTTATTCTTTTTCAATTCAATAACAAGCACTGTACAAATGATCAGGGTACGATAAAAAGTTCCATCGGTACCTCTTCGGGCACCGATAGCGCTATAGGACCAAAACGGATGGTGTGCCTTAGTTCAGAACCACCATCACACTACTATCGTTAACATGTCATAATGACAAACTTTCCTAATCATATCACCATCATACCATGTTTCATGTTTAGGAACTCATGTTCTGGTCCGATGTGACCTCTTTAGAAATGGTTTTCAATTGTTCTTCTTCATAAGTCTCGGTTGTTTGTTGGGTTTTCCCATGATGGCTCGTCGTTCGCTTAGCATTCCCCATGGCGTCTTTACGACGAGTATTCACGATATCTGCTATCGTATATAGGTATGGATTAATGGCTGAATTTAAGGGTAAAACGAAGGTAACAGTCCATGCGAAAACCGACGGCGGTAGCGTAAGAACTTTGGTCTGAACCAGGATCCCAAGAATAATAACCGGGAACCAACAAAGGAAATCAGTGAGCACTATGAAAGCTACCTTTTGGGTTAATCGTATTTGAGTTTTCATGGTTGTGTTTATTGTTCCTACGCGTTTTGATGACTGATAAACGGTTACTATGATACTGATGTAGCAAAGAACTATCACTAAGTAGCAAATGAAGTTCACCCCAAGAAAAACTACTGTCGAAAAATACATTCCTACTTCATGTCCATCTGGCAGCCAATTCGAGACTTCAACAGAACCTGTTCCATGTTTATTGATCTGCTTCATAACACTGGTTTTTTTGTATGTTTCATACAAAGCCAGCGGAAGGCCGATGCAAACGTGAGAATTATCATAAAAGTTTGGGTTTCTTCCAGCTAACGATGACGGTACAGCACCAAGAACTATTGCAACAGCCCAAACCACAGCGATTGTAATTTTGATTGATGTACGACCAAACTTTATATAAGATAGTGGGTAAACTATACCCATAAAACGGTCTATGCTGATGACGGTCAAGAAAAACACAGAGGATTCACTGGATATAATTGACAGCGCTCCAGCAATTCTACAGGTAATGCCAGTTCTCCAACTTTCAGCTCGCAGTGGAAATTTTTCACCGAAATAAATATCAGTAATTGCAACGGTTATCATGTACAAACCCATAAGGAAATCAGACATTGCTAGATTCTTACACAGGAGGGTCTGGACTCTGTTTTTGTTATTTTTGCTTCTGTAACACAAAACAAAAGCATTTCCGCAAAGTGCATTCAGACCAATTATCCACATCAAGACTGCTAGCACTTTGTCTGATAATAATCTATCACATGTAAGAAATGGTGATCTATTTGACCCAGCACTACAATTTACACCGAAAGGTACATAGCATTCACAGATCTCGTGTTGACTTACAAACAAATTCAACCCTGTCTGTACTCCTAAAAATGATTGCTTTGTCACGCCACGCAAGTTGTTACCATTTATTTGGACAAACAATAGATTTTTCAAGCCGACTAAATTGGGAATTGTCTCAAGCGTATTATTAGACACGTCCAAATGAGTGAGCTTATGTGTATTCACGAATATGTCAGAATCGATGTGCTTTAGATTATTATCAACTGCAAAGAACGTAGTTAGGCTTTCACAATCAAAAAATAAATCCTTTTCTAAATAGGTAAGCGAGTTTTGATCTAAATAGAGCAATTTCAATTTTATCATACCTTTGAATATACCGCGAGGCAGATATTCTAGTTTGTTACCAGCTAAGTTTAAAGCAGCCAAGTGGGGCAAATGTTCGAATAAATCGGGCGGTAGCACTGTCAGGTTATTTTTGGATAAATTCAATGAATGTATATTTTTTAAATTAGCAAATATTTTGGATGTTAGATTTGTTAACTTATTACCCTTCAGATGAAGTGAGCCCAGAGCCATAAAATCATGAAATATTCTATCATCAAGACTGACAATTTGGTTTCCATCAAATCTTATTATGTACATGTTTTTGAGACCCCGAAATATATCACCGTCTAAATGTTGAAGTCTGTTGTCAACCAAATATATTATCGTCAAGTTTGTCAAATTGTGAAACAAATTTGCATCCAAGTATTCTAACTTATTTTCGGAAAGATCGAGTAATTTCAAACTAATCAAATCCCGGAAAATATCTCTTGGTAAGGTGACTAATTGGTTCCCTGACAGATCTAATGTTTGTAATTTGATAAGACCTTTAAACATTCCTATTGTTGTAAGTTTATTCCCAACAAGATATAATTCTGTTAGACTAGTCAAACTAATAAATATATCAGGTGACAGAACTTTTAATTCATTTGCACTAATATCGAGCACTGACAACACTTTCAAGTCATTAAACAATCCTGGTTCTATAGCAACTAGATAATTGCGTTCAAGAGAAAGATAGGTTAAACTTTGAAGTCCATAAAATACTCCCGGGTATAACCAATGGATTTGATTATATCCCAGATGTAGATTTTCTAGCTGGTTTAAATTTCTGAACGTACCGATTTCGATTTCAACAAGGCTGTTTCTAGTAACATTTAATATAGTAATCGGGTTCGGATAAACGATTAGTTTGTTTGTGGGAAAATGGTTATTTGCAACCAAACAACTCAAGAACACTTCTTTGTAAAGTAGTGCAGAGGTGCAATTTTGTGGAAATGATAACCTACAGAATGAATTACCTTGGTCATCACATGTCATAACTTCGTCATATTTTCTTACATTACAACCAGGCAGTGTCTGATTTACCACGAGACAGTTTGTATTTTCAAACGGGTGAGCTGATATTTCAGTTATTATGATACTGACATTACCTTGTATATTAAACCGAGCGTTCTTATGATATATGAGAACCCTGCATAGCGTGTGGTGTCCATGAATTGCTGCAATTTTGTTCGGACAGTCCGCTAAGGGCTCAGTCTCTTCAATGTAAAATAGAGAGTCTTCCGACAGACTTCCTGGGATTCGAACTGAACTTGCAAATTGTGTCGATACATATAAGCCGCAAAGATACTGTTGATTGCCACTCAAGGTGATGGATTTGTGTTCTTCATCCCAATGAAAGGAGCAATACTCTGAATAATTGCCAGAAGTATCCCATAGTGGCGATACTGCCATACCAGCAAGTGCTCCATTAGATGATGGTGTAAACCGATTCACCGCTAGAAGAGTAAGAACCACGACAAGCAGATTCAAGACAGTCATCGCAAATATGGTACCGGTATTACACACATGGAATGAGACTTTGCCGAATATTAAAAGGCGTTTGTCAATTCTACAGTATAAGTGATAGTTTATGACTTATCAGTTTGTTCCGTAATGCTAGTAAACGGAACGAAATCCACAGTTGTATCATGTATGTAATCTATTTTCCCGATAAACAGCTGAAGACATATGATCGAATTTAAATGTTCTACATGAGAACTTCAAAAATATTTTGTGCAAGAAAGCAGACGATAATATTATATATTCTAGAATACAAGTTACGGAGTAGATAAAATCGTAAGTGGTTTTGACCAATCACAGAACACATTCTGCTTGTCACCTACATGTTTATTCACTTCTTGCATTATTTTATTTATTAACTGTAATTATCAAAGCTGTGCTGCCCTTTTCTCACAGCCTGTGGTGTATTGTCATTGTTGAGCAGTGCAGCCGAGAGCCCGGGGCCCGGGGTCAAAATAAGCGCACGGGCCGTTGATCAGCGATGACGGTGCAGGACTTCATAAGCGTGTAGGGGTGTGGGGGTGTGTATGGGGGGTGGGGGTGTGTGTGTGGGAGGGGGGTTGTATGGGGAGCAGCAGTGGCGTAAATATCTTTGTGACATGGACGAGGGAGGTTGGTGTAAAATACTTGAACACATGTTGATGCGGAGGGAAAGGAGCATGTTTAGCTGACAATGGACCGTACTCCTTTAGTTTGTAGTTCCCTAAGTGTTCTACTTTCATTCTTGTAAAATTGTCACATTAAGTCTTTTTTGTTTTATTTTTTGATGATGCTAAACATAAAAAATAATATGTGATAAACTTTTACAGCTTGTTAAAAAGATCCCATGACTAAAAAAATCTGGATCTATACATGCGTGCTAACACGAAACACGAATGTTCAACATTGATTTTGTTTAAATGTTGCTGTAGAATCAAACAATAATATTGAGATAATTTTCAACATCATCATCATCATCATCAGTCGGCTGCGGAGCAGGCGACTACAAGCTTTCTCCAACTGTTGCGATCTTGGGCAAGCGAAACAATTTTGTTTGGCTGCAGCATCCCTTCAGTATCTCCCAGGAGGTGCTGTACATACTGTAAGTACAGTGTCCGCGGCCGTCCCGGTGTCCTCATCCCATGTGGTGGAATATAAAGGGCATGTTCTTTCACAGGCTCATCATCTTCAAGACGCAGTCTATGGTCGAGAAATTTGAGTTGATGAATCTTGACTCTGGCAACCAGTGGAGTGGTGTTGGTCAGATTGTAGATGGTTTCATTTGGGATCCGATCCACACGCTTGATGTTTAACATTACTCTGTAGCAAGATGTTGCAAAGGCATTGATCTTGTTTTCCATGTCCTTGGTGATTACCCATGACTCGCACCCGTACAGAAGTATAGTGACACAAGTTGTCTCAAACAGCTTGATTTTTGTTTCGATTGGCAGGGATGGGCTTCTCCAAAGGCGTTCCAGTTTCCAGAAAGCGGCCAAGGCTAGTGCTTTTCTTCTTTTTAGGTCTCCAACACTAGAGCCCATCTTGGAACCCAAGTACTTGAAGTCTGCGACATGGTTGATGGTACTACCATAGACTTCAAGTGATGGCTGAATGTTACAATTTGCAGTCATGCGCTGATGATAAGGCCTAGATCTGCTGCTGCTGTTGCAGTCCTAGTAAGTTGTGACTTACAACTGTTACATATAGAAATAAAGAGTAAAATGTGACTCACAATTGATCAATTAAATACTTTGATAATGTTTATATTATGCAGTGGCGTAACTAGTGGGGGGGCAACATGCCCCGGGCGCTACCCTTAGGGGGCGCCAAATTGACCAATTCAGCATCGATTCTGCGCCCCTCCGTGCGATGAAAGTCCAAATTTTCACATTCAAGTTTAAGTTTGGTGGATGCATCTGATACCCAACTTGCCAGTCCGCATGGCTCTTGCTTTACAATAACTTCCTCAGCAACTTCACGAACTGCTGTTTCGAAGGTCTCATACCTATCAGAGATGGGTGTGGCGTCATCCATACTCAAGACCTGGAATCTGTTTGATAGCTCCAGCTGATATTCCTCCTTTATATAAGGATCTTCCAGTTGAATTTTGGTCTCTTGCAAGGTTTTCCTTTACTCGCAGACTGGCAGCTAAACGGATGCTCACAATACGATGATCGGAGTCCACTGCTACTGAGTTGTATGCTCGAGAGTTGCAAAGAGAGGTTACCACCTTGTTATTTAGTAGTAAATGTGAAATCGCAATGTCATTTTTATACGCAAAGTATCACATACATATCTGCTTATGGACATCGCGTATAAATTTAGTCAATTTTTAACACATCGCTGCACCTGTAACAATTATAATGATTTGTTACAAACAAAAAGGATCATAATAATCAAGCTTTCCTTCGTATGTTCATTATCCTTGACTGTCTTTAACATATTGTGAAATGGACAAATTTTGTGCATTTTCAAAGATGTATCTACGTTGATTTTGAACGTGAAAAATCTTCAAAACTGGCTAAATACGTGACCGATATAGGAGAGTGGTTTTGAATAGATCAACGTAAGTCCGATACCTACGTTTGGAAATCGCAATCTCTCTAATTACCAACCGAGAAACGCAAGTAAATTAATGAAGATCAGCATTTACTGACCATGCCATTCGTACTGCGGGTCCAATATTTAGGGATTCAATCATGTTTCACCGTTGTTCATCACCGTTTAACAACGATGCGGCCGCGTCGTCTGCGTGGTTTACTTCGCGAGGGCAGCTTTAGCTGCCCGAGCGAAGTAAACCACGCAGACGCGCCGGACGCGAGTTGTTAAACGGTGATGAACAACGGTGAAACATGATTGAATCCCTTTCAACAACGAAAAGAAGCTAAAGATCGTATAATTCACGATTATTTTACGAGGAAATGTCAGTTAATCATTGTCACTAAGCATGCTAAGTCTTACAAAAACTTCGATGATTTCTCTGTTAATATCAGCAATAAAACTACAGAATAAAACGGCAAAGTTTAACCGCTACCTGAAAAATACTGAATTCAACTTGTAAAGTTGCATACGCACAAAGGTTCCAGGCATGACGAATTTTACGCGCTCTCGCGTAACGCGTAGTCTCGCTCGCGTTCGCGTATACGCTACAGTAAAAGTGTGGATTCATCACGGATTAACAACGGTTGGCTCCTGTACAAAGGTATAGGAGGAGTTGTTGAATATGGAATTCATTGCCAAACTCAATAAAATCGGCAAATTCATTGAAACATTTCCATAAAATGTATAAACATGACTTGATCTCAAAATATGATTAATTCTTGAGCATTGTGTTTCTCGTTTGTTATGTTTTGTTCTGTTTTTGTTTTTACTTCTTTTGGTGGTAACATTTCTTTGTTAAAGGGGGTGACTTGCTCTGGCCTTCTGGTCATCCCCTCCATAATTCGTTTGTTTGATTTTGCCTTTGTTTATTTGTTTTGTAAAATTTATATTTGTGTGATTTCACAAGAAATAACTAAAAATCTTATGTGAATCTATGGGACATCTATAACACTTTGAGGTGCTGGAATGAAATAAAAAAAATCTTTGCTTTATCACATTTGACAGAAAACTCATTCTGACAAAGAAAACCCATTCTGATTACTAAAGCTTACCAATATTATGTTGGGCGATAAAGAATACTAAAATGAAATCCATAATGGAAATCGTACATGGCTTAAATCCATAATGGAAATCGTACATCATGGCTTAAATTCATAATGGAAATCGTACACCATGGCTTAAATTCATAATGGAAATCGTACATCATGGCTTAAATTCATAATGGAAATCGTACATCATGGCTTTAACAAATATACAGGGTGTAACAATAAAATTTATACAATTGCATTTTGACTTCTCAGGAAAAAACTAAAAGAGTTATGGCACAAATGTTATATGCAATACAATCAGTAATATCTTGGCTAAAAGAAGACGTTTAGTTGGTTTCTTTACTAGCTTGGGTTCAAGAGTTATGTCCGATTAATTAAATCGTCCAGAAAACGTGTTGGGCCACTTTTGCCATGTTTGCGCATACCACGTTTGAACCGCGTAGATATGCTTATGGTGCATTAAACATCAAAGAACTGACATAAAAGAATTATAAGTGGTGTTTCTTTATTATAATTAACATGAACTTAATAATAATATGATATTTCTTTAAAATCTATAAATGAAGCCGTGAAATTTCTTTCAAATTATCTTATAAATAAAGTAATTTCTCATATCCCTGAGATACCATTGGTTAGTAAAAAAACAATAAGATTTTGAAATTAAGTTCAGCTGGGCTTCTAGCTATTCTGGGGCGAACACTATTTCCAGAATTTCTGTTAACAAATTCTACATACTTCTCATAGTTATATGTAATTGTATGCCTAATGGAAGACGTGAGTTTGGAAAATGAGCTATAAACAATCTTATGGTTTCTGCTTGACTCCATGTGCTACCGAATGTCACAACCATAAAAATACGCTCTTCCAACGTGAATTGGGGTTGAAGTTGTTGAGCTGCAGCCACGATTTCTAGTAAATGAGGTTGTTATGTCACTGTCAGTGCTTAGTTGTGACTTTCAAAAACTCAAAGAGATATTCTATTATGTAATCATTTCTACCACTTCTAATACCCCATTGTTTAAAACTACCTATCATAAGAGCATCGTCCGACTGGTCCATGGTTCAACTCTATTCTGTCACTTTTGTAACACTTTTGTGACAAAAGTGGCCCAAGCGGTTTTAAGACTAGGTTACATAATTGGCCGTATCTTCACTTGTATACCGTCGATTTCATTGGAACAAAGCTTAGCTGGTGGCTAAAGAAATTATCTTGATACACATTTAAATATCAAATCAACAAATAAGCGGCATATTTGTGTAATTCTATTTTCAAAATTGTACAAATTTTATTGTTACACCCTGTAGTCGTCTTACAACATATCAGAGAACTACAGTACCACACACATCTTCAATTGTTAGGTAACTGCAATTTATTTGAAATGGTGCATTTTGTGGTGTCTTTTTTGTACAAAATATAAGTATGATAACATAATACTACAAGAAAACAAGGTCGACAATTGTGTGAAAGATCTTGCTTTATGCAGGGGTGTGATTCAAAGCCTGTATAATATCCAGAAAAACAGCGTGAAATTGGGCAAAAATACTCTAAAATGGGCTGCAAAATCACATTTTTTTTTTTCTAAATTTGGGTCACAAAAAATCCAGACAAATCACACCCCTGTTTATGTGATTCATTATAATCAGCTATTCTATTTGAAATCCATACACCCCCTATGGAAGACATAATCACACAGTAGGTGTAGGTTTCAAATGGAGTAACCCATTCAGGTAACCCCACTTGAAATTCATATTCCCTGTGTGGAAGGTGGTGTATTCCATAGGTTTGTATGGAATTCAACTGGAATAACCCAGTGTTTAGCTACAATTTGACATCTCACTTGAACAAGGGTTCCAAATTTACCATGCTTACCAAGATACAAGCCATTGAATGAAAATTGGTGCAGAAAAATTCAAAGCTGTAAATCCAAACTGTTTAAATTTAAAACTTGGCTAATAACAATAAAAGCTAATAGAAACTATTCCTTTTACTATCCATAGATTATAGGTATCTTCAGGTGCAATACATATAATTTTTGACGGATGTCAAAACCGGGGTGTTGTACAAAGTGACGGAAGTCAATCGCAAATTTATCAAGAAACTGACATCGGGAAAACGTTGAGTAAGTTGTCATTAATGTTCAGCAATACATGTGTCTTTTATGACATTTGAAAGTTATTTTCAAAAGATTAAAAATGTTGTAACAGCATTCATTTCAAAAAGATTGCCGTCAGTATGGAGATCATATTAAGATCCATCACTATGGATTTTACCCAGTTGTTCAGATCTGTCAGCCACCTAACGGTATGTCCAATATGAATAGTGGATGCTGGTGCAACTACAATAAAATATTGAATGTCTATCAACCATGACATAATAGTAAAAACTCTTATCTTTTTACTCTTTAATTCTCATTCTTCTTACTCAGAACAAATATTATTTTAATCACTATGCTTTTTTCAGAAACATACATGTATAAAGTGTCCCCGGGAAAGTGTCCATTATGATGGCTTCCCAGCAATCTTAAATGTATTAAGGCGGGAAATTAAGCCATTACAAATTTATTTACAATTTGTTCTTAATTTATATCATCTCAACAAGTATGTTCTGTGATGATTGCACTGTATCAATGACCACACTCCTCTAAATTGTGTAAAATCCAACTGGATTCAAAAAAACTTTCGACTTTCCTCACTTCAAAATAAGTACTTTCCTCACTTCAAAATAAGTACTTTCCCCACCCCAAATTCACCTCAAAAGGAGTGGAATCGATTGATAGATAACTAAGCAAAACTTAGAAACTAAAAGCAAGAACGCAAGTGTGCAAAATATGCAGCAAAATACATTCCTCACTGAGTGCAATCAGTAAGGCTCATCTGAGACTAGTATACCTAGGTATACTAGTCTCAGGGCTCATCTAGCTACACTAAGAGCCAAAAATGATAACAATTCATATATTTTAATTTTTTATTCTCAGTCTTACTCAGAACAAATAATATTTTAATCACTATACTTTTTTTCAGAAGCATATAAAGTGACCAGCATGATGGCTTCTTAACGATCTTTAAAAATTACAAATTTGTTTACAATTTTTGTTCTTAATGTGTATCATCTCAACAAGTATGTTCTGCGATTATCGCACTGTCTAGTAATATCCCAGGCCAATGACCACACTCCTCCAAATTGTGTAAAATTCAACTGGATTTTTTTATAAATTGCAACAATTAATGTGAATTTCATTTGAAATTTACATTAATTAACTGGTAAAAAATGTCCAGCTGGATTGAATGCAAGATGTTGCTGAAATTAATGAAGTAGACAGTTTAATCAAAGGAGGTTATAATAAACATGGAGACACAATAGATTGCATAATGCATTGTGCCTTTGATGCCGAATTGATTTGCCTACAGGCTGTTCAGGAAGTGGTACCATTTGTTTCGGACAAAAGGGTTTCGCCATTAAATTGGTAGCTGACCTGACTGCATATTAAGGCTTTGCCAGGCAGGCTACACCATCAATAAGTGATTAAAAGAAAGTCATGTGAAAGCTCCCACTTCAGAAAGTGGCACCTTTTGTTACACAGCCCAAAGGTGTATTTGAGTTGTCGCAAGCACAAAAAAGCAAATAGCAAATAAAAAGAAAATAAATTGAATAGAGTCGCTGATCAATTACCCGTAACAATGTGCCAAGGCTGCGAGGTATATGTCTATCTATGTCGCTTTTATCAGGGGTTTTTATCAATAAATATAATAACTCGGTCTAAGTGCAAGATATCACATGATCTACTCCTTTATTTTTGACTTATCCTTCATATGGGAAACACATTCACATGGCACCTGTACCATACCAAGGGTGCGTTTGTCAAATGTAAATTCTACTGAACGCCAGTTTTCGCTTAGTTCTTGGATACTTCTATAAAGTTCACCTGTTAGTGCCTCTGCGATGACAATTGAGGGACTATCACTGTCAAAGTAACTGATACATCTGTGTATTTGGACTTCTTCTTCATATATACTTCCGGTGACAAGATAGCAGATATCACTATGCACTTCAAAACGTGAATCACTTGTATCTATATTTCTATCAACAGAAACATCTAACAATTCATTTGTGGCTGGTTTATATAGTGCCACTTTCTGAACCTGAATTGCACCAACACCACCTTGCTGATTGGGACCCTCAATAAATGATGTACCCGTGACCAACACATATTGTTTTTGCAACCAATCACCAACTGGATGAGGGTCAAGGTACAGGTCATCGTCAACAATTTCCCATGTTTTGCTGGGTATACAATACCTTTCAATCACATTCTTTTCTTCAGCTTCACCAAGTAGATATATATACTCATCAAACTGAAACATCAAGGGAAAATCCAGAATTTCAGGGTTTGGAGGCAGCACAATCCATTCATTCTTCTCAGAATCATACCTAAAGAAATTGTTTTAGAAACCCATGTTTCATAAAGCTTTTCTTTTTCAGGATCATCAATTCGCAAAAACACACAACCACCTGCAGCATATAAATGACCTGTCTCAGAAACGAATATGTTAACACCAGCTATTGGTTGTACTTTTGTGCTTCCTTCCAGATTAGGGCTAGGAATGTCAGGAAATTTAGTGAGCTTAAAACAGGCAGCATCAGTACGGCATTTCAAAGAAAGTACAGATTGTGGCTCATCATCAACACCATCTAATATGATATACAACTTGGCAGTAATGGTGTTTCTAGAAGCAAACAAATCAGGGTGACATTTGATTAATAGCGATGAAGCAGTATCCTTGGTAACACTCAACTTGACAACCTCTTCCACCATTTCTTTACACTCTGGTATTGCCATTATCTCATTACCAAGGATCTCCTGGAGTCTGTCAAATGGCACCAAACCAAGACGTATCTTCTTCAGGAGATCAACAGCATGGATCTTACGCTGCTCCCAATCATGCTTCAGCCACATCACTGTCCCTTGCAGAATCTGTTCCTCTGTTGTGGTGTCTGTCTCTATTTCTTCATCGCTTAATATCTCCATCATGGCACTTGCAGAGGAGTTCTCCAGAAATACTCTTGATGTAACACACTTCAGAAAGTTCTGGATAACATGGCTTCTGTACATTTGTGCAACATCTGAAAGACTATTGTGATTGCTAGAAATCAACCAGATCTCAAAACAGTCTTCTACTGCAAGCTGATCTTTGACATTTTTCAGGTACTCTGCACATAACTCAATGGCTTTGGTCAAAACCATGTAACAGGCCATTTTGAGAATATCTGTGACTGTTCTTACTGAGAGAGTGAAGTGCCCTGTATAAGCAAAGTCCAAGATTTGGGCAAAGCTTTCTTCAGTTCCAGGAACAGATATTTCACCCATTGTACTCTCTTGAAACCCTGATGTGAACATTCCTTGAAAGTAGTCACTTGCACAGCTTAGAACTACTTTGTGAGCAGGAAATCTTTGATGTCCAACAATGATGGTGACATCACAGAAGGCAGCCTGATGCCTTAACTGGTTAAGTCCTGAGGAGAGATGAGACAAATGAGATGGGTCTCCCATTTGTTTTACACACTGGTCGTGTTCCACTCGTGCCATTTTAGCATCAACAAGAACACACACAAGATGTTATGAAATCAAAATGAACAAACATAAGAGTTTCTATGCAAAGCTAAAAGTTGATTCTTTGGAATGTATGACAACTACTTTTCTCCAAGAAGGGAAGCACAACACAAGTTGTCAAAACATGGTTAGGCCAAAAAAAAAAAAAAAGTTTTGTCTCAAAGCTCACGAGAAATTTAAAAACAAATGCGAAATGCGATTTAAAAAAAAATTTTATTCCCGACTTTTTTTCATGGTATTTTGAGAAAAGTCTGATTTTCGCTCGATTTTTCTGGAAAAAACTAAAATGTTTTTTTTTAAATTAAAAAATGTCCGCCTTTTTTTCCTTCTCAAATCTTGGGATTTCACAAACGCGCGCACAAGCTTTGGGACGAACCCTTTTTTCCCCCTTACATATGTGATCTAATACAGCAAGTTTCTATGCTGATGGTGTGTCAGGCTTTACTGATCTCCAGGCTGAGCTAATTTGTATAGTGTTTCCAATTGTTCTTCTTTAAACACTGTCCACTTCAGATTAATTTTGGCCAATGCTGAATTATCCTCTGAAGCGGTCACTGGTTGATGTTGTCAGTATTCACTTGTTTAGATTTCTGCAGGAGTTAACAAAGAAAATGAAATACAGAAGAATGAGTAAATATTAAGATTGACTTCTCTGCAAAAAACAATGATTCCATAAATGAATGAATTAAAACCATTGATTCATTTTTGCCAAGAAACAGGCTGAGAAGAACTCACCCTAGGCAGATTTATGGAAGTAATGGTTAGCTCAGAACACCTGTGACACTGCCTAACTTCTTAAGTTTTCTGGAAGATGAAAATCCTTATTGACCAATGTGACAATAATGTGAAACCTTAAAACACCTAGCTGTTCCAATTGTTGAGTGTGAACACAAATCTGCATGAAAGTCACAATCACATGTGGGGTGTCTTGTGTAAGAGATTTATGTTTATATTGTCAAGTATCAATTTGTATAATCTAAAGTACCAAATAATGACAAACCTTTGTACTTCCATTTCCAATACTGTCATATTGTGAAGTGCAAAATAGCAGTGTAATTGAATACCTGAGTGGAAGAAGGGCCCAACTCCATTTGGCAAAAATTAGTTTATCATATTTTAAAAGACTTGTACCGTTGCCATTGCAACATATATCATTTCACATGTATGTTATAATGTAGGTTCATGTACCAGTACTAAAAGTCCCAAGATGAAAACAGTCTGTCTCTTAAAACTTTTCCAAAAAAAGTGTTGATGGAGTTGGGCCCTTCTTCCACTCAAGTATTCAATTAGTTCAATATGTTAGGAAAATATTTACCGGCCCATATTAATATGACATTGGCTGTATTTACACTCAAAAGGTTACGTGACATGATTCATGACATTACTTGCCGTAAGCTAGGGGGCTAATGTCATGAATCACGTCAGGTGGTGTATGACATGCAGTCCCTAAATTCAGTAAATTTTCATCGTCAACCGTGTAATTGAATGGGATTATTTTGAAATTTTAAAACGCTTGAAATATCACAAACAAATAGGCCTATGTTGATAAATAATATAAATACAAGCTAAAACCGTTGGGGTTCGATAATGAACCCCACAAAACTAACCGAGTATATGGAAAATGCCATACGGCCGGGCGGTTTCACGAGTTGCCGGCTCGATCATGTCATCCGCCGCCTGAATCATGCCACATCACCTTTTGAGTGTAAGTACAGCCAATGTCAATATGGGCCGGTAAATATTTTCCTAAAATTTCTGACAATATATACTTAGTTCATCTCAGAGGCCCTTGACCTAACCTTGAACATTTTCACGCTTACATCCATATGTTTATAACAATCAAACTCCTACAACTTCCAGTTTTAACCAGGGGCGCAGCCTGCTTTCTTGGTCGGGGGGCAAAAAAAAAAAATTGAATTTGACACTATTTTTGCCCATGATCGGGATGAAAAGGGCTTTATTGTGACAATGTGTGCGCACAGCACGCAAAAATTTTGTATTTTACATTATTTTGGTCCATGATCGGGGTGAAATTTGATAGAAAAGGGGCTCCTTCCCCTTTTTCTTTTTTGGGCAGAGGGGCACTTTTTTCTTTCATTTTTTGTCATAACTCCAAACTTCAGTCTTTTTCTCTTTTCTGTGTTTTACCAATGTTTAGTACACTGCAGTGGTGTAAATTTCTTTTCAACATAGGGGGGATGGGGTGAAAAATTTCTTGAAGTATAGTGAAGCTAGCACCTTTTGGCGACTAAATAAGTTTATGGTACAAACATGCATGAAGCTGGTGAAATATGGTACAAAAGTGGAATAAAATCCGTGCAAATTTGGCATTTTATCTGCTTTTTCATATCAAACTCTATTTGTGACACGATCTGCTCCATGGGGGCCAAAGGAGGCATTTTTGAAAATTGAGTTACTATAATTATTACCATGTACATGTAGTAACATTTAGGCTATCATGCTGAAAACACCAAAGGTCGAGCAAACATGATTCTAAAGTTATGAGGTTTCGTGATGTGTATTTTCTTATGTATTTTATTGTTTTTTACTCCATATTTTTGTCTTTATCTCAGTTTCAAATTTGCCGCCTTTGGCCCCCATGGACCAGATTGTTTCACATTTAGCAACTGGTCTGTGTATAGGCCTAATATTATATAGTAATAACCAAATCAGTTTACTATTCTGGGTCTATCCAGATTAATCACTATATTGATCTGTGTTCATGTGCAATTATCTATGTAATTTGATATTTCTTAATAATATCATAGTATTTAAGAGGACTTGTCCAGGAAAATAGACTTATTTTTCAAATTTGTGGCAAAACGCAAAATCATCAATTTTCTTCATATTGTGTCAATCAATGATACTTTAGGGTGATGTATCAAAAATAACATTGATAGTGACACCAGCTTCTTGTTGCCATGGAAACGGCTAATTGTTCTTTTCCCCTTAAATTGAGTGATTTTGGCAAAATTATGTGTAAAATTTTCTGTCAATTCGATATCATTCTGGAAGAAAGTTAGAGCGGGTTCATTCAAGTTGGTGAGGGTAGAATTTAGGTCCAGGTCTTGTCTGTGTTTCAGGACCTAAATGGGAACTGAGGGCCTTTTGATTTGGGAGATACCACTTTTTCTAAGAGGGGTGTTTTTATTATTTTAAAAAGTACATAAAACCTGTATGGTTGAAACGGTTGTAAGTATCATGCCAACGCTTCCAATTCAACAAACTTTTGTTTCCTGGAAGATTAAAGTATGCTTTGTTGTTGTTGTTGTTGTTAGTATTATTATTATCATTATCATTATCATTATCATTATCATTATCATTATCATTATTATTATTATTACATTAATTGAATTCGGGAAAAAAAAAAAAAAAAATCATTTTAATTTACCAACAGAAATAATGTAACCCCCTAATTTTTGATACCATTATATTTGGTACCAATGTATAGCTATGGGTCTCCTCTACCCAGTAATACCAAAATAAGTACAAATATTCCCCACACAATGTTGCTATGATGTCATAATGTGAGGGTGCCCATGAAAATTTGGGAAATTCTACCCATGTACAAAAGTATATACGGTAGGAAAAATTGATTTTGGGCTAAAAATTCTACAAAAATTTAATTTTCAGTGAATATTCTCCTCAATATAAAAGGAAAAGACACACTATTCATGAAATGAAAATCATTGATTTACTGTACAAACCAATGGGTGCCTCACCAACCCCCCTCTATAGTCATCTTTGACGATCGGTTCTACCCGGTGTAAGAACATGTTATCACTAAAATGAGCGCAAAGGATGGATCTACGACTAGCTTAGGTCGTTTGGGCGCAGGCACATGTGTTTTTTATGACGGATAAAAAATGTTAGGAGAGGGGGGTTGTTTTTCGTAGTTCTAGCTATAGGGTTAAAGCGGTTTTAGTAGATAAACGGTCAAAAACTAAAGGTAGATAATTGGTATTTAATGCAAATCTAAATAGATGGTCAAAATATTGAAAATGTGCACATTTTCAGAATTCACCATATAAATTTAATAGGGCTAATGTCACAGAGCACTCAAACCTTGAGTGTTTTACTCAAAACATTTTATATTTCAAGAACATAATAACAAAAGTTTTATGAACATTCGGTAGCCTACCCTTGAAGGGAGCACACCATTAAATCAATGCGCCATTTGTGTAACCCTAATGAGTTCCGGTAAAATACAGGGGGGGCCGGCCAAGATTGGCTCAATTTTGACGTTGTCATTGGTTTTACACGTAAACACAAAAATGTCTCAAATTATTCCAAAACTGTACGTATGTTATTAAGCACTATTTTATCAGTCTAAATCCGTTGAGGTTCGCAAGTGAACCTCATTGTAAGTACTGTTTTTTAAATTTTTTTGTATGAATAACGCACGATATGTTACGATATATACTGAAAATTTCCCCCACGTGTATCAGCGAGTATACGTAGTGTAGTGGTTATGGAGCTCGCCCCCACGCAAAGGGTCCGAGATCGATTCCCATCCCCGCCGCTGATTAAAAATTTTTCTTCTTCTCTTTTCTTTGAATTTAAAATTATTTATTTTCATGTGAAAATGTATATATTGCACTGGGAAATATATTTTGTGCTTTTTTTTCTGTAATGGGGCCACCCGGCCAATAGAGCTAAAAACGGATCTTGGCTCCGGGAAAAAATAATTGCGTCCATCGTGCAGGCAGTGTTGCCGTCATATTGTCTGTTTTGTTTACGCTTTTGGCTGTTGCCACATTGAATAATGTAGTCCACCATCGTCTGGTAAAATACAAAAACTTTTTGAGGTATTTGGGCTGCCCTTTATACAAATAATCAGAGAGAGTAGCAAATTATATCTCAAATAAAGTGTAAAGCCTATGCATGAATTTAAGTCGCCAAAAAAAGTCGCATTTTTATAATTATCGATAAAATAGGTCCGCGAAATAGTCTTGAGAGCATATCAAAAACAGTGAGGGCGCTGTTTAGTGCCTCGTACCTGGAAAACGAGGTGGAACTTCAGGCTACCCATACATTGAATCATATGTTAAACTTTCATCGATTTGCAATCGACTGGTTGTCATAAAATATCTCAAAATGTGCCCAAAAGGCCTCAAAACGAGCAAAGAAGATCGGAATTTTTACACATATTTCAAGGGGGGATTAAGCCTATGAGAAACTGAATATAGAACATTCAACTGTAGATATTGTAAATATAATCCAAATATTATTATAATAATGTCAATTTTAGTTGTATGCAGCTATTCATGACAAGTCAATATCAAAGTACGGTTTATTATTTATAGTTCATTATGAACACCATCAGTGTTGCAAGCATGCGTTTAACTTTTTACAGATGTAGTACATTTTTTGCCAAAAATGGCAACACTTACATGCGGAATGGCAACTCTGTTTTTTTTTTTTTATATAAATACATTATACAAAGTACACTAAACTATTGTACACGATAATAGTACAATTTTATACAAGTATTCTATGCGAGAATCAGCTTTATGATGCACCTAAATCCATTTACAAAATTGAAAGTATGCAACATTTTCTGGCAACACCCCGTTTACCACATGATTTTCCCCAAACTAATTTCTTCCATTTTCAATGTAACAATGTCCAATCAAGTCAACCCTAAAATGACAAATCAAATGAAGCGTTACCATACGGGGTATGAAGTCCAGAAGTTAGGTCTAAATGGGAATATTCAAAATTATCAAAAACACCCCTATTTAAAATAAATGGTATAGCCCAATTCTGACCCCATTCTAATTTGTTATGCAATGTATTTGCTACTAAGCCTTCCATCTATATCGGGAAAATTATAAGAAAATATTAAGAAAATTTATGTGTGAGGTACAGTTACTCTAATAAAAGGGTATTTTACTGCTCGAAAGTGTGACAATTGGTTAAATTGGCTAATAATGGAAAAAATGTCCGTTACTATGGCAACAAGATATAAATTGTCAAAATAAATCCACCAGTGTTTATATGAGACAAAGGCCTCTTACCACTCAACTTATAAGGAAAATCTATTTTTGGCCGTTGCCACCCAAAAGTCGAATTTCCTGGACAAGTCCTCTTAAAGGAGTATTTCGTGATCCTAGCATCCTCTTTTTATGACATTTTTCAGTACATATCCACGAAAAATGCATATTCCCAAAATTTCAGTTGATTCCGATATTGCGTTTGCGAGTTATGCATGATTTAGTGTATTACACTGCTCCAATACGTTGTAATTTCGTTCTGGTGCACCAGAACGAAATTCAAATTTCACGATATCTTTGCTAAACGAATTAATCTGCAAGAAATATTTTGTACATAAACATTATGTAGCCAGAGGTTTCCAGTGATATAAAAATCTCAACTTTTTTGAGAAAAGTGGGGGATGAGGCTGTGGATCACGAAGTGCCCCTTTAAATGTTTCTAGTGTGCATTATTTATATGTTACTTGATGTATTTAGGCCAAATAAAAGAAAAGAATAACTGAGCTTGAATATATAATAGTACAGTACAAATACAGACATGACAATAACAGTGTGGTTTATATGCTCAAATTGGCAAATTATACAACAGGAAATCATTTACAAAATATTCCATATCTTAAAAATAACATGATACAGTGTACAGTGCAATCTACACATACATAAATATGCATCAGTGAATAGGGTTTTCCCAGTGTTTTGTATGAAACATGAGGCAATATAGGGGATATCCCATACACGTAGGAAAGGCTAAATATAGTATAAAAATTGTGCAGTCAGATCGTATACAAAACAAAAAGACTTGCCAAGCTCTATTGTCAATAAGAGACCAACAGAATTGTTTGAAAAGTTTGAAGAATTACTGAATCAGCAAAGAAATTCAGTAGGACTGGAAGGTAAGTTGTAATACTGGCTTTGAAAGACTAATATTTTAGAAAGGTGTGGTGATCTGTAAACAACTTTAAATTAATCGTAAAAAAACTTTAAAATCAATAAAATATAAGGATATGGTAGATTGGTACATATGTATGTTGTCTATAGTGAAATCTTACTAGTGCAGTTCTCTCTGTTATACATGTAGTTTGCAATTTAGAGGGTTGGCATTTTCTTTGGAAGGTGGGGTGGGGGGGGGGGGGTGTCATGAATATGTTGGTGACCAGAGTCAATTGTTATGAACCCCCCCATCTCACATTGAAATATTTGTATGACCCCCATCACAGGATGATCCCCCCTCTGCACAGAGACCACACCCAATTATTCCTATTATGGTCAAGAAATGTGTTAAATATGTATACATATAAACACTTCAAAAAAAGTAAGTTCCCCTTTACATTTGACCATATTTCTCCAAAAAAAACCCCACTTATGCGATTGAAATGGGTCTTGGCACACTTCATTCGACGTATCATACCAACACTGACTGAGAATGTGAACCCAACAAGTGCTTTCATGCATGACTGGGCTCATAATAAATGAGAAATCGCCTATTTTAAAAGCTGCCAAATACAGTATTTGAAGAGCTTATTTCCAAATCGTGTTAAGTCCACACAAGCACATGTTTCTGATTTACCTGTTCGATATTGCAATGGGTTGTGATGCTATAGGTATTATAATTTCAGTTGGATGCACTATTACAAAGCAAACAGTGGATGGATGCACAGTAACAATACTGTGTGAGGTCTTTGTTCCCAAATAGGAACAATAGTCTGCACATTGTTATGCAGCATTGTTGTGGTAAATAATGGCTTGTTGATGGTACAACTCATTGTTGCTAATGTCAAACTTATCAAAGTAATTGTGATTGTATCACACAAGTAAATGAGAAACATGTGGTTGTGGACTTTAACACGGTTTGAAAATAAGCTCTTCATTTATTAGCGCGTATTTCCCTCGCGTACCTGTGTGGTTCCTGTTACGGCATTGGAGTAGGGATTGTAATGTTATGGGCGGGAATCAACGCTGGAGCAGTGGCGGCACCAGCATTTTTAGGGGGGCGGCAAAGTGAATTTCAGGGAGGGCAAATATCAATAAATTTGTCAAAAAAGGGCCACAAAAAGGGGACATTTTTGTAATTTTGACTGGGTGGGGGGCGCGGGCTTGAGAGAAAATGAATATTGTTTCCATCAATGGCAACCTCAATGCCAATAATGAGCCTTTTCAACCCGGGCTTCTCAACCCCACGTGATTCCCTACGCTGGGGCTGTTGATAATGGATTTGTTTTCATGGACGACAACACGTCCCCACGCAGGGAAAGGCTTGCCGATCAATTCATGGAGGATCAATTAAGGCATTGAGCATATGATTTGGCTGACAAACTCCCCAGATATGATCCCCATTGAGTATCTGTGGGATCAGCTGTAGTAGGCCCTGGATCACAGAGTTGATGAGCACAAGAATCTTTTCAACTAACAACATCTCATATAACAGGAGTGGGATAACATTGCACAGCATCGAGTGGCATGCCTGCAAGATCAATGCTGTCAAGTAATACAGCAACGCAGGGGAAACACGCTATTTAGCATGTTAAGCTCAATAATACTCTATTGCACTATTTGGCAGCTTTAAAATGGCTCATGCAATGTGAACCCAGTCATGCATGAAAACACTAATTGGGTTCAATTTCTCAGTGTTGGGGTGATACGCCTGATGAAGTGTGCCAAGCAGTGTTCGAAATAAGAAAATAAAGGTGGTTGTCCACCGGGCAACCAGGTCTCATTTTTTGGTTATCAGCCACATTTCTCATAGCATATGGAATACAGATAACTCCTACCAATAAATATTTTTGTGTGGGGAACCACGGTTAGTCCTGGCACCCCACACAGATGCAATGATATACACGGTTTTCACCTCTGTCCACTGCCTCTTTATTTCTTTTTTGTACCTTTATACTCACCACACAATTTTGCCATCGGTTGATATTTAAATCTCGCGCGTGTGACGGTTGGTTGGTTAACATTTAAATCTCGCGCTCCAGGACCATTACAGCATTTTTTTTACAATACAATACAATAAACGGAATTTATATAGCGCCTTAGCATAAGCATTGATAAGTATGAACAAAGCACTTTACAATGATCTTAAAAGTACAACTTACACTACATCTTAGGCTACAGTAAAATGTACAACTTAATTAGTTTGGAAACAAATAGGTTTTCAGATTAGATTTAAAAGTGGCCAGACTATGTGAAGTACGAAGTTTTACAGGTAATTTGTTCCAGAGAGCTGGCACAGAATTGCAGAAGGCATTATTCCCATATGTTGTTTCCGGTCTTTTGGTGAAAAACAGTTCATTGACTCATCAAACTATGACTGCTTACGGTAGGCCTTAATTGTATATGTGTAGGGGTGGTGATGGGGGATGTTTGTTAATGGAATGGGGGAAGTTTTTGTACAAAATGTGATCATTATAATTATGATATAACTTAGCCTATCTTTCTCGGCATACAAATCCCGGGAACAAATCAGAATAATGTTTGAAATTTGAATTTTGCACTTTAAAAACTCTAAAAATTAGGAATGACTGACAACATAATTATAGGCCTAACAAAATTACTGTTCGACATAATTGCATAATATGCGCCCCCCAGGATTATGAGGATTATGGTTAGGGAATAGGAATAAGTTAGCAATATTCTCTGGCAATCAAATCAAAAACAAACAAAAAAAGCAACACTTTTGTAAGTAATACAGGTTTTTGACCAGTTTAATATGATTCAGCTTCAATCTTATTAGACACACTTCACTGGTTGCCCGTTAACAAACGCATCATTTTCAAAGTTCTCCTGTATGTTTTCAAGACTGTTCACAACCTGGCTCCTGACTATCTCACAAATAGCATCACAATTCACAAACCATTAAGACAAGGTCTCCGCTCAGCTCTGGATGTTAACCGTCTCGCGACTCCGAAATACAACAGGAGGTTCAGCGATGGCGCTTTCAGTGTTTGTGGTCCCAAATGGTGGAATGACCTTCCTATAACCATCCGCTCATCTCCCACTGTTAGTACCTTTAAAGCCAGTTTAAAACCTATCTGTATTAAGTTGTTTTCATTTCATATGTTTCCCTTTTCTGCATTGCTGTGGTCAGTATAGCTTCTGTTTATTAATTTTTGTTGCATGTAAAGCGCATTGCTCAATTTTGGAAATGCGCTATATTAAGCGTCGTTTGTATGTATGTATGTATGTATGTATTCAAAAACACAAGCTGGGAAAATGTAGTAAAAATAAAATGAAGGCTTGGGTGGGTTTTGAACCCGGGACGTCGGCATGTGTGGGACTTAAAAAAACGTCACAGCGCTCTAACTGATTGCGCCACGAAGCCAAAGATACACATACAGAGGTAAAAAGACAAACTTAATAAAAAGGAAGTCGAAATCATTTATAAAACTATTTGATTTCGCTCATTTTGTGTTTTATTTGCATGATTAACAACAGAAATCAAAATGTATTTATATTTAAGCAGACGAAATACAAAATAAAGGCAGTTTAATTTTTCTTTGAGGAGGGGGCCGGGGGATGGAACAGGACGCCGCCTGTGATCCCTTCATAACATTTGTCATTGAAATAAGTGCGCCAAGTTTATCCGCGATATATCATGGCCGACTACCTTAGGTTATTTTAACTTTTATATAATATCCTAAAATGATGTAATACAAATTTTAGTGGAAATATACGCCTATTTTGCTAATATTTTAGGTTCTTAAGGACCTACAGTGACATTGCACATTGGTTCGGTTCGAAGTGATTTGCCTCTCAGCTCTGTGAGTAGAAACGAAATCAGACAGTGTCTGACACGATTTCAATTCTGGTGTGAATTTCCATTTCAAAAGCAAATTTCTTTTTTTTTCCATCGAGATCCCAAGTCCGAACAAGCTTGAAATTAAAGACCTCAATGGTAAGTTTCATTTTTCAGGAAAAAATGTTTGGGATTTTGTTGGTGCACATAGTTAACAGAGCGGGTCAAAATGTCCCATTTTCGCGCATTTTTACATGTCTGTATTTCTGCGCGCCAACGTCACCTGACTCTCTTAATAGCATCTCATCAAAGAGGTAATTCTCTGCAAGAACTGAAAAAATTAGCTTGGGATCTCTTGATCTTCATATTTTTATGATTTTTTGAAAATTGACTTAGCTCATTGTGGAGGTCAATTTGACCTCTTCTCCCCTCGAACAATGACACGCAGCACAATGTGGGCTTTTAACTGCATCACAAATTTTTTTTATTTTTCATCGTCTAGCTTCTTTGGCGACTAGTAGACAAAAAACAAGCAACAGCTACTTGGGATCATGTGGGCGCACTACTATAATAGAGGTCAAAGTTCATACTTTATGCCGAATTGCCATTATTTTGCCTATGTGCAGCACAAAAGGGGAACTTTGACCCGCAATATAAATGTGCGCCAACATGATCCCATCTTGTATTTTGGATGATTGGCTACAGGGCTGATGTATAACTGATAGCAAGTAAAAAAAAGTGGGATCAAAAATAAAGTTGAGCGCTAACAACTGCCGATTAACTCAATGTTATAGTATTGGAGGCATTTATCATTTAGGCATTCATTAACGGTTATTTACCATTCAATGGAATGCCTATTGAGTGCTAGGGTATGCTAGTTTAAAGGTACGGGTGGTCAGTAAAAAAAACCCTGTTCAGGGGTATTTTTCCAGTCATTTGATTTCATTCTGAAATGCTTCTTTTCAGCTTGTGATAGTATCAAGATGCCTGCAGAAACGATTTCCATAAGCGCAACTTGTACTGGCATGGCATGTACAGCCTCTGGGACTGCAGCACCAATAATACTAGCTGTAGCCGGTGCAATTGTCATTGTTCTGGTTGGCGGTGCAATAGCCTATGTGTATGTATAAGTTTTTGCTGTTTGGCCCCTCGTTGTATATGCCTTAAAGGAAGTCTCCGTAAATGGAGGTTTGATTTGTAATTTTTGCTGTATCTATTTCATTAAGTTTTGATGGCTGCATGATCCATGCTATGAGGTATGCTATGATTTTTCAACATTTGTTGCTGGATTGTATCACTAGTGTTAAATTTTGTGCAATTTGTGACCATAAAAACGAATAAAAACATCCGTTTCTCAACACGCGATATTCAAAATTCCCGGGCGCCGAGTGCAATGACGTCCCAGTAATACAATGAAGGCTGACGACAATTGAACAAATAACCAATACGTCATTGCACTTAGACAATTTCGGCGCGGGAATTTTGAATGAGAGCCGACTATTTTTATTCGTTTTTATGGTCAATATGAGTTTGTTTTAAATAAAACAATGTGATTTGTGCTTGATAATTATTTTTCTAACATATAAGGCATAATGTTATGATTGCCGGAGTCCCCCTTTAAAAGTGTCCAATATTGTTATTATCGTAGCTAGCCTACCCTGCATCTACCATGATGGTGATACTTTTGCCAGGTTACTAACATGTTTATTTTTGGACGTTTTGAATTTCAGCAAGTCAAAGAAAGTAGTAGGTACCATAAAATTATGGATAATTCCAATGCAGACTTGCAAAACAAAATGTAACATGTAATTATCCTATAGATGCAATACGTAGACCAAATTTAACACAATTACTGCAGCTAGATGGATCTTTACCATCCAAAGCTTTTATTTTCCTTTGATTGACACAGTTGATCAAGATTCAACTGTGTGCATAATTTTTATACATATTATTATCGCATCAGACAGCTATATCATGTTAAATATATTATCACATCAGAGAGCCACATCATCTGAACCATTTGTCAAGAAGTGGAACGCCTACTTCAATTCCCAAACAGCCTAATTAATTTGGAATGGACATTAAAATAGATAATCAAATTAAGTTTAAACATTTCACATTTAAAATATATAATGTATCACGCTAGACAGAATCATTTGTCAAGAAGTGGGACCCCCACTTCAAATGTCAAATAGCCTTGATTTCAAGGTGTAAGTGCCTCTAGGATAGTGGTTTCTACACAGATACTACTCTGAGATCTGGGGGCCGAAATAGACAATTTTTGCCAGGCTTATTGAATATAATCGTATGGTATTGCATATCGTATGGATTCTCCATCTCTCTGCCCCTCTCTCTCCTCTCTTTTTTCTTCTTTCTCCCTCCTTTTTCCTTGCACTAGGGGGCGGGGGCCCAAATAGGCAAATTTTGCCAGGGGGAAATTGCCCCCCTGCAGCTACGCCACTGACTGATCATGTTTATAGCACGATGAGGATCTTTCATCACGTGAGTGATTAATTATTTGATTTAATCATCACCGTGATCATCGGACCAATGTGTTGAAATCTGCTTCTCCTCAAAACAACTTTGCCCGACAATCTTACATGCAATTGGGCAATATTTTAAACAAAACTTTCTTTTACAAAACATAATATTACGCTGTATGTTTTATGATCAAGCAAACTGTTTGGAACACACTTCCAAATAACCTTCGTAACGCCCCCAGACTTTCGTTATTTAAACGCCAGCTTAAAACCAATCTTTATAAATTGATTGTTTTTATGTTCGTTTGTAAATTTCGTGCTTTACGCGCTTTGAGTTCCTCATCAGAGATTGTGCCTTATAAGAACCATTCATTATCATTGTTAACTTAAACAGGTTTTTGTTTTTAAACAAAAACCTGTTCAAGCAATTATTAACTAGATGGACCGCGGTTCTCGGATGTCGCGGTTTTCAACGCACAGCGTCGACCGTGATGCCTCCACCAAAGGTAGCAATGTGGCGCTCAAAAGTTGATACAAAGGTTCAAGCTTCAAGGGCAGACTGAATTTAACATCAGATGACACCTGGACGACTCGACTGTCACGATTACCTGGCTGATGGTGACTGTACCCACCAAGTTTTATGCCCATACAACAGTTTTTACTAATTTGACTTCAGATGACCCTGGTGACCCCAAAAAGACCTTCCAAAAATTTGGCTCTATATATTGACTGTTCCCACCAAGTTTACTGCCCATACGATAGTTTGTACTAATTTGACCTCAGATGATCCGTGGATGACCTCTGATGACCCTGAAATGACCTTCCAAAAATTTGGCTTTAAATGTTGACTGTACCCACCAAATTTCATGCCCATACAACAGTTTTACTAATTTGACCTCAGATGACCTCTGGATGACCCCAAAATGACCTTCCAAAAATGTGGCTCTAAATGTTGACTGTACCCACCAAGTGTAATGCCCATACCACAGTTATTACTAATTTGACCTCAGTTGACCCCAAAATGACCTTCCAAAAATTTGTCTCTAAATTGATAGTTTGTACTAATTTGACCTCAGATGATCCGTGGATGACCTCTGATGACCCTGAAATGACCTTCCAAAAATTTGGCTTTAAATGTTGACTGTACCCACCAAGTTTCATGCCCATACCACAGTTATTACTAATGTGACCTCATATGACCCCTGGGTAACCCCAGATGACCCCAAAATTATCTTCCAAAAATTTTGGTTCTAAATGTTCAATGTACCTACCAAGTGTCATGCCCATACGACAGTTTTTGCTAATTTGACCTCAGGTGACCCCTGGATGACCTAATGTGACCTTGACCCACTAACCAATACAAACTTGTTCTGCATGGGGTCAAGATGCACCCACCCACCAAGTTTGAGGAACATTTGTTGTGGCAGCTCCTCATTTGTGGAACTCTACCTCGTCATATCCATACTTGCTCTTCACTTGAATCATGTCTTAAAACCAGGGCCGTCGCTAGACCATTTTCTCGGGGTCGAGAAATAAATTTTGCTGGTATAGCCTGGTATGGCCAGATTTACCTTTTGATGGCCCTGGGCACAGCAACATGATACATTTTTGTAGCCATCTCTGGCTCTTTGGATAGAAGACACCCCTCCCCCACAATTGTAACACAAGTCTTTTCCAAGCTGTCCCCAGAATCCCTGGAAAACTACACTAAAATTCGATTAAGTGGGCGCGAAAATGTGCTATTTCAATGCTAAAATTTGAAAGGGGGATGTACCGGAGTCACCAAGCTAGGGGGCAAAATTTCCAAACCGATCTGTTACTAAAAGAACACTACCGGGACAAATGCGCATGAAAAATTGCAGTTTCAATACTAATATGAACAAAATTGAGGACAATATGTGCCCTTTAATCGTGCCAAAGGAAGATGCATCTAGGCCTTTTACAGCTTTTGGTTAATTTAGTCCTGGTATTTTGATCCAGTATACAAGTTTTATGTTATTTCCAGGCATCAGAGGAGCTGCCCTAGCACTCATATTATTTATGATTTACATTATAGAAAGGTTAAGCATATGTCAGACGATTTGACTTTCAGAGCCAACTTGAGTTTTTAACCCATTGAGAGTTAGAATGATAAATGATAGCCCCTTGCAAAAACTCAAGTTGGAAGCAAAATGGTGCGTGTGACTGGTATTTTTCCTTCGACTTTTATTCCCATCTGGGAATCCAAAAGTTGTGCCAGAATAGAGCACTGTCCTATTCTGAGCCAAAAGTTGTTTGACTTTTCTATTAACTGTCCAATCAGATACCAGAATACCACAGCCTGTGGGGAAATATGGAATGTTTGCAGGGGACTGCATGATAATGCAAATTTCCTTTTTTGTAAACTAGTCTTCAACTAACATAAACACTTTTTATCACAGGCATAATGCTCCAAAATTATGAAAACAACATCAGATTTTATAGATTTTTATAGGGAAGAGGAGCTAATATATGGAGTGGATATAAAGTAGCATAAAGACAAAGGGGTATTTTAGGTCTAGAGAGACCAAATTAATACTCAATATTACCTTTCTCAACACACTCACCACAGATGATGAAATGGAATTATATCCTATGATTTTCTAAAACAATTGCATTTGTGTTTTCAATATAACAGGTAATATGACTAGTTTAATCTTGGAATTTAATAATTTCCCAATTTGTTTGCAATTTTAAAAAATGAGAAGGAAAGAGTGTCCCTTAACAGAGTCCCACAGTCAAGTATGTCAACTATAGGTCAAAAGAGTTGTGCATAAAAGTTGTGTGTGTGTGACTTGAAAAGCTTCAGTTTATTCAAGTTCATCTGATTTCTGTCAAAATGAAAGTCAAATGCAAAGTCAAATGCAAAGTCGAATGGTGTGACAACAGCATTAGAATTATAACCCCGGGGGAGGGGCACATCAAAAGTTTTTGGTGGGTATGTTCCCCCGGAATTTTCAGGTGGTGGGTCTTTGGGAGCTGATGGCGTACCATTAAAATGGGATCTTTTGGAGCTGCGAACAAGTAAAATGGGAACTTTTGGAGCTGCGAACAGTCAAAATCAAGGGTCTTTATTGGCTTTTCGGTTGAAAATTGCCTGAAAAAAACCCCAGAAATATGAGGAATGAGCAATTTGTGGGTCTTTTTGAGCTGAAATGATCAAAATCAAGGGTCTTTCGGAGCTCCACTTTGGTCAAATATAGGGGGTCTTTTGGAGCTGCAAAATCCAAAAAGGGGGGGGGGCTTTCCGGGGAATTTGTGGTAAGTGCCCCCCCATTATAACTCTCATTTTTGAGATTCGTGTTCAAGTTCAAGATGAAAATTTTCCAAGGGGACGTCTCGCAGATCTACTCACATAATGGCTTTACGAAGATAAATGCGCGCGAAGCAATTTGGCATTTTAATGCAGGGTGAGTAAAAAAAAGAGCAATAGAGAAAAGGTTCCATTTTTATTGAAGAACCGAGTTGAACCTTTTAGGTTTTAAAGCATATACCGGTATACGATATATCCATCAATAACCTTGTGTGAAAAAATCAAGGAATTAGCATTTACTGTTTTGTTTTAATGACACATTTTATAGCGATACCCAATTTTAATGTTTGTCCAAGAGACATCTAAAATTTGAATGTCAGCCCACTCTGTGTAAAGTAGATTTGGAACAACTGCCGTTTTCTTAACCATATTGGCATTGAAATAAAATGGAGCAGCCAAAGTGTTATTGCCCTTGGTCTTGTTTAAGAAGAAACATTATTTGTTGTTATTTTTACTTTACCTTTACTTAAAGATGTTTATTCTCTATCAAAAACATACAAATTTGTAAGCGGGTTTTTTAAATGTCAAAATGAAATGCGCACACATTGAAGTGGAGTGAATTACAAAATATCCAGTAAGTTGGACATATTGGGGTTAAAAAAATCGGAGTTGGAGTCGAGTTAGACTTCTCCGTAGTCCACTTGCCAATTGTGCACTACTCTGGCTATTACATTTAAGCTTAAAACTCTGATTTAATTAATGAGTGCACAATTGATAGATTTTCACAACTGATCTTTTCAGTCACCGTCAGACGCCCTCTGTTTGTTAGCTTCCCAAGTGGACTACTGACTTTGCCTTGAGAGTTAGGCCAATTTCTGGCCTAACTAAAATTGGTGATGATGTAATGCATCTTTAAAAATGAATCTGGCTTGTGATTGGTCGCCCAGATCTCGTTATTGTTTAAATCCTCCCGACGTGTACTGGTACCATTATAACTATACATGGTACACAACTATCTAGGGAATGCGGCGCTTTTGTGCTGGTGGATGAACGTATGCATCTAGCGCGTATTGTACCACCATGCTTAGTCTTGTGGTTAGATTTTATTGATAAACAAGTATGATTGACAGTGTGTGAGTCCCGGGGTAAAGTTCTGCTTAAAAGTGAAAGTCCATAGTCGGTTTTTCGGATAATAAACTGGCAGATTCTAAAATTAGAATTGTTCAGTATTGAAGTGTCATTATAATTATGCCATTATGATATGTTGCATTCAATAATATAAGCCTCACGTGAGGGCCTATACTTTACTTTTACTGTCACAAATATAATTATATAGCCTAAACTTTTTCATAACCATTTTATACTAGTATTTTGATGTAGGCCTACTAAATATCAGTATAATTTCGAGTTCAACTGAATGCGTTCATCATGATTAATAACATTTTTATTTATCAAAAATCGACTATGGCATAGTCTAGAGTCGAGTGAGATATGAAGGACTTAAAGTAATGTTAGAAAGTTTGTTTGAACAGAAAATAAGAAATTAAAATAATGCAAAAACCACCTAATTTCAGTTAAAGTCAGTTTCAGAGCTGGTGCCTTTACCGTGCATTGTGTGCTCTCATTCAAAATACATGGTACCTCATGGACAAATAACGAAATTGGGTATTGCAGCAAAAGGACTCATAAAAATTAAACGGTAGTCACGATTCACTTCATATTTTCACAGAAGGTGACTATTGAGTGTGGCATATATAAAATCTTTCAATAATGGGAAAGTTTGACTTGGTTCTTGCATAAATGTCGATTATTTGCTCTATTGCACTTTTTTTACTCACCCTGTACTAAATGGGCCAAAATGGGGTTATATAATTTTGTGTCTAAAAATAAAACAAAAGGAAGATGCAAATCGTAAAGTTTGTCACATATCTATCTGTCAACTGAGCAGGGGAGGGGACTGATTGCCACCCTGCCCTATGGCTAATATCAATTTGCGCTGATGGACAGTGGCGTAGATTTCTTTTTGACTTTCAGAGGGATGGAATTCATTGGAAAAAAAAGTATAGTGAATCCAGCAACTTTTGGCGACATAATAAGTTTATGGTAGAAATGCGGGCGAAAAATATTGCCATATTGAAGCTAAACTGGTGAATATGGTGCAAAAGTGGAAAAAATTTGCATGCAAAAATTGGCACTTTTGGGGCTAAAATGGCCAAATATGCATGAGGTTAATTTGGTCAGAAAGCCCACATAGGGGAGAGTGGGGTAATCCCGAACACCTTTTCATTTCAGCCTATTACTACACATTAAAACAATGCAAGATAAAATAAACCACATCAATATTAAGAGTGGGTAATACTTTAATTTAATATAAGCACGTTCTCATTAATTCAACCTTAATTAGTAGATATGATGAAACAAAGAAAACATAAGGGAACGGTGGGTAATCCCAAACGGTACTGGAAAAGCTCATTAAAGAATAAATTTGGAGTGTTAGAATGAATTGAAGTTTTGATTATAACTTCTAATTTATTTCTAGAACCTCGGTGAAAGATTAGTTCATATTCAGCACTGTTAGATCAATGCAGATAAAAAATATCACACTCGACTCATGACGGCTGTTCGCGATTACCGCTCACGGTATCATTACTGTTTTCTATAGCCATTCGGGATTACCCCATCACTCATGTATATACTTTTTCTTAATTGTTCTGATAAGCTATTTATGTCAACACAATATGGTCACGTCATATCTTTAAGCAATCGTCCTCATGTCTAATTACTAGTAATAAGCCCAATCGCCATTCTAACTTCCGGTTTTTGAGAGCAGTTTTGTGACACTTTGACCTCTGACATTGGGAAAATTGCTGTAATTATTATCAATTAATTTATTATTGTCATCATAAAATCATTAAATATATTTAAATAATTAAGTCACTCAATAATAATGTTTTTTGGGTTTGTTTTCATTCTTGTAAAACATTTTAAGATTATATTTTGTACGAACAAAATCCAACATTTCTGAATTTTCCCAATAGGTCAAAGGACAAAGTGTCCCAAAACTGCAAAAACTATCCCACAATGCATTGCAAACTTCCAATGCCAATTTGGCTTATTCTACAATTCACCCCTCTTCATCACTACAATATTTCCTAAGCATCCAAACCGACCTGACAATAAAAAGTCAAAAGTGTCTAATTTCGCTTTTAATATTTTGTGAGACGAACCCCAACCTCTTGACCCAAATGTATGTGCATTGTGTGAATGTATCTTTGTAGTAGCTTTTACTGCATAGTAGTGTGATAGCGTCACCTTTCTCAGGTTAGCTATAACAGCACCATTCGGGATTACCCCGTGTTCGGGATTACCCCATGTTCGGGATTACCCGCCGTTCCCCCACAGGCGTCAGCAATGGGGGATGATTGTATGGCCCATCCCCTAGCAAAGATTGGGGCCTTGGGGGGATTTATCCCCCCATCCTCCGGGATCTATGCCTATGCTGATGAAGTGCGAGGTGCGGAGAGGTGATGGGATGCGCACATATTTTATCGATCTTGCAAAATGATCATTAGTTCTTTGTCTGCATCACCTTAACACGCCAGCCAACATCATTGTAGACCTAATATACCGGCCCAATAGGGGCTATGTTACAAACTTATTGGAGTTTTTATCCTCTCTCTCTCTCATAATGTGAGAGACACATCGCATACTGATCCACCCCTTCCATTTCTCTCTCTCCTTCTCTCTCTTCCCCTTCTCTCTTCCTTTTTCCTGAATGAAAGAAAGTTGCATATATATTGCATACCCATACAAGTGATAAAATTTTTTTGAACTCACCTAATGAAGTATAGTAATATTATTTTTTAATTACTCTATTTCAATACCTGCAGAATTATCAACAGAAAATGAAGGACCTGGCAACAAAAGAGAAGGTAAACAAAACAAATCTTTGAAAAAAATTGTGATAGGCAAAATGGACTGTAACCATGGTAACATATACTTGTATTTTTGCAAAATCAACCAATTTTGCACAAAATTGCCACAAAAAGTAGAAATTTGTGTGATTTTTTTTTTGTTGTAATATAGTGGCGTATACTGGTGGCATTATTTGCTGGCATTTTAGCATAGACAAACATGGTAAAAAAGAAGTAGATTTTGCATTTTTGATTACAGATTCATAATCTGCATAAAATTTCACCCTAGAAAAAGTTCCTTTAACCATAATATTAGTAACTTTTAAATAATGTTCAAACCATTTTGGCCACCAAATGGTGCCAAGATCTTGAACACGGTCATACACAAATACACCCATGCAGACTGTGCTCATTTAATAGGCCCTCCTGAACTTGTTCCTTGCATGGCAGGGACAACTAGTGGCAAATGGTGGTCATAGACCACAAACCTAGCTGGGGCATGTTGGTGTTGTGGAGGTATCTGACCCCTACAAAATGTTCCAAAAATGCTCCCCTGGTCATGGGGTTTGTTTTCACCGAGTTTGAGTCCCGTACTCCTAACAGATGTCCAAAAATTCAATTCTAAGGTTTGACCCCAGATGACCTTTGACCTGACCTATGCATGATGTTCCATAATGTTCCCCTGGTCTTGAGGTTTGAGCCCCGTACCTCTTACAGATATCCAGAAAAGTTTGTAATTGTAGGGTGTGACATGTAGGAGGAGAAGCATTTTGAAGTTTGTTGCCAGAAGAAGAAGAAGAAGAAGAAGAAGAAGAAAGAAAGAAGAACCCGGAAGAAGAATCGGAGAGCATTAGCTAGGTAATAAAATATCATGCTGAAAAGAACAACACATATTATGTGTTTTGTGTATTACATACCACAAGCACCATGCAGACAGAATTTTGACTGGTTAGTGTCCCCATCATACATTGTATTCGTTCAGGTGACACAGAAATATTGCACTTTCTGAGTTTAATTTTTCAAGGAGGGCAGTCTATTGAAACCAAAAGTTGATTATATATTTTGTACCTGCTATAAAAAAAAAACGTATATTGATTTTTATGTAAAGGTTCATTCATGATTTTTGGGAACTGGTGGTCCATTGTGTATGTTTTTTCTCCCTCCGCCAGTTCCAAGTACAGGGGAAAAAAATGTATACATGATAATTAACAACACCACTGAAAATCTTTTTCACTCACATGCAATTGCAAGTATATCTATATTCCTTTTTTTTTCAGGAGGGAAAAGAGTAAGAGAAGATTAATGAGCAGAAATGTGCAGTTCTTGAATACAATACAATCACAATACGATCAGCATTGATTACATGTAGACGAAGAATTGACGTATTGCACAACTTAATTGGATCACATTGATTTTTTAAATATTTGATTTTAACACCCTTAAGGGAAGGGGTATGAACGTTTGGACAGTATTTATTGTGGGACATTAGAGCACATCAGACATATCGAATTGCATTCTGAATACGAAGAATGTCCTTGCAATATCAAATAATTTTGATTTTTTGAAATTCGCAATGTAATATACATTTTATGGCAAATCATTAAAAATTGATATTTTTGATATTTAACAGTACTCGAAGTAAAATTTATAAATCTGATGATTTATACTTAAAGTGTATGTAGGTGGGAGGAAAAGCCGACGATCAATTGAAAATTTTGACCTTTCGTATTGAAGATATGGATTTTTTTTCAAAAAAAAAAAAAAAAAATTAGGCCTTTTGGGAAAAAAATCCATATCTTCAATATAAAAGGTCAAAATTTTCAATTGATCGTCGGCTTTTCCTCCCAGCTACATACACTTTAAGAATATATCATTAGATTTATAAAATTTACTCGAGGACTGTTATATCAAAAATTTGAAAAATATCAAATTTTGATAATTTGTCATAAAATTTGTATTATATCGTGAATTTCAAAAATGAAAAATTATTTGATATCAGAAAGACATGCTTCAGTATTCAGAATGCAATTCGACACGCCTGAGGTGCTCTCATGTCCCACAAAAAATACTGTCGAAATGCCATAAACGCTCATTCTAGATCCCTTAACCCATTCAGAAAAATGTGGCGCCTTTTTTTCCCCAACACTTAAAGGACTATTTCGTGATCCTAGCATCCTCTTTTTATGACATTTTTCAGTAGATATCCACGAAAGTTTATTCCCAAAATTTCAGTTGATTCCGATTTTGCGTTTGCCAGTTATGTATGATTATGTGTATTACACTGCTCCATAGACAATGCGTTGTAATTTCGTTCTGGTGCACCAGAACAAAATTCAAATTTCACGATATCTTTGCCAAACGAATTAATCTGCAAGAAAATTTTTGCACATAAACATCATGCAGCCAGATGTTTCCAGTGATATAAAAATCTCAACTTTTTTTTTTAGAAAAGTGGGGGGGGATGATGCTGTGGATCACAAAATGCCCTTTTAACACCCCAATATTTTCAAAACAATATCTATAACAATAATAACATATCGTGTACATGTAGAGGGTGATTCAAAATGAAGTAAACTTATGTTTGTGGCGCTTTTGCATGAAATCTAGAAGGAATCTGCTGTAAATGGAAACATTAACATTCTGAACGGCTAAATTAGAAAAGGAATTGTTGTATGCTGACTGGAAACCTGAGAAATACTCATTTGGATAAAACCACCCATTTTTGTAGCTGCACACGGTTTCTCTATTTTCCCAAGCATGTAGTCATGATCATGGTAGTGTGTTGACTGGTATAGCAGTCACGATATACAAATGTAAAATAAAGTTGTGTTACAGGAGTGGTTTCGATCAATGATGCCTAGCGGGCTACATATATGGCCTTTTAAAGACAGGCCTCAAGAGTTCTTTTTTAATTTTTCAATTTCAATTTCATCATATTGCATTGCACACAAACAAACGAGCCAAGTATAATATGGCACTTCAAATATGGTGACAAAGTTTCATGAAACTAGAAGTCCATGTGAAGTTCATTGTTTCTTTCATCTTCCCTTTCCCACAGCTGATCGGATATCAAGTACATGTAAGTAAGCATATAAAAATGTAGACAAGTTTTAAATCATGTGACTCTAATGATCTGACAGTCTGATATGAAGCTTCAGGATCTGGAAGACCACAAACTGGCCAGATCACAAGTATTTGCTATATAGTTAGGCATGCATTGCAAATACACCCAAAGATCAGCAGCTCAAGACGCAACCTGCTTCGCAACATTTCCCAAGCAAGTTTCAGTCGGACCATCTGAAGACAATGAATTACACCAGTTATAAGAGCTATCATGGTTATATGAGGAGGTATCCATACAAACTGTAGCACCGTCATGGATTTTGCATTTACATGTATAGGCCACATCAAGCAATACACTACACACATGGTAAGTGACACCGTGTGCAGCTACAAAAATTGTGGTTTTTTTTCAAATAATTATAATTTGGGTTTGGTGTAAGCAAATACAACAATTCTTTTTCTTAATTTAGACGTTCACAATCTGCTCTTTTCAATGATATTCTCATTTATAGTGGATCCTTCTAGATTTTGTACAAACATGAGTTTACTTCATTTTGAATCGCCCTGTATTATCTTTGTTACAATCATTATTTAATTTTTGACAGTTTCATCTAAGAAAAGATATAGGCTAATTAAAAGTGTAGAGATAAAACCATGTTTAAGGCTATAATATGCATTTCATGTTGTCAAAACCAAAAGTTTTAACTCTACATATCATGACTGCAAACCAAAAGTTTTAACTTTTGGTTTTGACAAGATGAAATGTATATTATGAATTTCTACAAACCTATTGAACCTCTTCAAAAACATTAGACTCAGTTGAGTAGGATTGTTGAGATAAATTGGTTAATTTTTTGTCAGCCAAATCCAATAAACACTGATAAAAATATTTCTCACTGAGCTTTCACCATCTTGGCTGATGGCTGATCACAAATGATCAGGTCCACTGCTTGTCCAACAAAACGCGTTTTCAATACCACTTGTGCACTACTGGGTAATGAGGTGTGTCATCAGCAACCAAGTTTCATGGGAGAAGCAGTGGAACAGAATCATCTGTGATCAAGCCATGAAAGTGCTCTAAACATGTTTGAAACAGATTAATTGAGTATAGAGCAAAGCACACTCATCAATATGCCTTTTGTTTGAAGCAAATCGGACATAAGGTTTTCAAAATATATCAATTTATATTTTCTTTGTATCTTATTGTTGTTATCAATAATCAATACAGTTAATGAGCTAAAATGACTAGAGAAGCTCATTAACATATAATTTTTGCCAATATTTTGCTAAAAATCCATGCATAAATGTTCAGGGTACTTTTATTTTGCATACTTTTGCCCTGAAACTTGGTCAAAGTGTTTCTAATATGTTCTAGTGTTTCTAATATGTTCTAATGTATTATATAGTGAAGCCGCCCCCTAATTTGCATATTTGCATAATTAATTAGCATTTATGCAAATTAGCTCATTAATTATGCAAATTAGAGGGCGGCTTCACTTTATAATACATTAGAACATATTAGAAACACACATATTAATGAGCCTTTACAGTTCTTTGAGCTCATTAACTGTATTGATTATTGACAAAAACAATAGGATATAAAGAAAATATAAATTGATGTACGGTATTATGGAAACCGTATGTCCGATTTGCTCCAAACAAAAGGCATATTGATCAGTGTACTTTACCCTACTCAATTAATCTGTTAACAACATGCTCAAAGCATTTCCTAATTTCTAGAAAATGCATCCAATACCACCTTAATAACTGATCAAGCTAATTAAAAATTAACCAGCATATTAAAGGTTGTTAATTGAATTACTGCACAATTTTACCTAATTGATGTTTAGCAGCTTATTGTAGCCAACAAGTAGTATCATTAATACGTATAAGTAGCTTGCATACAATGTAAATTTAATGCGTATAATTGTTTTTGCAATCTGCATATATATCAATTTATTACTCGGACATAAAAAATACTAGACTTAGCTGTGGTCTAACCCACAAACACAGCCGTGTTGTGACCCCTTATGACCTTTGACCCCAAAATATCGTCTCAGACCGGAAGTGACCCCTTAATGACATTTGACCCCAAATAAAAAAATACCACATATGAATTGGGTAACCACAATTCATGTGTTAACATACCGTTACTGTCCTATGTTTTTCTTAGCAAATAAAATTTTTTGAAGGTTTTTCGTTTTATACCGGAAGTGACCCCTTAATGACCTTTGACCCCAAATCTGTGTACACCCCATAGACACTGGGTAATAACAATGCATGTGTGCAAGTGGCATCTCTGTCCCACATAATTTGTGGAAGAAGATGCATTTAAAGGTATTTCTTTTATACTGAAGTGACCCTTTAATGAGCTTTGACCCCAATTTAAAAAAATACCACATATACATTGGGTGACTGCAGATCATATGTGAACATACCGTTACTGTGCTGTTTTACTTAGCTAATAAAAATTTGCGATCGTTTTTCGTTTTATACCGGAAGTGACCCCTTAATGACCTTTGACACCAAATCTGTGTACACCACATAGACACTGGGTAATAACAATGCATGTGTGCAAGTGGGGTCACTGTCCACGTAAGTTGTGGGAGAAGATGCATTTTAGTTGAAATCACGTTTTTGACCCCTATGACCCCTGCGTGACCTTTGACCCCACGAGTTTTATGTGACATGTAGGGGCACAGTCAATGATTATTGTGACCAAGTTAGGTCAAAATCGATGTAAGCATGTGAGTGCTAGAGCAAATGTAATGGTTGACAGAAGAAGAAGAAGAAAGAACTAGACTTAGCTGTGGTCTAAGACCACGAACACAGCCGTGTTGTGACCTCTTAATGACCTTTGACCCCAAAATATATGAAACCCCATAGGCATTGGTTAATGTCAATGTATGCGTGCACGTGGCATTATTTTGCCATGTTATTTGTGGCAGAAGGGGCATTTTGAAAGTTTTTCGTCTCAGACCGGAAGTGGCCCCTTAATGACCTTTGACCCCAAATCTGTGTACATCCCATTAACACTGGGTAATAACAATGCATGTGTGAAAGTGGCATCACTGTCCTGAGTAATTTGTGGGAGAAGATGCATTTTAAAGGTATTTCGTTTTATATCGGAAATGACCCCTTAATGACCTTTGACCCCAAATAAAAAAATATCATATATACATTGGTTAAACACAATTCATGTGTGAACATACCATTACTCTCCTATGTTTTTCTTAGCTAATACATTTTTTTGAAGATATTTCAATTTATACCGAAGTGGCCCCTTAATGACCTTTGACCCCAAGTCGGTGTACACCCCATAGACACTGGGTAATAACAATGCATGTGTGCAAGTGGCATCTCTGTCCCACATAATTTGTGGAAGAAGATGCATTTTAAAGGTATTTCTTTTTATACCCTAGGTCAAAATCGATGTAAGCATGTGAGTGCTAGAGCAAATGTAATGGTTGACAGAAAGAAGAAAGAAGAAAGAAAGAAAGAACCTGTAAGAAAAAAGACACAGCCGTGACTAACGTCACGGCTGTGTAAAGAACCTGTAAGAAAAAAGACACAGCCGTGACTAACGTCACGGCTGTGTAATTATTCAAATAATATTTTTGAATTTTACTTTCTCTGCAAAAACAATCATCATAATTTTATGTTATACCCTGTCGGACCCTCTGCTTTTTGGTGAAGGGAAAGGAAAGAAGAGCCAGCCAGTGGCATAGCGACAGTGGGGGGGGGGGGGGCAAGGGGGCACACACGTGATTGATTAATTCAGCATTGATTCTGCACCCCCACCAAGCGATGAAAGTCAAAATTTTCGCGCGTATTTCAGCACCAAATTATTCAACTTCATTATAACCAAATTATTTAGTGGTAGACCCTATTTGTACAAAATTTCGCGCCACAACTACTAGCTACGCCACTGGAGCCTGCTATACCTGGTCTTGTCCTCCACTCCCGAGGGGTTGATGGTTCAAAACTGGACAGGTCAAATCAACTTTTCACTTCATGAATCTTATTTCTTTCTTCCTTCTTTTTAAGAGACCAATGGAATGATAGACATACATGTATGCACAATCCTATCAGTTACAAAAAAATCAAAAAGATGTTTTTACATGTGAAAATTTCAAAGAAAATTTTTGATAAAATCATGCGAAAAAACCTGTTGAATTCTGTACCTTGGAAGATGAATTTTAATTAGCAATGACAAAATGACATTATAGAGGTAAATTTATTGTATCCAAAGTTGTAGAAACTAGGGCTCAACCAATATGCCATTTGTCAACTGATCCGATATTGATGTTGTAATATCGGCCAATATCCAATCCGATCCAATTAATATTGGTAAAAAAAAGTTTTTGGCGACTTTGGAGAACCACTGGACCTATTTCTGAAGTGTTAGGATCATTCACAGTTAATTTGAAAAAAATAGTTTGTTATCCTTAATATGCAAGCCCTCAACTAATGTTTACCTCTTCATGTAACACATATTATGCATTGGTTTTCCATGCATTTATAATATGTGCTACATGAAGAGGTAAATATTGGTTAATGGTTTGCATATTAAGGGTAACAAACTGTAATTTTTTCATATCTTTTTTCCAATTTTTTTTCAAATTAACTTTGAAAATTTCCTAGCACTTCAGAATAGGTCAAGTGGTTCTTCAAAGTCGCCGAAAACTTTGAAAAAAAACCCCCCTAAATATAATGGGTAATCGGTTGAGCCCTAGTAGAGACACTAGGAATGCAGTAAAACAGTAAATTTAAGAAAGAAATTAACTTACATTCATCAAAATTGGTAAAAAATGAAAAAGTTAATTTAAATCAATGATTTTTTGGAAAAAATTATGTGATTATGATTTAAATTGCAATATAAATCAATGTGATTTAAATCAAGCAACCCTAATACATCAACAAAATCTGACAGCACCTTACGTCTTGTTCTCGGTTTATTTAGTTCATCAAAGTAGTATATTACAATCATGTAACATATCAGAATTTTGAGCAAATCTTGAAATACTGCTTCAAAGAATACATTAAAAGGGCATTTCATGATCCACAGCCTCATCCCCCCACTTTTCTAAAAACAAGTTGAGATTTTTATACCATCAGAAACCGCTGGCTACGTTTGTGTTTCAAAACCATTCTTGCAGATTCATTCGCTTTGCACAAATATTGTAAAATTTGTATTTTCATTCTGTTAATAGAACAGAATCACAATAAATACACATAATCATGCATAACGCAAAAGCTTTTTTTGTGAATATCTATGTAAACATACCATAAAAAGGGGATGTAAGAATCATGAAATGCTCCTTTAAATAAAAACATGTCATTAGATTGTATTTGTTTGTAAAATCAAAATAGTTTCTGTCTACATCGGGCATATATCGGTAATTACAACTTTTTTGAACATTCCTAATTTGACAAAGAATTAGGAATATTCACCATGTTCACTCAGTCAGTCACTTCCAGCTGTACATACAAATTTATATTTTAGAACATAAAGGTGTGTGACCAGATTGTAGCATTACATTGTTACCTGGAGAGATTTGATCATGTCTCACCTCCTTTTTCAACCGAAACATTATATTCCATGTTTCGAGTTGCTCCAGCAATTTGGATTCTAGAAGCAACAGAGTGTGTATCATGTATCACAGAGCTAGGCCTATAAAACAGTAATACACACCAAACTACATTAATTTTTGCACATACCTCCTAAACAGAACATATGCCAGGCCTAAAATTTCACTGGGCTTAAGAGAAAAATATGAGCTTTAACCTGATACCAAGATCTGCATTTTAATGGGTTAAGTGTGTGTGTGTGTAGCGGGGGTGGGGGATGAGGCTCTCAATCTTGTCAAGCACCTTTAATATATTATATTAATACGAAAGTATTTTTAATTGCAAATATTTGCCTGAATCTATATACCAAGTATTGATTTGGGTTTTAATGTGTACATATAAATTTCATGGTGTTAATATTTTGGTTGCCAGCCCCAACTGCTCCAGTATGACTACCCCATACCCAATAATATATTTATTACATAAATACTATACAATGTACATACATGTGCGTAGTAAACAGTTTTTTTTTTTAATAAATGATTGATTGACTCAACATTCACTTATTAGACATATTGACTGTTCAGTGCCAGAAGTGGGTAAGTGCAATTGCTGCCCTGTGTACATTTGGCAATTTACACACAGTATATTGTACTCATCTACACATGACCATCAGCTACTGCACTGAGCATTTGATATGATTTTTAAAAATTAAAAAACAAATGATTTACAAACAAAAAATAACAAAGATATAGAATATGGGCAACATCCAACTCATTTAGCTTGACCACATTACCAGGGTCAGAATTTCGGCGTGAATCCGAGAATCGATTCTCGCAAAGATTCTCGTAAACAGATTTGTGTGAATCAAAGTTGATTCTTGCAAACTTTTGTAGTTTACATTTAGTTGATTTGCGAGAATCAAATGATTCCCGCAAATTTATTCTGCAAGAATCAAGATTGATTCTCGCACTGTGAAAAGAAATTCTGACCCTGCATCACTTATATATTCATTATGAGGCAATAAATAAAGATTGCTATGCAATAATTGTGTACTTTACTGTTTCTTTCAATACTTCCTTGCTTTTTATTTGTTTGCTGTTCCATTCATTTAATTTGTATGGTTTTAAGTGCTCTATACAGAACCACAGAAATACATGTATTATAAGGTAAACTTGTGGAGAATTAGAATAGGGGGAGTCTATCACAAAAAATACAAGTTTGTCAGTTGGTCTACAGCAATGTTGACAGACTAAAGTGAAGGACATCATAATTTCACTGTACCCTGGTAAAACAAGACTGTTAAAAGACCCATTCAGTGATACCAGCGAAAGGGTAAAACAATTAAAATTGTTTATAAATTGCTTGAAAGTGAAGGATAAGTCATTCAAATTGTCATTTGGTAATTTTGAAATGATATATTTGGCAAAAAAATGAGGAAAACAGCAGTATCGACGAAGTTGAAGCCCCATTCAAATACATGTAGCTAATTTATATACTGTCAGTATATAAATTACAGATTCATATGTAAATGTCTTCTTTTGTCTAAAATACATGGCTTTCGGCTGAACCACTAGCAGGCTATGTTAGCACATCTACATGTATGATTGTTTTACCATGGTTTTACTTGGATAGTCCAGAGATAAGCATGAATTTGATCTCTCCTGTGGTTATGAAAGTCTCACAGGTATCAGACACTTTTAGTGAATATAAAGCACTATACTTGCTTTTCCATAATACTATCTCACAATTTTTCAATTTGATATTTAAAATGTTCAGCACCAAGTCCTTGCATGTATCTGTGTGAAAATGTGACAAATTTTCTTTATTCACTGTGTTATCTTTTTTAAAGACATTTCTTGTTTTCAAGTTAAAAATACATCAGGTTTCATAACTATCCACACAGCAGCTAGAAAAAAACTTGTTAAGGTTTGGATACATTAGTAGGCACAAGTGGCCAGACAGAAAAGTGCTTACTACAAGTATGTCACTTTCTGAACACAGTTCAGGTGAGACAAACATTTTCAAAGACACAAACTGCGCACTGCAACCTGTGTGAAATCCTGTGTGAAACGTGCTAAAAGTCACTCACTTATCACAAATTATATTAAATTTCCAAATTCTGAACAGAAACAGTTAGATATTCTTACTTACTTTGTAATAAGATTTGCCTTTGAGCGCTTCCACTACTTCCAGATGATACCTGTCATTCAGATCACCATGTCCAAGACCTCCTAGTTTGCCTTTAACCCAGGTAAAGACATCCCTCTCAAATGTTACAACTATTAGTATGTGTTGAACTGACAGCAACCTGGAGAGTAGTAAAAATAGTAGATAATTTACTCTCTTGCCCTAATCTCTTCCTCTTGGGCAGGCCCGTACGCAGGGAGGTAGCGTCGCACCCCCCAAATTTGGGAAAATAATCAAAATATACAAAAAGTCCCAAAATGTAAGAATTTGCGAGTGTAGCGAGCAAAAATATCAGGTTTTTTACGGTTTTGTGGACAAAAAAGGTCCAAATTTTGTCCACTTTTCACAAAATTGCCCCGAAAAAAAGTCCACTTTTTCAAAATCAGCACCCCAATGAAATCCTGCTTACGGGCCTGCTCTTGGGTTCCTAGGTTGCCACTCTTGTGTATGGCACGCTTATGGCAAGCCATTAGGGTCATAACGCGCAGGTAGCTACATGCAGCTTATTTAAAACTATGTACAGCCGTTTGACCAATCAAAATTGTCAATTTAATCATGTGGTTGGGTTGTTAGCTGTGTGTGGTATAGTGCTAGGTATCCTCTTTCACAATTATTATCTTGCAATTAATTTACGGAATTAGATAACGAGAGGGTAAGGAGGCCAAATCACAGCATGTGCCAAGAGAACATGTTGCAAATGCCTGGCTAAAATGATACACAAAGCATATCTATTATCATGAGTGTTCCCATACTGTATACCCGGGGCCGTATAAAGCAGTGCTGGTGACCTGAAGGCCAAACAATAACTACTACTGATGCAAAGCGCTTTGTAAAGACATTGCAGGGAAAGCGAAGGTCACACGCCACTGTAGCCCATAGTTTAATTGTGTAAATATGGACAGAGTAAATATAGAATCCTCATTCTGTTCAGATATTGCTTAGCACCCATACCATTTTATTGCTTATATTCTTGAGAAATGTTCACTTACAAAAACGTAATATTTGTGACAGAGGATATATTGCACTATATGCCACGTGCAGCGAACTACTCAATCATTTGATTAGAATGAAGATTCTTCTTGGTCACTTAGCTGCATGTAGCTTTCAAATAGCTGCGCGAATCTAGCTGCTTGTTATGACCTCGAAGGCTTGCCATACACACAAAAGGTGTCATATCATACAGCTAGCCGAGGGTAGCTTATTTTTAAGTTATGTGCAGCTACTTGACCAATCCGAAACATCATAATCACATGGTTGAGTAGTGAGCTGCACATAGTATTGTGCTATCCTCTGTCACATTGTTTTGTTGCTATTTTTAATATGCGAGTGAAAATAAGCATAATAGAGAGCTTGCGAAATGACGTTACTTTAACTTTAACTTTAACGTCTAGAGGATTATGGTCTTGCGCCGTGAGTTGGGCCCCTTTTGGTAACACATGGAAATTTTGAAAATTACAATGGCTTTCATCTTGCAGCTAAGTAACATCTTACTTGATGAGCCTTGTTTTCCTGAGCATTTTGACACCTGTTTAATGAAAATCGGCCAAGAAATGAGCTGGTGCTGGCCAAAATACCATTTTCAGTTAGGGGGGGTCTCAAATATTTTGTTTTTGTAATAAAATGATGTTAATTTCTTATTTTAAAGCTTTTTATTTCATTTTGGTGTCTATTTGTATGTATTTGGGGTCTGTTAATCCAGAAATTGTGTTTTCATGACACATGGACCATCCCATTTCTTTAAAATTAACTTTTTAAAGTGTGAAAATGGCTCCCTAGCCACCACCGCAATCACCAATTAATTAATTAATTAATCCTAATTAAAACTGAAACAATATGAACCAATTTTATTTATTGCTATGAAAAGAGTATAGATTACTCTTTAAAATGACACCAAATTTATTATTGTAAGACAAGTATTATGGAAATTATGGCATCATAAACATCACTTAAGGTGGAAAAGTGTTACTCCACCGCCATATTAGGTATCCCAACTCAAGGCGCACGGCCTTATAGAGGATTATGTATTCAAAACCACCTTGGTTTTGAATACATAATCCTCTAGACGTTAAAGTTAAAGTTAAAGTAACGTCATTTTGCAAGCTCTCTAATTATAGTGAAGTACTATACAAGGTAGTCTAGCTGTATAATGTCAAATTAACATGCTATTTTATTACTTATTGTACTTAACCCTTGTTTATCATACATGAAGCAGTGTAAAATGATGAGTGTTTGATTCATTAACCACCCCATGTAGCTTATGCTGTCAGGGGTGTCTATTCTTACGTTATACACTTATACTATGATCAGCTCAAATTAAATAGGTGAGAGTTATTCGGTTGTTGCTACTGCACCCTTCAATGAAGGCCCAACGAAAGTTTGCATATGTGCACTCTAAATTACAAGGATTTAAAAATAAATCCGTAAGACTGTAGTTAGGGACCAATCAATTTTAGATTTAAAATAAATCTTATAGATTTGAATTTTAAATCTAAAAGATTTAATTTTAAATCCAACATTTGATTGGTCCCTAATCACAGTCCCTCGGGATTTATTTTAAATCCTTGAAATTTAGAGTGTGCTGCGCCCTGCAGTGTGTGTATGCACCATTCTATATCAATACACAATGTTATGACTCCCGCCTACATATATTAAGAGCTGATCATAGTGTAAGTATACATGTAGGTGCTGTGTACAAATTGTGTGGCATACATGTGATACACCCATTACAATTGAATACATGAATACAAAACCCACCCAAGTCCATCAAAAGTGATTTTGAGAAAATTAAAAATCAAATGTGTATCATACTTGCTGGATATAGGCCATTTTCAATTTCACATGCTCAATAGATGCATATAGAGGGTGGATTTGGGTTCAGCCTATGTACCGTATTAAAGGTGAACCTCATTGAAAATAAAGTTATATATCAATGGAAAGCTTATGATGTCAGGAAGCAGAAAAGAATATTTTTTATTTGCATAGCGTACCAGGTTAGACATAATCTCCATGCAAAGATTGGATATTGGCACCCCCCCTAAATTACAAAACGAAATCGTTCAAATTGGGCGCTTTCGTTGATGACGTCAGCCCAGGGACACAGAGTTACTTCCGGGTTTGATTGTAAACACAATGTCCGTGTATTACTGTGGCATGCATCGGGCCAATTCAGTCATTGTCAACTTTACATGAAAAATATCTTCAATAAAATAAGAATTACATGAAGGAAATATCATGATCAAATCAAGAATGAAGTTCCTGAATAAAGTGTGGGGATTTAAAAATGGGAAAAGTGCTGGCGGGTGATTTGGGATAGGCCAAGCCATCCACGATATGCATAGGGAATATTACAGTAAAAGCACGAAGAGCGAAGATTAGCGAATGAAAACAGATTGCAAAAATGACTGCTAGTGCTACCAGTTCAGATCGTCACACCAAGTTAAGATGAACTTATCACAATGAGAAAATGAAGGAATAGAATAAGGTACATGTACAGGATTTTTTAATTATTTCTTAGCTTTACAACCGGTCATGGCGGTCATGTATGATAGGCTTAACTTGTATATAGATACATACGGGATGAGCTCAGTGACTGACTGAGTCTCACTACGCCGAGTGTTCAGTATCCGCGACTGTACTGTACTTGCAGAAAATATGACCGATTTGATATTCACATTCTGATATTTCCAACTTATTGCTACTTCATCAGCAAAATTTATTCCTGTAAATGTTCCAAATATAAGGGAACGATTGATCAAATCTGCTGAAACACCCCATGAAACCACAGATATATGGAACACACAATGCAAGTGCTGCCGGCGGACGAAGTCCCGAAGCGAGTCGCTGTGTTTGTGCATATCCGTCCCTGCAATTTCTTCAGCAATTTACGCATCGTATTCGGTAATCCATAAAACATGAATGTTTAACTTTTTCAGTACCGTACACTGATTGTACTAATCATTAAAGAATCGTGACACAAGTGACAATGTTTTAATTGTATTCAGATTTCCATTTAATAACGGTCTACTAAGCCTAAATTGTATTTATTTTATCATAAAGTATCTGCCCGAGTATCTGTTTCTTTCAATCGTGATTGTGTGGAAAGAATGTATTACCGCAATGCGCTAAATATGAAAACCTATATATGGGCTGGATTTGACGAAATCGGCGGTTCTTTATTAATTTTTTGATTACTGCAAGACGATATTTTTTTAAATCAGATATTTTAAAATGAATCAAGAATAGGGAATGTCACAAACAAGTATTTAATTTGTTATTTGATCATGTTTATTCAGTCCATGACATGAACGGTACTCGGTAGCAGCAAGCATTTGCGCATGGGATTGATCCCAGCGAAATTCAAACTCAATTACCCAGTTATACCCAGCCAGTTATGACTGATTTTGTCAAAATTTACGGAAAATTTATGTGTTGACAATAATTCTATTATTTCTAATATATATAGAAGGAACCAGCAACTTGAAGATTCCTCTAATTTCAAGCTTTATCATGTTTATTGTGAAAATCAGACTTGCCGGGCAGCTTGCAAAGTACAGGAAGCAAGTCTTGTTTACGTGTTTCGAGTAGGATCACGTGATGCGAACCCTGAGCTTACGCCACGAGCATTCCCAAGGTCATAGACGATTGATTTGGGTGCTTTTTGGGCGCCTTAAAAAAGACCAAAAATTCATTCATTTTTTTAATTTTGCAGCTTTATTGGCCATCAAAAAAATCGGAAAAAATAATTTTTAGTATCCTGACATCATAAGCTTTTCATTGATATATAACTTTATTTTCAATGAGGTTCACCTTTAACAACAATTCCCCAAGCTTAACTCAATTTGGCCAAAGTATGAACTTGGGTGGGTTTTGTATTCATATAATCAATTGAATACCCGAATACAAAAATGACCCATGCCCAATTTTGGCCAAATTGAGTTACATGTTACATACAAGGCTATCATGTCATGCGTGTGAATAACAGCCTCAAATTCAATCTAGAAGTGCTTCTGTTCAAAAATTTCCAGTTCCAAGGCCCACAAAAACCTGTAGAAACAACATGAATCAATGGGAATACAAAATTGATTGACTGACAAAATTGATTGTTTGATTTATATGTGTATGTTCATAGTGATTTTCATCACTTGTTCTAGTGCACTTTTGTATTCCCATTGTATATCCCGATTTACTGATGCGCACAGTAAAAAACAAACAAATTAATTTTCGCCAAACAAAGTACATGTATACTGCAGGTTATACAGGCTGAGTCAAAAAGAAGTAAACTCATGTTTGAGGAGCTGTAACTCGAGATCTGCAAGGAATCTGCTAAAAATAAAAATACCACTGAAAATAGCAAATTCTACACGTCTAAATAAATAAAGGAATTGTTGCAATTGCTTACAGCAAACTAAAGTTATACTCATTTGAATACAGCAACCCATTTTTGTAGCTGCACACGGCTGATTGATTTTCATCCATTTTAATTTCGACGAATCAGCAAAGTGCTAAAAGGATTTATTGTTGAAAAGACAACTTTTGCTTTTAATTAATATTCAACAAAGTCCACGACGGTACTATAGTTTGTAGGGATACCAATTCAAGTCTTTACGAACGATCCGGCAGAAGCTTGATTGGGGAATGTTGGGTAAAGGATTGAGCTGATCTTTGGTGTTGCTGTAACGCATGTCTAACTCTAGCAATGTTCACTTAAGCAGTTCGTGGTCTGCCTGAAGCTTCCTGCTATCTGTTCCTTAGTGTCCCATGCACATTGAGCTTGTTCACATTCTTGTATACTGCTCCCTTACATAAAACCCGGTTAGCTGTTGGAAATTGGAGACGAAAAAGACGCTGAACTTTAGTGGGACTCTTAGTTTCATGATACTTCGTTGACAGACACGTGCGCTCCCTTGCGGTAAATTGTGGTGTCATGTTGTCATTTGGCCCGTTTTATTATAATGTAGTGCAATGAGGTAAAATTCATATTGAAAGAGCCCTTTAACATGTAGATATTATTGATCGAAACCATGTACACCTGCCACAGGACTTTATTTGTATTTGAATATCGCGCCTTACCAATCAATATAATAGGTAGACCCCTGCTTGGGAAGTGAAACCGTGTGCAGCTACAAAAATGGGTGTTTGTATTCAAATGAGTATAACTTGAGTTTGCTGTGAGCAATTGCAACCATTCTTTCTTTTATTTAGACGTGTAGAATTAGCTCTTTTCAGTGGTATTTTCATTTTTAGCAGATTCCTTACAGATCTCGAGTTACAGCCCCTCAAACATGAGTTTACTTCTTTTTGACTCAGCCTGTATCAGCTAACAAACCAACATACATTCAGGATTTACATGCCCATGTAGGAAACTTCACATTATCTACTATATGTGACCCGTTCCCACAAAATCAGGAACAAGTCGCATTTTTCACATTGCATGATTTGAATAAAAATTTAAGCACAGGACAATAAGCTTCAAAATGATACCAAAATTATATACATAGCATTATTACTTTTCAAGATATGGATAATTTTGTAAATGATACCTTGACAGTTTTGAAAAATTGCTAGATTGAGTATTGTGCTAATTAGTTTCCTGCCTTACACATGATTGAATAGGGATTATCATAGTTCAACTGTCAATAATTGATTAAATAAACCTCTTTTCAGTAAGTACTTTCAAGGATTTAAAAGTCCACTCAGTCCCAAGGTCAAATACTGTGAAATTAAGAATTCCAAATTTGATTTTTTTTTTATGGGAATGTCATCTTTTAAGGCCTATAACTCAAAAACATACCTGGTGACTTGTTCCGGGTTTTGTCGGAGCTGGTCACATATGTACAAAGATAAAAAAATTTATGACTTGAAAAGCTACATGTAAACACATTGACCAGTGACCACAAAACTAAATTTTGAACTTATGAAGGCCAAAAACAAAAAAGGTTTGTCTCAAAGCTCACAAGTGGTTTGGAAACAAATGCGAAATTATGCGATTTTTTTTATTCCCAACTTGGTATTTACTATTTTTATAGTATTTTGAGGAAAAAAATCTGATTTTCGCTGAATTTTTCCACAAAAAATTTCATTTTTTTATTTAAAAAAAAATTCTGCATTTCTTTTTTTTTTCAAATCGCACAATTTTACAAATGCACAAGCTATGAGAAAAAGCTTCTTTTTTTTTTTTGGCCAAAGCTACACCTGTACTTAAAAACTCATCATTTGACAAAATTTACAAAGAGAAAAGAACAGTTTAAAAGGCCAATCAATCAACCTTCATAATTAGCTACGGTTTCATCTGTTTCTGAGACAGTGCTGATAGTCCAGCAGTTTGGGTATCAAGCCTTGAAATAAGAATCAGGAGCAATTTTGTTTTGAACATTGCTCCTGGTTCACTAAAATTGTCAAAAACCATTCTGAAGAAACGGGGGAAATATTCAGATAGTAAATCCTTTCTGCATGTACAATACAGCATGCCAGCACTACTGCATCAAGTGCAAAACTGGAACCAGGAGCAATTTATTCATTTTAGAAAATTGCTCCTGCAGGTTCATGTGAATTTTACAAGGACCAGGAGCAATGGATGGCTTTACGAGGGCAAATTTGCTCCTGGCGCCTGCTTATTTCAAGGCTTGTTGGGTATCAGCCTAGAAGGTCACAGGTTCCATTCCTGTATTATCGTATCAATTTCCTGTTTGGTCTGGGGATTGCAGCAGCACTTAATGGAGGGTATTCAAGTTTGGGGTGCCACAGTGCCTCTTAGAACTTGAATGTGGACCCATCCATATCAAGAAATTTGGACCCATAGCTACTTGTCTGATTTTTTGGCCGATTAATGCAAATTACCAAAGTTTTTTCAAAAATTGTTGGGAAATTTTGAAAATTGTTGCTACTGTTCTAGGCACAATGGGGCTAGCTTTGGGAAAAATGTTGACAAAATACAAAATTGGTCTAGAAAAAAGGGTAATTCATGTACTAATTAAATGGTTAAAAATGCGACCCAAATTTGCCGCATATCCCGATATGGTTATTTGTACCGAGTAACCCCTGGTACTTATTGGTCTTCAGTTTTGATTGCTTCATATGGGTTGGGTTCAATTACTCTTAGTTTGTTACGTATGTACCGTATACTTCCATTAACCACTTTTTGTGTCGCTATAGGGTGGTCCAAAATAAAGCCCAATATAGTTATTTATTATCATCATCAGTGTGTGTGTTTCAGATTTGCATGGGTTGTGGGCGCTTATAGAGGCATGGGCGTTTAATGGAATGAATACGGTACATCAGTTTTGTAGCAGTATTAACCTCAATGCGTTTATCCTAGATCACATTTACATATGAATATATGAATACAAAACCCACCCAAGTCCATACTTAAGCCAAATTGAGTTAAGCATGGGAAAGTGTTGCTATACATAGGCCTGTCTTATGTATGAAAGAACAACTCAAATTCATCCTCTGTGTCTATTGAGCATGTGAAATATAGCATGTATAAACAACCCAAGTCCATAATTTGAGTCTTGTAACACATTGATTAAAATCCAGTATGTATAAAAGTCCACTTGTAACACATTCATTGCTGGAGAGTGACTTTTGGAAAAAAAATGGGTTTAATCAAAGAAAGTGAGTGGTTTATATTACATGGCAGAATGCTTATCAACATTATACATAACTGTGCGCTTTATTTTGTATTATCTTACTAGTGGTAATCTCATTCAAACATTGTCTTTGTATTGTGTATGATTAAAAAAAACCACCCAAGTCCAGAATTTAAAATGAACCCCATGAAGTCCCTGAAATGCTAATCGTCATACCTAATACAGTTAACCCACCTATTTGCATGTAAAACTTACCATATTGACCAGGTAAATCTAACGGAAGGAATTAAAATGATACACAGGTTTTTTTCTCAAAATCACTTCCCATGGACTTGGGTGGGTTTTGGATTCATGTATTCATATATTCTTTGATCTACTTTACACCACATACACCACAACCATACTGTAAAAACTCAATAGTTAGCATATGACTATCTAGCACTTTTGAAAACATGAAATTGTACAAAGTCCGGCGCTTTACCAACTGAGATAATGGGGTTGAGACACTCATTTGCAGCTTTACTTGTTCGTATTATAAAATAGATGTGTGTTGATGATTGCTCAAAACTCTTTACACTTTTGTGGATGGGGCTCTTCATGTTTGCATGTAAAGCGCTCGATAATGATGGCTGATGCATATGTATTATGTACGTGCAAAAATGATGGTTTCATCATTGTGGACTTGATTAAAAATTAATATCTGAAACACAGAGTCATATTTTGTATGCAATTCTTACCAATTCATATCACTACTCTCTACATGTATGCTGTTCATATTTAAAACTTTGATTCTTTGCGTCATGAACATATCCCTGCTAATCTTTGCAATTCATTGTCTACAATAAGGACGATCGGGTTGGACGATCGGGCCAACCCGAACAACCTGATAGCTAAATGCTCCAACCTGGTAAGCATTTTCCCCCACCCCTCATCAGGGTTGATCTAATCAAATGTTGTATTCGTTGTCAACCCTGAGTCAAAACACTTCCCAGATCGGAGAGTAGCATAGCCAGGATTTTAGTGTGAGGGGACAAATCCAAATTTTTGTCCCCATTTGTCATTCCCCCCATTTTTAGTAATTTTAAGGAATCTTTACATCCCCATTTTATCCCTGAAAATTTTCTGGGAGGTGCAGTTTTTCCCCCGGCTCTGCCCCTGGCTCGGACCATCATCACAAAATTAACAAAAAGCTGATTTGGTGCGGAATGCAAATGTGACATACTTTGTGTCCGACATACTTGGTGCATGTCATCAAACAGTACTTACTTTTGAGAGGTTGTTGCAAATTAAATTTTGAAATTCATCTAATTTGTCATTGTTTTATTTGATGACTAAATTACTGAAACGTTTGCCCTGGACTGGGACTAAATTCCCTGGAATGTAGAAAAATAAACCAACCCGATTATACACGTTTACTGGACTACCCGCACCCAACCAACAATTAACCAAAATAGCCACCCGGCCTGGTGCATCCCACTCGTCTTTCAAGAATTTCTTTTACTGCAAATTAAGGGCTGGGGTATGAACGTTTGGACAGTATTTATTTTGGGACATCAGAGCACATCAGACATATCGAATTGCACTCTGAATACGAAGAATGTCATTCTGATATCAAATAATTTTGATTTTTGAAATTCCCAATTTAATACACATTTTATGGCAAATCATTAAAATTGATATTTTGATATTTAACAGTACTTGAAGTAAACTTTATAAATCTGATGATTTATACTTAAAGTGTATGTAGGTGGGATGAAAAGCCGACGATCAATTGAAAATTTTGACCTTTCAGTATTGAAGATATGGATTTTTTTTCCCAAAACACCAAAACAAATTAGGTCTTTTTGGGAAAAAAATCCATATCTTCAATATGAAAGGTCAAAATTTTCAATTGACCGTCGGCTTTTCCTTCCATACATACACTTTAAGAATATATCATTAGATTTATATAATTACCGAGGACTGTTATATATCAAAATTTGAAAAATATCAAATTTTTATAATTTGTCATAAAATTTGTATTATATTGTGATTTTCAAAAATGAAAATTATTTGATATCAGAAAGACATGCTTCAGTATTTAGAATGCAATTCGATAGGTCTGAGGTGCTCTCATGTCCCACAAAAAATACTGTCGAAACCCAATAAACGCTCATTTTAGATCCCTTAACAATACAAAACCTTTTAAGAGAAATTTCCTCTGCCAAGTTAATCTGAGACATTGCTATCTAAATCAACATTTGTTTTCCCTTCACATGGGATGCACACTTGCATGGGATTACCATCAACCCCAGTTTGCGTTTGTCAAATGTGAATTCTACTGAATTATGGTCTTTTGTTCTTTCTACTCTTTTTTCTTTGATACTTGAATAAATGTTGTCTTTTACATGTACTGCCTGATGAGAAATGGCTATTGAGGGACTATCACTATCAAAGTCACAGATACACTCGTTTATTTTGTCCGGTTCTTGGTCTTTGCCTTTAGTGACAAAATAGCATACACCTTCCCACACTTCAAATGAATCTTCTTCATCTACACTTCTATTGACAGAAACCTCTAACCATTCATTGGTGGTTGGTTTATACAGTGCATGTTTCATAACAACAAATCCACCATTACCCCCATGGCGATTGGGGCCTTGTACAACCAATTTCCCTGTGAGGAGAATGTTTCCATCCACAGTCACAGTATACACTGGCAAACAACCTATGTCATCTACAACTATTTCCCATGTGTTGCTGGTAATGCTATACCTCTCTATCATGCTTTTGGAACCAAACTCAGCTGAACCAAGGGCTATTATATGTTCTTCTAACTGATACAATATCGGGAAAAACAGAACTTTGGGCATTGGAGGAAGTACGCTCCATTCATTCTTCTCAGAACTGTAGCTGAAGAAATTGTTTTCAGAAAGCCACTTGAGATGATCTTCCATTTCTTCGGGTGCATCCTCAGTCCACACTTCATCATTGCCCCCTGCAGCATACAAATAACCTGAATCGGTAATCAAAATGTCTATACCACTTCTGTCTTCTAACGGATCAAAATATGGAGCTTTGTCAGGAATATCAGCAATTTTAGTGAGCTTGTAACATGCTGTTCCAGTGCTGCATTTTAATTGAAGCATGGAACTAGCTTCATCATAATCATCATCATCGACAACATCCTCTTTATCTACCCATAATCCGGCAGTAATAGTGTTTCTAGTAGCAAACCAATCTGGATGACTTCCAATTAATAGCGGTGCAGAAGTATCCTTAGTAACAATCAACTTGACAACCTCCTCCACCATTTCTTTGCACGCTGGTATGGCCATTATCTCATCACCAAGGATCTCCTGGAGTCTGTTAACTGGCACCAAACCAAGACGTATCTTCTTCAGGAGATCAACAGCATGGACCTTACGCTGCTCCCAATCATGCTTCAGCCACATCACTGTTCCTTGCAGAATCTGTTCCTCTGTCGTGGTGTCTGTCTCTATTTCTTCATCGCTTAAGATCTCCATCATGACAATTGCAGAGGAATTCTCTACAAATACCTGAGATTTAACAAACTTCAGAAAGTTCTGAATAACACGGCTCCGGTACATTTTTGCAATGTCTTCAAGACTACTGTGATGGTTTGCAATTGACCATATTTCAAAACAGTCTTCAATTGCAAGTTTATCTTTGACACCTCTCAGATACTCTGCAGATAATTCCACAGCTTTAGTGAAAACCATGTAACAGGCCATTTTGAAAACACCTGTAACTGTTCTTAATGAGAGAGTGAAGTGCCCTGTATATGCCAAGTCCAAGAATTGAGCAAAGCTTTCTTCAGTTCCAGGAACAGATATTTCACCCATTGTACTCTCTTGAAACCCTGATGTGAACATTCCTTGAAAGTAGTCACTTGCACAGCTTAGAACTGCTTTGTGAGCAGGAAATCTTTGATGTCCAACAATGATGGTGACATCACAGAATGCAGCCTGATGTCTTAACTGGTTAAGTCCCGAGGAGAGATGAGACAAGTGAGATGGGTCTCCTACATGTTTCACACACTGGTCATGTTCCATTCTAGCCATCTTAATACCATTAACAAGAACACATGCAGTTGTTATGAAATCAAAATGAACTAGCAAGACTTAATTGACATGCAAATGAAAGTCACATGCTCACAACAAAGCTAAGTTCATATGTTGGATTGTATGGCATTCAATGTTCTCTTGAAGAGACATTTAGTTACCTTTACTTGACTAGAATGTATGCCAGATGACCTTGTGCAGTTCTATTCATGAGATGGTAAAAAGTCAGGTGGTATAGGACATTTATTGGTCTCCTGGGCTGACTTGAGCATTTATTCCAATTTTGTTGTTGATACTTGTCCAATGATAAATTGTCTTCTTATCTGTGGTAGCTTGTTGTCCAGTCTTGAGTTATGGTATCTGAAGAAGTAGGGTGAAAAGAGAAATTGAAAGGAAATATAGAGTGATTATCAAGATTTATTTATTTGGAAAGAAAGTAATTCTGGAAATGCATAACAAACAGTTTATTGTAAGCCTACATCAATGAACAGGGCTGAAATTACATTTAGGCATAGAGACCATAGCCATGAATGCCCAAAGTAATTGCAAGGAAAACCATGTACCGTAATTACGGTAATTGCCCAAGTGCCTTTATCAAATTGCTTAGGATTAGCTGCTCTTTCACATTTTAAATTTGAGAGCTGCCAAAGAATATGCTGTGCATATTATGCATGTAAAACTGATAATGAATACCATTATCTGAGATCCATCTTAAATACAAGAGGAAGAGGGAATGTGAGTGGGACAGGAACAGAGCGGGTGGAGAGGAGAGGGGTAGGGGGCAGCGTTTGAAATAGGGCCGGTCAGCCGGCCATTGGCCTGTAACTTTTTGGATTGGCCGGTAACTTTTCTGACTGGCATCTCAGTTGTTAAGGTCAAGCCTGGCTGGCCTGTAACTTTTTGAGGCATATTTCGAACACTGGTAGGGGGAGAGGGGTGGGGTGGGAGTGGAGTGGAGGAAAGAGCGGATATGAGAGTAGAGGACAGGACAGGAGAGGAGACAGCAAAGGAGAAGAGTAATGACGAGGATGAAGGAAAGGAGAGGAGTTTAGGTGTTTTCAACTTGTAAGCAATTGCCAAGCTTTTTAGATATATGACAATTTGGCAAGCATGAAACACAATGCAAGTTTGGAACACTTGTGGGTGCATGTATATTTTATCAGTCACTCTGTTACAAGCATCATACAATGTACAGATTTGGTCAAATAAACGACCCGGGGTGTTACATTTTCCCAAGGGCGTTTATTCAATGATGAGGAGAGAGGAAAGGAGAGGAGTTTACACCACATTAGGTGTGTGCAACTTGTAAGCAATTGCCAAGCATTTTAGATATATGACAATTTGGCAAGCATGAAACACAATGCAAGTTTGGAACACTTGTGGGTGCATGTATATTTTATCAGTCACTCTGTTACAAGCATCATACAATGTACCGTATTTGGTCAAATAAACGACCCCGGGGGCGTTACATTTTCCCAAGGGGGGGGGGGCGTTTATTCAAGTTCAATTTTAGAACGATATTTTCCATTAAAATCATTAGGTAAACTAAAAACACATGCTAAAATGACGAACTATGAACTAGAAACACTGACTTCTGGCTCACTTCCGGGTTTCTGATCCAGATTTTCGCAAATTATTGATGCTATTATCGACCATGTGCGCAACTTGGTAAGCTTACTACACAAGATAGCATGGAAATATCAGCATTTTTGAAACATCTTGGTTGAAAAAAGTGGTGGGGGCGTTTATTTGAGGGGGGCGACTATTTGACGAAATACGGTAATTGTAAAATAAGACTCTTTGCACAAAAATAAACATATCTATTCCAGAGTGTCCAATCATTATTATCTGATCCTTTTTTTATTTAACTTTTTTTTAAAAGCATTGACATGCCTGAATGAATATTTATCAACTTTTTTGCATGCCGTGCGGAATCAACTTTTTTGCATGGGGAATTTTATTAGAATCATGTCTTGAATCAATTGAAACTAATTCTCCCCATACATATCAAATAATGAACTTTTGCTAGTACAAATGCTTTTAAGTATAAACCGTTTCTTATTAGATGTTTGACATAACCAGATGTTTTCTAGAAACATCTACTTTGGTTCCCTTCAAGTTCAGTAGTGATGTAGATGTGTACTTCACTGGTGAATCACACGTGGAAAGTTAATCGCGTAGAGGCCACATGCGTACTGGGCTGGGCTGTTTGATGTCACTACCGAACTTGAAGTGAACCAAAGTATAGAAACACTTGTATGTTATAGTGTATTGTAAAACCAGAAGGCCCTATCTGCAATAGCTGCCCCATAGCCATTTGGATAATTTCTGCATTTTAATTGTACACATCTACTAAAAGTATGACACCTGGCAGCTATTGCAGATATGGCTTTCTTGCCCTAAACCCCTGTCTACTTTCTCTCCTACATACATAATATTTTATGCTAAAAATACATAAGAAGGGTTTAGGGAAAGAATGCTCTATCTGCAATAGCTGCCAGGTGCCACATTTTTACATTGTGTACAATATATAATGCACCAATAAAGTATCCTTACAGTTGGAAAAATAATCACAATTTCCAAACTCAACAATATTGGGGAAAATTTGTTTTTTTTAATAGATGCACCATCTAATCCTGCACATTATGACACCACATTGAATCCAATGTGACCTCAAGAAGTAAAGTTACAAGCATTTGAATAGACGAAGGTCCAGTTTTAAAAGTGACAAACTGGCCTATACAAGGTGCAAAAAGATTCCAACAAGCGAAACAAAGAGACAACACACTTTCTCCAATGAAGCGTTATTTAAAGCAGTTTTATTTCAGTTTTACTTCTCTGTACTTTTCAAAGCTTTCATTTTATTTGTCAGTTCTTTTGTTTCAATTTTCTTTCGTTCCTTTTGTTTTAAATTAAAGTCAAATGCATAAATTAGCCATCACCACTCTCAAACCAGATGTCTAGTCTGTGGAGTTTTGAATAGGCTAGTTTGTCACTTTTAAAACTGGACTTTCGTCAAATCAAATGCTTGTAACTTTGCTTCGTGAAGTCACATTGGATTCAATGTGGTGTCATAATGTGCACGATTAGCTAGTGCATCTATTTAAAAAACAAATTTACCCCAATATTGTTCAGTTGTAACTGTAAGGATACTTTATTGGCGCAGTATAGAATGCAGAAATAGTCAAATGTGTATAGGGCAGCTATTGCCAGACCTTCTGGTGCTAATCCTTCAATGCATTATACTATGCAAGAGATCATACATACAATTCCCAACATCAACATCCAAATTACAAGCTTACAAAATAAGAACTATGTAGCAGTTGACACATATTTTGTTATCAGGTATATGGCAATTTATATTTTACTGACACATTCTCTGTAATCTGCTGTGCACAAAATACTTTCATGATTAGATTTTTTAAATCATTTTATAGCATTACAAGTAAAGGAGGAGAGTACCTATAGCTGTAATTAAAGACCAAATTAAAAAGACTAGTTTGCGTATGACTTTCTGTCAACCAGACTAAAAATGCCGTACTGCGCAGGTCATTAACCAATCACGTTGCGCCTTTGCTCTGTCGTCAAACTAGTCTTTTTAATTCGGTCTTCAATTATAATCAGTGGTAGAGTTTTGTTTCATCTTGCTCAAATTCATTTGGATTCTGGCAATGATATTCTCACCATTTACTTGGAGTGTAGACTCCAAAATCTACAAGAATCTCTTTACATTCACACAATTGACCTTTTCGGTAAATCCATAAGCCTTTGCGAGTACACCTGTGATGTCATCATTTGAGGTCATGATGACTCAGACTTGTAATGCGCAGTAACGATGTTCGCTAAACGATGTGCGCATCGGCCTGACATCAAATGACGACATCTCAGGTGTACTCGCAAAGGCTTATGGGATTTATCGAAAAGGTCACTTCAGTTGAGGAGAATCATTGTGAGAACGGATTCATGCCCACATAGGTTTTCTGTAATATAAATGAGTTTTGACCCAATCTCATGTGAAAAAGTGAATTGAATGGGGACGCTTACACAAAATAATGTAAATTATAAAAGAAGTGTTCAATGAGGGTACGGGGGGCTAAATAAATAGAATACAATATAATACTGAAATAAATCGCACACAATTTCACTTCAAACAGTATACTACATGTACAATGTACTCCGGGGGGGGGGGGGGGGGCACTCAAGTTTGGTTTTGGTAGGGATGTGCCGCTGAGATTTTGGAAGTGGACCCATAAATATACCAACATTTTTGGCCGAATTTAACCAAAATTGTCTTAGTTTTTACATATTTTCCCAAAATTTTGGCTAGATTAAGGAAAAATTGGGCAAATTGAGAAAATTTTGAAAAAAAGGAGCCATTCATATACCAAAATAGGCTTTGAAAAAGGGGTCATTGATATACCAGAAGGCCGAAAATGCTACCCATGTTTGCGGCACGTCCCCATATGGTCATTTGTACTGAGTACCTCCCCCCCCCGGAATGTACTCTACTACTTTTACATTTTAAATATCATATTTCATGTGAAAAAGTAAATCAAAAGGGGGCACTTTCACAAAATGTATGAAATAAAAGTTCTTGGGGTGCTAATTATGGTACTGGGACTAATTACAATGAATAAGAATACAATATAATATTGAGATATATACATCACACACAATACTTTTACATTCAATTAAATATCATACTGAATATTTCATTCAGTTTTGACCCAATCTCATGTGAAAAAAGAATAATTGAGAGGACGACTTGTTTGCACACAATAATGTATAAAATATTTGAACAGTTGTTGGGGTGCTAACTATGGTACTGGGGCTTTATTTATACAAAGAATAAGAATACAATATGGTCATTTTCACAGTAAAGGGTGTAACCTTTGATTTTTAGGGTCAACATTTCAAACCACTTAAATATGTTTCTGTTTACTGTACTCATGCATAGAAGCAACTTAAATTCCAGTAAAATAATGTTTCAAGGCTTAAACCTTTTGATTTCTGATAAAAAATTTGACATTTCCATAACATTTTGGCTAAAATCTAAAAAAAAATATATTTTACATAAGCCCAGAAAATTATGACATGAAAGCTGGAATACATGTGAAATCCCATTCCAAAGTAAGTCAACAGATATAAGTTAAATTTTATACCATGTTTTGCTATGTTTGTAATTGCAATTTTGAAAATTTTTAACATCAAGGGTCATTTGCAATGTAAATTTCCCAACCTTAAACACATTTTTAAAGTTTTGATTGGGTTCCTAAAATAATTTGAATGTCTAACTCCATGTTTTGCTATGTTTGTAATTGCAATTTTGAAAATTTTTAACATCAAGGGTCATTTGCAATGTAAATTTCCCAACCTTAAACACATTTTTAAAGTTTTGATTGGGTTCCTAAAATAATTTGAATGTCTAACTTCATGTACAAATACTACTTGCTGAAAGGAACCGGGTTCTTCTTTCCCTGATCTTGTGGCTTAATTTGGGAAGATCTCCATATAGGTCTGCATTTGACCTATGTTCTTTCCAATGCACATTCAGTACAGTTCTTAGCATACGGGTGTAGCAGCCATCCAGACCCTTTGCAAGTTTAGGGGTGATGGTCCATGCTTCGCATCCATAAAGCAGCACTGACTCCACTGTTGCAGCAAAAATACGAAGTTTGAAACTCTTGGTAAGAGTTGACCTCCAGATTTTCTTTAGTTTACTGCACGCCCTCCATGCTGCTGCTTTACGTAACTTGACATCCCTTTCTGTGCTTTTCATCCAAGCGCCTAGGTATTTGAAGTCATCTACCTCCTCTAGTTCTACACCCTCAATTGTTGTGATGCTTTCTCTCCTGTTATTGTAGGACATATACTTTGTTTTACTTCCACCTGTGTTAACAACACAGGTGATCATAAAAGTAAAATATTTGGCTAACTACTACAAGTTGACATGAAAAAATAGGTAAAAAATATCACAATTACCAATTTTCATGCTTTGCTTCTAAGTATTGAATTTCAGTTGTGACAAAAATTAAATTATCACAGCAAGTCATTTTTTTTTGTTTCGGAGGCTTCATGTTAACAATGGTTAAACATTGCAGAAGTAGTTTTTTTGAAAACAACACTGTTGGGATCATCTAAGCTGTTATTTTCTTGTGTATTGAATCAATGATTCCATGCGGCAGATATTGTAGATTTATAACATTGTAATTTTTTCACCCATTTGTAAAGTATGGTGTTATTTGCATGTGAAGCCTCCGAAACGGGCTTTCTTGGGTATCAGTATATTTTTCAAACATTAACCATAATATCAATTTTTTTTTAAATTTATGACATTCTGCACATATGTGATGCAATCAAGCAAAATGAGTCGGATGTCGGGAATATTGATTTTGAGATATAATCAATAATAGTATTCAACTTCCTTTGTATTTTATTGTTCTGAGCAACACTAAAATGGCCATATCTTTGGAACCATAAGTCTAATTATGATGGGGTTTTCAGCAAAATAAAGCTCTGGGAATGGCTGATATAATGATATTGAAAACTGGATTTTGATTTTGATCGACATCAGACTCATTTTGCTTGATCGCATCACATATCATGTAACAATTACAATGCAGATATCAATATGGAACACACCAATTTAGATATGCATAGATGATAATTAACCTTATTGTTGTTTCGGAGGCTTCATTTGTTTCGGAGGCTTCAATTGTTAACGGAAAGTTTGTATTGGGTCCCATTTTCAAACGGTGATATATATCTCCACGATTTAAAAACAAGTGACTTGAGGATCTACTTTGCTACATTTTGATAAATAGATTGGATGAGCTCTTTTATTTATATTTGCCCAAGCTTGCTGAACAGTTTTTTTCGGAGTCTTCAAAAAAGTTAACGGAAAATCGGCTCCTTGAAGTCAAGATTTTATAAAAATTTTAAAAGCTTGCAAATCGACTAATTTTTGTTACCCATTTTAAGTTAAGATATCAACTGTTATGAATCAAGAAGAAGTGAAGAAATAACCAAAGCTATACCCACAAAGTTTGTTAACAATTGTTAACGGAAAATGAAGCCTCGAAACGACAAATCTCAAGTCCGGTTCTCAAAAATACAGGGCTGTTCACAATTAAATCTAATGTGGCAGTGTTTACTGAACATATATGACTGTACTTTCAGGATAAGAAAAATTATCCATGAACTAACTGAAGAAAACAGCAAAACACAGGGTTTTACAAAAATGTTACTGTTTTTTATAGTTTTTCAAAATGGCAATATTAGGTAAATTTAAGCCTGCTAAAACTGAACGCAGTAACTCCCGAAGATGATTATGCTACCCAAGGTAGCTGCTAACTAGATGACTTATGTGGCCAAAAATCATGAAATTCTGTGGCTTTATTAGAACACAACGGATCAAAATGTTAAAAATCCAAAGTTACACCCTTTACCGTGAAAATGACCATATAGTATTAAGATACTACACCACACACAATTTCACTTCAAACAGATACTTCTTACATTACTTAATAAAAGGTTACAATGAATATTTCATTCACAGCAAGAGGCATATATATCTCATGAGAAAAAGGTCCAAATCCTCCACATATCATGGAAATTGTAACCTTTAAATAATGAATCAAACATTCGCTGTTGTAGTGCACCTGCTCCAAGCCTGGGCTCATACACCTGTTCCGAATTTTGATATGCCATAGGCTATGTGTTGTGATCATTTTCGATCAGTGGTTCCTAACAAAGAAAGCATGAGCCAGTTGACCTAGTATAACGGTCATATTCTAACGTGCACTACGACAGCGAATATGGCCATGTGTCTGGAGGTGGTCATCATTTGCGATTCATCACTATTCACTACATTTTGATACTTGCGCATCTGTATCTTGAATCTTTAAAACTATACAGACCCAATAACAGCAAAAGTATACATTTTTGAATCCCAAGGAATCCAACTGTGCAAAAATCAAGTTGGAATAATATAGGTGCATAAGAAAATATATAGGGTAATATATGAAACACCCACAGAATTAGAGAAGGAGAACCGGGACCCCCTATACCGCCACATGGTCAAATCAAGTGCGTCTTTCAAATGCGCCCATCATTCATGTCGCGCTTGCATGACAAAGAATGCTTCGAGCACATTCCGAGGGAAACCGAATACCCCCAATTTTTGATCCATGTCTGTATCAAGATGGTGGTCGAGTCCTGGTTCTCTGGTTTTAATTATGTGGAAACACCTCAAAAGAAATCTAATTTTGTTACAGGCCATACTATCAGCTTTAATAAAATGCACAATTTTGCTATGTTAGGATTGACCAACAATGTGATACAGGGTGAGAAAAAAAAATAGAATGTTTATTAACCGAATGTTTGTTACATTTTTTAAAACATTTTCTTCAGTGTATTCTATATAACTAAAACAACATATAATATTGGATTCCTGTGGTAAAAAGCTTTCCAAAAATTTAAATACTTTTCCTATCTCAGGGTGTATAATTCTCTCTTAATATGCATGTTGTGACTGAAAATCATGGTAAGTAGTGAATAGGGAAAAATTGTGGTGCTTCTGACTTGCGGTTTTCATGAATAGATAAAATTAATAGCTGAATATGAATAATGAATGATACATGTATACATGTAAACATTCATTATGCTTTCAAATCAGACCATATTTAACAGCGCTCTCTAGCTATTCTTTTGATCAAGAAAATCACAATTAGTTCAATAGACCCCCCAAAATGATGAAATTTCTGTTCAGATGCATCATTTGTGACTTTTTTTTTAAACATTAAAATTACCTGATCAAATTCTTGTACATATGTATGTACATTGTAAATGTGACACGATCTGGTCCATGGGTGCCAAAGGCGGCAAATTTGAAACTGAGATAAAGGTCAAAATATGGAGCAAAAAACAATAAAATACGTAAGAAAATAGACATCAAAAAACTTCATAACTTTAGAACCAAGTAAGCTAGAACTTTGGTGTTTTCAGTAAATGATAGGCTATTGTATGTATAATGTAATAATTACAGAAACTCAATTTTTAAATATGCCTCCTTTGGCCTCCATGGATCAGATCATGTCACAAATAAGCACAGCAAATGACTGATGCCTGAATGGTTATTATTTATCACCTGTTCTGCTTGGGAAATGTTATTAGATTTATACTTGATTCCATTGAAACAAATTCTCGAATATCAATATAATGACTATTTGCAAACTAGTAGAAATTGTATTTGAATGAACACAGCTGCCAACAGCGTGACAGTAACATGCGAGAACGCAGGGCCTCGACTTCTACTTTTTACGTTAATTTAATCAATAAGTTAACACTGTATATTTCATTCACATGAGGCATTTTTCATGAAAGGGGTCCAAATCTTCCACATACTAGTATTCATGAAAATTGTAAACCTTAAATGAATCAAACATACATGTATTTATATACAATGTTATTTTACTTTATATTACACAGTACAGAAGATAAACACCCATCCCCATTTAGGTTGACACACTCAGTATCAAATGGGAAGCATTTATAATCCAATGTACATATAGGACATTTGAAACGACTTTACTTAAAAAGTGATTATAGTACAGGGTATAGTTTTCTACAGAAGATACAAAAGATAAAAATCCGCATACATAATACCAAATGGGAAGCAATTTTCATTATCATCCATAAAAGTTAAAGTTAAATCCTTCCCAAGCCTTTTGGCCCATTGGGCGGCACTTATCTCCATTTCATAACCCTAGGCCACATGTCTGCAAGCAGAAAAGCTACAGCAGGGGGTTAGTCCACATGGTACAGTAGCTCCATGTGTTTAACTTTCCCTACTCCATTCTTTCAATGCCAAACGCCTGGCAAGAAGGCAGTAGGTACCATTTTTAAAGCCTTTGGTATGGCCCGGCCGGGATTCGAACCCGCGACCTCCTGATCGTGAGGCGGACGCCCTAACCACTAGGCCACCACGCCGGTGTCACCATAGGAAATCTGAAATCTGCTTAAAAATGTAGTGTAACGAAAGATCACACACTTGATGCACAGTACAGAAGATTAAAAAAAACATAATAGATTGGCTCACTCAATACCAAATCGGAGGTATTTTATTAATAATCCATACAGGAAATCCCTAATCTGCTTAAAAATCTAGTAAATGAAAGAAGATGCACTTTTTGAAGAATTAGCCACAATCTGCCTCAAACTCTGATAGTGATAATTGCAGCTCTTTGCTCAACCTTGGCATTTTTGGCTCCCTAGCCTATAGTTTGACCCAACAAGTTTCCTAGACCCCCCCAAAATGTTAAAATTTCAGTTCAGATGCCCTTATTTGTCGAAAATTTATTATCACGTTTCCACAAGGTGCACCCCTACCAACATTTAAGCCCAAGTCGATGGGAGGGTACTCATCAGTAGCAATGATCATACAGGGGTCACATTTTCGGTTATTTGGTATATATATCAATGACCCCTTTTCTACGCCAATTTTGGTATAATGATGGGTCCTTTCTTCCAAATTTTCACCCCAAATAGCCCAATTTTGCCTAGGTGCAGACAAAAACGAAACCATCGCTATCAGAATCACTATCGGCATCGCTATCAACAATGCTATTAGCATCGCTATCAACATCGCTATCAGCATCGCTATCAGCATGATCGCTGTCATTATCGCTATCAACATTGCTATCTACACTGGCATTTGCTTGTTTCCCCTTCCCATGGGATACACACTTGCATGGCATTGGCACCATACCAAGTTTGCGTTTGTCAAATGTGAATTGATCTTCAGTCTGGTCTGCTCTTCTAACTGCTCTGCAAGCATCCGTATCTTCTTTCACAGTCTGTGCAATCATAACTGAAGGCATGTCACTCTCAAAGTCGCAAAGAACCCTCTTCACTTGGTCAGACTTCGTGATTAGGTAACAGATATTGTCAACCTCGACAAAGTGTGAGATTTTCTCCAACTTTGTGTTAGAAGAAACATTCAACCAGTGATCTTTGGCTGGTTTGTACAGAAAAACTTTGACGGTTTGCCCTATTGTTGTGGAATGTGTTCCGACACGTTTGTCGAAAGTCAATACTCCTTTCACCAACAGATTTCCATGCACCTCAACAACATTAAATGCAGTAAAGCCCAGCTCTTTTCTAACAACTTCCCACTTGTTTTTTGGAAAACTATACCTTTCCATTATGCTCATCATGTCAGGATCATTTTCCGCTACACCGATTGAATAAATACATTCATCTACCTGCATCATGAGGGGACCGTGTCGAATTCGAAGCATCGGTGGGAGGACAATCCATTCATTCTTCTCAGAATCGTATCGAAAGAAATTGTTTTCGGCAATCCAGTCGTAATTCTGAAATATCCGTCGATTTGTTGCGCTAAACTCTTCAAAGCGATGGCCGCCTGCTGCATACAAATGACCAGCATCGGTAACCAGTATTCCAATACAATATTCCATTTGATCTGATGGTATATAGGCAAATTTGTTTGGTACATCACCCAGTTTGGCAAGCTTGTAACATGCTGTTTCGGTACTGCATTTTATTGAAATAACAGAACCCGACTCACCACCATTTACATTTTCACATACTGCAGCTGTGATGGTGTTTCTGGTCGCAAACAAATCTGGGTGACTCTTCATCAATTGGGGTGAAGCTGTATCCATGATATCACTCAACTTGCCAACCTCCTTCATCATTTCTTTACACTCTGGTATTGCCAGTAGCTCATCACCAAGGATCTCCTGGAGTCTGTCAACTGGCACCAAACCAAGACGTATCTCCTGCAGGAGATCAACAGCATGGATTTTACGCTGCTCCCAATCATACTTCAGCCACATCACTGTTCCTTGCAGAATCTGTTCCTCTGTCGTGGTGTCAGTCTCTATTTCTTCATCGCTTAAGATCTCCATCATGACACTTGCAGTGGAATTCTCCAGAAATGCTCTTGATGTAACACACTTCAGAAAGTTCTGGATAACATGGCTTCTGTATATTTGTGCAACTTCTGAGAGATTATTATGATTGCTTGCAATTGACCAGATCTCAAAACAGTCTTCTACTGCAAGCGAATCTTTGACATCTTTCAAGTACTCAGCACATAATTCTACGGCTTTGTTCAAAACCATGTAACAGGCCATTTGTAGAATACCTACAACTGTTTTTACTGAGAGAGTGAAGTGCCCTGTATATGCGAAGTCCAAGATTTGGGCAAAGCTTTCTTCAGATCCAGGAACAGTTATTTCTCTCAATGTACTTTCTTGAAACCCTGATGAGAACATTCCTTGGAAGTAATCACTTGCACAGCTTAGAACTGCTTTGTGAGCAGAAAATCTTTGATCTCCAACAATGATGGTGATGTCGCAGAAGGCTGTCTGACGTCTTAATTCGTTAAGTCCTAATGAGAGATGAGACAAGTGGGATGGGTCTCCCATTTGTTTTACACACTGGTCTTGAACTGACATTGCCATCTTACCATCAACAAGAGTAAGATGTTTAAAAAAATCAAAATTAAATAAGCAACATAGAACATGCAAATAAATGTCTAATGCACTGTATAAATATGGAATAAAATGTATATTTTCCGAGCCAAGTTAAGCAATTGCTTTGACGGATTTACATTCGTCAAGCACAGATTTACCAAGTCCTGAGAGAGCAATCCGTTAACTTGTCTAGGTAAGAACACACACCTTATAACCTAGTACACTTCTCTGTGCATATCATGACTGTTGGTCTGGTGGCATGTAAGGCTTATTGGTCTCCTTCGCTAACTCGTACAGTTGTTCTAATTGTTGTTGTTTAAAACTGTCCAATACAGAGTTGTCTAGATGTTGTCCAACATTGACTGGTTTCTGATCTGCAGATGATGGCAGTGCAGCATTGACTTGTTCACTTAGTGTGTCTGCATAATTCTGAGGGATAAAATAAACAGAAAATAGAGAGAACGAATGAGTGATTGCCAAATTGCAAAATTCTGAGCAAATGCCCAGGCTCTCTAAAGTTTGTTCGGCTATTGAAATAAAATGGTGCGCAGGCTGTTGGACGCAATGCTTACGCTAGGCGTGCATTGCATAATGTATGATTAGCGCATGCTTATGTGAATATATGCCAGCCTGAGTTGGGACTTTATTGACGCGCGCACTCCACGCAGTAACAAAAGCCTTATATAAGCCGAACAAACTTTAACAAATGTCCCCCCAAAAAGGAGCAAGTAGTGGACGGATTTTAGAGAAGGTTGAACCCGAGACCTCTGATTGTAGTTGGAAGTGTTTGTATTGATCGTCTATGTAGAAAGAGTGGGTGGGATAAAGAGTTGAACTTCCAAGTCGTACTTTATAGAGATATATGATTAGGATTGTACAACGACAACATGTATAAGTCTGATATAGTTGTAGCTGTTACTATTGGCAAAAGTCAACTTTCAACTACATGTACATACATGTATGACTTTAGTAAAAGTCGACTATACAAAATGTACCTGTTGTGTCAGCAAGATACAAATTTAAGACAACTTTAAAGTTTGTCAAACAGGTTGTTTTGACATCCATACATAAGGCAAAAAAATTGTTTGCTTGCCCTTCAGTGGAATTTTTGGGGTGGGTTGGTCAGAAAAAATATCTTCTTTCTTAAAAAATGATAATGTACAGGCCTGTAGGCAATGAACATTGGTCATGTGGAAAGATACATCTACACTTCACTTCGGACCTTGTAAAACACAAGATACACCATAGAAATTGAATTGATTCAATTAGAATGACTGCCTACTTACATGCATAAAGACACCAAGTTTATTGGAAACATTGATGCAGGAATGGACAATTATAAATTTTATAATGAGTTTACATGTACAATACTGATTTTGTTCTTCTAAAAGGAAAATATTGCTTGCCAACTTTAGCTTGGAAATGAAATTAGACACAGAAAAAGTAATAAAAAACACATAAAATTATAAACTAAAAACGAAAAAAAAAAAAAAATAAATAAAAATAAAACATGCCTACACTGATTTTGGTCAATTTAGGGTCAGTCAGTGGAGGGCAAGCAAACATTTTTTTTGGCCTAATGTTGCTGACATTGTTTTTTATGTACATAATGTACAAGCTTAACATTGTGATCATTTGTTGCATTGTCACATTTGCCAGCTCAGTTAAGATTAATACCTCCATTAAGATCCATATGTTGATTTGTGTCTCTTGGGCATGAAAGTTACCTTTAGATTTTACTCAAATTATAAGTTCCAAATTGTTGTAATTTTGTGCTGACTAGTTAACTGCTAAAAAAGTCCTGCAACCCTATAATATATGATACATGTATACTATACTTTAAAGGAGTATTTCGTGATCCTAGCATCCTCTTTTTATGACATTTTTTCAGTAAATATCCACTAAAAAAGCTTATTATCAAAATTTCAGGTGATTCCGATTTTGCGAGTTATGCATGGGCAGCATGATTATGTGCATTGCACTGCTCCATAGACAATGTGTTGTAATTTTGTTTGGGTATACCAGAACATAATTCAAATTTCACAATATTTTTGCTGAACAACTTAATCTGGAAGAATTTTTTTGTACAAAAGCATTACATGTTTGTAACCAGAGGTTATTTCCACTGGTATAAAAATCTAAACTTTTTTTGAGAAAAGTGGGGGGGATGATGATGTGGATCACATGCCATTTTAATTAGCATCTGGAAATTAGATCTTATTCCCTTACCGGTATTGTTTTTGCTCTTTGATATGGGTGCAGGTATTTTGATAAGAATGGGAAGGGGTTCACCTGAATGGGGTCGCAAGGCCATACAGGACATTCCTCGTTAAATGTGTCAACTGCCTGTATGTGGGTTTCTGACCAAATTAACCTCATATTTGGCCATTCTAGCACCAAAGTGCAAATTTTTGTATGCTCAACATACCGGTACAAGTAGTCTCAACATACTGTATAATATGGTAACATAGAATCTTACTATAAATAGGGGAATGTTGTATCTATGTGAGTCCATCAAAGGCTCCGTCAGTTTTCATCCAAATGTCGCCAAATTCATACGGGAGATCGAGGACCATACCGAGACGCAAGTGAAGAAATTTGGTTGAAAACGGGCAAGAATTGGCCTCAAAATCAGTAAAAAAGTGAGTTTTTCGGGCAATTATATAGCGGTTGTTTGTTTACAGGCTATACCAACCAACGCGTCCACATGTCTAGCATAAATCGCGCCGTCGTTAGCGAGTCGGCGTATACGACGCGCGGCTACTTGACTTGCACGCACAGTGTACACGGGTGCCCATAGCCAACTTGCGTACGGGGTTATGGTTTAGGATACGGGATGGGGTTAACAAATCGTAAGAATACGGAAGCAAAGCTAAAATTATGAAAAAACAAATAAAATAAATAAATAAATAATTAAATATGAAAAAAAGAAAGCTAAAATAATAAGAACAGAATTAAATATATAACATGTAAATGGGAAATCACGAGGGAAATGTAAGAAAATGCACTCTCTAAATTCCAGGGACTTATTAGAAGGACAAAACTCAAATCTAATGGATTTAAATTTTACTCTAATTAAGATTTGAATTTTAAGTCTTTTCAAAGTTTTGTCCTTCTAATAAGTCTCTTAGACTTATTTTTAAATCTTAGGAATTTAGAGAGCAGGTTTATGGCAATGGGGTTAATAAATAAATAAATAAATAAATAACATATAGAAACGGAAAATTACAAGCTAAGCAGCAACTATTTAAAAAAAGGGGGAATAGATGCACGTAGAAGAAACTGAAAAGGAAGAAAGAAGCAAAGAAAAATGAAATGCAAAAAGGCACAGGTCTAGAAAAAATAACATTTACCTTTTCAATAAGAGTCTACCTGTTCATTAATTCCTCCTGTTTGAGTGAACGCTCCCATTTACTCAACTAGCGGGGACCCGCGCGAAGCGCGGGTGTCCCGCTAGTTCCTACAAATCTTAAACATATGGTACCCGGTACTGAATATAAATAGAAATGATGAAATGAGTGTAACTGTTAAAAGATCATTACCTACCTTCCATTCAACCATAAATTTTGCAGCTTCATACGTTGGGACGTCTTTGTGTCTTCTGAATTCCGCTTTCATGTACTCATCTCCTACAGCTTGTAGCTCTAATGGCAAAGATCTGTGTAGCACCAGGATTCTCTTATACAGACTTCGAACAATTGATACATGAGCACTGGACATGTCGATGTGATCCTGCGAGTGATTGTGTAAGAGATGACAAACAATTTAAAGCTGACATCATATTTGAATATTATAATAGACTTAAAGTTTGTCTTCCAAAGTTGAGGACTTCTTGATCATTATCACTTCAGTCTTTTAAAGCGCACAAATGAAGAAAACCAAATCAACTACTACAATGTTTAAATGTTTCCCTCAAAATTCCCTACAGAGTGTCTTACAGAGCACCTACATGTACATGATGATGTAGCTACAACATGTCAAGATTGATGGCATTAATGATTAACAGTATTTATGCACAATGTTTTAAAGAGAGGGGAGCCATCAAACTGATTGACAGGAAGTGTCATCAGGGGGGGGGGTGGTGTATTGTCAACATAATTGTGATTGATGACAGGAAGTCAGAAAAACAAATTGATTGGGTTATTAGCCCGGGGTTATTAGACCTTCCTGTGAGAACAATAAATGTTCATTTATTCACAACAACAACATACTGTACTGAACAATTTTCTGTTCCATAGAAACAATGGTTGGAGAAAATTTGGGTGACTTTTTCATTAATATTTGACCAGTGATTCGGGCTGAAATTTGTTGGATTCTTAAAAAAATTTAAAAAAATAAAAAACAGGCACACACACACCCCCACTTGAGTTTTCTACACCCTAAACTTTACTCCCATAGAAACCAATGGTCAAGAGAAAAATTACATACAAAGATTTTATGGCATTAAACTTCACTAACAGTAACAATTGTTTTAAAAGAAAATTGGTGATGATTTCGAATGTATGGAGAGCTGGTAGGGCCTACATATCTAAACCAGACTTGTCTTGTCAAAATTTTGTCAAAAGCCATACTCACAATATATTATCACATACTAGTGAGTCACTCATGAGACGGAGGTTTTTTTTTTACTTGGAATTTGCTAATCAACTTTGGATGCAGGTGATTCATTATACATGGTTTCTTTTTTTGGTCATCAACTCTAACTGGCTTTTTGCAATAGACAGACATGCACAGGTCTCGAGATTACTCATCTGTAAGATTGGATTCATATGTCTCATGGGGTACAGGGTGACCCCAAAAATGACAAAAAACATGATCGGTTGAATAAAATAGCTACATTAGGTGCCCATAGCATTTAGCATTAAGGAGATAGCTCAAATTTGACATTAGATTCTGAAAATATGGCAAAGAATAAGCCTAGATTCCAATTTTCAGCTGTATGTATGTTGTTACATGGATGAGACAATCGCACATATGAATTTAGAGGGATTGTGATACATGTAGCAGTTCCACATACTTTGTAGAAAAGCTGCACTATCATAACACTATGCTATTTTGTTTTTTAATTGATGCATTACATGTTGGCTGAATATTTTTGATGAAAGTCAATCTTTGACAAGATATAACTTTGCTTCAGAAAGTGCTTTGACCAAACGGTTTTCAGTTTTGGCTTTCTTTACTCAAGGGCTTTAATTTGATATGAAATGATGCAGTTTGAATGTTGATGGCAAATTTGAATTCACCTTTCCAGTGGCGTAGATTTCTTTTTGACATAGGGGGGGGGGATGGGGTTGGAATTTTTTTATTGAGATATAGATTATATAGTAAATCCGACACCTTTTGGCGACATAATAAGTTTGTAGTACAAATGTGCGCTTAAAGCGCGCGAAAAATATTGTCATTTTGAAGCTAAACTGATGAAATATTGTTCAAAAGTGGAATAAATTTGTGTGTAAAATTTTGGGGTTTGGGGCTAAAATTATGGTTAATTTGGTCAGAAACCCACATACAGGCATCAACATTGGGGGAATGATTGTATGGACCACCACCCCTGGCAAAATATTGGGGGGGTAAACCCCCCCATCCCCGGGATCTATGTGTCGTCTATGCACCTTTCATAGTCTACAATTTGGAACTGCAGTCCATGAGCATTATGCAAATCATGCATCCGTTAGACTCGCTTGCCAGCCTCGTGTCCGCTGTTTGTACACAGAGACTAGCTTTTGCCATTTTGTGTGTCAATGGTAGGCATGTTCATAAAATTTTGAAATTTAATAAATTCATCTTAAAATTGCTTTCATTAAAAAGAGAATCATTTAACTTAAAAATGAGGGGTCAATCATGTATTGTAGGCCTATAATTAGCAATGTTATGCCGTATAAAATTAATATTTTGGTTCTCGTCCGGAGCATTTTCATGAATTGATGAGGGAGGGAGGGGTGTTTTTTTTTTCAGTGTAAAATCAGCATTGTCTGTAGTTTTCGGTCTTTTCCAACAGTGCTCGAGGAAACGATGAGGCACTTTTTTCTTTTTTTTTTTTTCAAATGTGAGATTCTGAGGTATAAACCCCCTAGAGTACCACAAAAAGACTTGGAAGTGGTCCTTGTTCTCTAATAAACTTATTTATATGTATGAAAAATTCATAAATCATTCCAAAGTCTAAAATAATTGAAAAATCTAAAAAAAAAAAAAATCTGACAAATCCCAGAAATTGAGGAGGAGGGACGAGAACCAAAACATTAATTTTGTACGGCCTTATGAGGAAAAGTATGCTCGCCTGAATGTCCCAAAATGGGCCAAATTGTGTGTGCCCAGCATTATCAATGGCTGCCTACATATGTATGTCATAACATGTGTGTATGTATTTTATGGCTAAATTTTTGAGCATGAAGGGCCATTTTACAAAACTTTCGCAAATGTTTCATGAAATGTGGCTTTCATTACTTGATAGTATCAAATATTATTCAAATGCAGATTTTCTAAAAATCATGCAGGTTGGAGTTTTGAGGGTCAAAATCCAAATTGTCTTCATTTTCCTATTCATTGGATTACACAGTTAAGACAGGATCTTGGATCACAACTAAGCTTAATGAAGCCCGCCCTCACATGTTCAAAATGTGATCATGTCTATCAATGGGATTTACACACTTAACGTTTTGCGCAGCTCAAACATTTCAACAATTTTTTTTGCAATTCAGTCAATTTATATTAAATTGGTACTCACATATCTGATCTGCAAAAGATTCATAGTATTCAATGTATCCAAGTAAATTAAACTTGGTATTTCTGATACATAAAAGGTAATTTCCAAGCCGTTGACCCCCCTACGTCTGACGAGCGTGTTCGGTGATGAAACAATGTAAGTCACGAGATGACCATGATGACCCACCTCATTTACAGCCAGTTTCTGTCGTCAAGTCATGTTCGCGATACAGCCATGTTGCACTCTGAGGGCGAGACTATCGACTAATTGGTGACGTCGATAACAACGAAACAAAATGGCTGGTAAAAATTTAAAAAGTGTTTCATCGTGACGATCAGAAACCTCAAAAAACATTTTTGACTGCGCTGGATATGCTAACGATATACAGGTACATTGAAGGATATAAATTGGATGGTAAATAAGCCAAATGTTGCAAGAAATCTACTCGCTAGATTCCTATAAGCGCTGAGCGAGCTCGCAAAAAAAGTACCGTCCCGACCATGCAATGTAAGTAACTAATATTGAAAACGTACTACTACTAATGCACAAATCAATTGTAGTCCCGGCCCCCCGGGGGCCGCGGATAACAGGGACCTACCCGGGGATGTAATTTTGGAAACTGTTACAAACATGCATGCATGTTACAGTCCCGGCTTAGTCCCCGCAGGGCGGGGCACTATTTCTGTGTACATCCCCTGCCAAGTCCCCGCCCCCTAGCCCCGGTGCACCATGTTCAAAGTCCCCGCTAGTGTTCCCCCCGCATACGACCCGGCACAGTTGTGAGTACTCTTCTATTACGTCCCGGTAACACTCAGGGTAGATCCCGGACCTGGCATGTTTGAGAGGCATTACATCCCCGTACACTCCCCCACTACGTCCCCGCACTGCGGGGACACATTGAGCTGTTACATTCTCTTGGTCGGGCTGACGTCACAAAGGGGAAATAGCCTTGTAAAACCAGTGTGCGCATGTGCAGCGCATGTGCAGTTCCCCTTTCTCGAGCTGGTTGCTATGGGCGCGCTTGTGCAAAGGGGACGAAGGGGACAATGTTCCCGGATGTCCGACCGAGTGAATCCCTGGCCAAGTCCCGGCTCGGACCCCGCTATTGCCAGGCCCCTGGGGGGCCGGGACTACAATTGATTTGTGCATAACCATGCGTGATGAATCAGTAAGCTTAAAAATGTTGATGATCTGCAGTACAACATTTTAACTTTAACCAGTCGCCAGAATACAACAGAAACTTACTAAAAATTAAGTAGATCATTCCTAACAGGACTTCAAAAGAAGATTCTTTTGATAAACCACTCGTAATCCTACGATATTCTCTGCCATTCCTTCGTATGCGACAACCAGAGATGGTGATTGTACGTAACAAGACAGATACAGGTACAGATATATGGTATGCTGTGTTTCGCGGGTTTATGAAGCCGGAACCGGAAGTTGAAGTCGTGGGTCGGGGAATCCCTTTGACCTTTAAGCTAAACTCAGTCATCCAAGTGGATCTGTAAAATCAAAGATACTTTGGACCAATGTGGTTTCAGCAATATCTGGAATTCTCAAAATCACCACAATTCTATTTGGCTAAAAAATGCTTTAGGCTGTAGAGTCAAAGACATTGATATGCAAAATTGGTGGAGCGATGTTCAAAACAATAGATTTTGTATTAATTATAAATGTTTTAAAAATGTACTCTCTTTTGAGTTTTACCTCAAAGAATTAGATTTTAGTAATAGGCTAGAATTTTACTTGCCAAACTGAGATGTGGAAACGTTAAATTTCCTAACAATTTAAATAGATTTAGTGTTGACAATGACGCCAAAACTTGTAATCTTTGCCAAAACAATGTAGTTGGAGATGAATTCCACTACCTTTTTGTATGTGATTTCTTCAACTCTGAGAGAAATAAATATTTACATCCACATCTGCTCAAGCAGTCAAATGATACCAAATTATTTGAAATTTTCAACTCAAATGACAAAATGGTGCTTATTGACCTTTGTAAATATGTTAAAGTTATTGGTTCTAAATTTACCTCATAATATACATAATATTCAGTTTATATATAATTTTATATAAATGTATATCTGTATTTCGTATTTTCATTAGCTTTTGTGTGCTTTCATACTGCAAAGTATATTGTCCATTCACCTTACATGTATGTTTCACTTATTTGTCCAAAAAAAATGGCTTTGTATGCTTCCTTTAAGGGATCTAAAATGAGCGTTTATTGCGTTTCGACAGTATTTTCTGTGGGACATGAGAGCACCTCAGACCTATCGAATTGCATTCTGAATACGAAGCATGTCTTTCTGATCTCAAATAATTTTCATTTTTGAAAATCACAATATAATACAAATTTTATGACAAATTATAAAAATTTGATATTTTCAATTTTTGATATATAACAGTCCTCGAAGTAAATTATATAAATCTAATGATATATTCTTAAAGTGCATGTAGCAGGAGGAAAAGCCGACGGTCAATTGAAAATTTTGACCTTTCATATTGAAGATATGGATTTTTCCCAAAAAGACCTTATTTTTGATTGGTGTTTTGGGAAAAAATCCATATCTTCAATACGAAAGGTCAACATTTTCAATTGATCGTCGGCTTTTTATCCCACCTACATACACTTTAAGTATAAATCATCAGATTTATAAAGTTTACTTCAAGTACTGTTAAATATCAAAAATATCAATTTTTAATGATTTTGCCATAAAATGTGTATTAAATTGCGAATTTCAAAAAATCAAAATTATTTGATATCAGAATGACATTTTTCGTATTCAGAATGCAATTCGATATGTCTGATGTGCTCTAATGTCCCAAAATAAATACTGTCCAAACGTTCATACCCCAGCCCTTAACTTGTGTGAAATTTTACATTGTATTTTGTACTATAGCGCCATCTATCTGTTTTATGTGTGTTGATTATCTCTCATAAATAAGCGACTGTTTTTTTAACCAATAGGTAGAGCGATTTTTGTTGCATTGGGCAAAGCGCGCTTGGTCAAATACCAATCGCTCATCGCTCAGTGATGGAGTATGAACTCATCTGCGTGTTGGTTTATCAGCTTTCAGGGGCGTAAATCCATTTTTGAAAGTGGGGGGACACACTGACACCCCACTGACAGTGGGGGAAATTAATAAATACAGTAAAAAATGGACGCAAAGCGGCCATTGCGTCGCGCTTGCGCAACGCAGGGGGGTGTCTGAGGGGGCGCGGATGTGCCCCCTCAGAAGTAAGAAACTGTTGCAAAATGAATACCTAATTGAAGCGATTTGGTGGCCCATTTTGGCACTATTATTAGTGTGTAAAATTTTAGTTTAAAAAAAGCCAAAAATTTGTGAAATGACAGTCCACAAAGCCTTTATTATTATTATTATTATTATTATTATTACAAGGATTTATTGAGCGCATTTCCACAATGTCCAATGCGCTTTACATAATAAAAATACATACAAAGTACAACTACAAGCTACAAAAATACATATCAAAAGCCTTATATAAAAATGGCAATATTACCAACTTCAACAACAAAAATATACATAAACATATCTGCATGGAAATTCAAAAGAATAAATTATTATAATATTAAAACCATTGTATTTATATGAAACATCATTAAAAACCAACATACATAAAAGTAGCCAAAAAATTAAAACAAATGACTACGGCTTAAACCTTTGGGAAAAGAAACGTTTTTAAAAACTTTTTAAAACATTGCACATTCTGAGCGGCGCGTACGTGCACATGCACAGGCAAGTTGTTCCATAGTCTGGGCCCTAAAACGGAAAATGACTTGGCCCCAAAGGAACGTTTAGTACGGGGTATGGCAAGACGAGTTTGATCTTGGTTAGATCTGAGCCCTTAAGCTTGACGGCCTGAGTTGTATTTAGTTAAGACATCTTGTAAATAAGTAGGTGCAGAACCATAAACACAATTGTACACATGCACTAAGATCTTGAATTCAATTCTCTGCTGGACCGGCAACCAATGCAACTCACGAATGAGTGGGGTCGCGCTGGTGCGTTTGCTGACCTGATAAATAAGACGTGCCGCACGATTTTGCAGCTTTTGCAGACGCTGAACATCAGAAACGGACAAACCTCCAAGCAAAGAGTTGCCATAGTCCAGCCGAGAAAGAATCAAAGATCTCACTGAGTGTGCACAAGTAGAACGATCAATATAACGACGAATCCTATGTAAATTTCTCAAATGAAAGTTTACACTTCTACACAGAGAGCTAACTTGATTTTTCATTGAAAGGCTATTATCAAAAACAATGCCAAGATTTTTAATGGAAGCAGATAGGGCAATCACAGATCCACCGATTTTCAAATCAAGGTGAGATACAGCATTTGCATGCCTAGCAGATGCAATCAAGAAAAGCTCTGTCTTCGAATCGTTTAACTTTAGCTTGTTTGCAAGCATCCACGATCGTATTTCTGCAATGCAATTGGTAAGCCTACAACGTGCAGCAGCTGTATCTTCCTCAGATTTAGGATTGAAACTAATGTAGAGCTGCGTATCATCAGCATAAATGTGATAAGCCACCTGAAAACGCCTGATAATATTAGCGACCGGTTGCGCATACGCTGTGAAAATCGGTGGACCTGCGACTGACCCTTGTGGAACACCAGAACACAAACCCTGTTACTACGATCCCTAAGGTAACTATTAAACCAATTCTTGGCAGAGCCTGTTATGCCAAACTCCCTCTGCATTCGATCAACAAGAATATCATGATCTATTGTATCGAATGCAGAGGAAATGTCCAAAAGGACCAACATTATTGCTTTACCTTTGTCAAGTTCATTCAACATGTCGTTTTTCACCCTAAGGAGAGCAGTTTTCTGTACTATGGGAAGCTTTGTATGCTAACTGATATGTTTCAGTGAGATTGTTGTCCTGGAGATGATTATTGAATCTAGAAACAGCCGGATACTCTATGATTTTACCTAGAGTAGGGAGGTTGGAGACAGGGCGGTAATTTTTAAATAAATCAGGATTGAGAGTGGATTTTTTAATCAAAGGTGTGATAACTGCTTGATGAAGAAAAAGAGGGAATGAACCAACTCTGAAAGAATTGTTGATAATGGACGTGATGATTGGCAACAATGTATCAACGCAACGTTTCAATAACCAGGTGGGGATTGGATCAAGAGGACTGGTCTTGTTGGGAAGATTAGAAATTATTTTTCTAACCTCATCCTCACTCACATTAGCAAAACTTTCTAAAACCTGTACACAGTTACTCTTATTTTCATAAGAAATATTGCACAACCCATTATTTACATTCAGCAGTTCATTGGCAATTTGACAATCAATTTCAGAAGAAGCATCCTCCACCATGTTCATAGAATCAGAAATATTACAAACCATCAATTCGTTTGAACTAGATATATCACTTACATCGTCAATACTTTGCAAATTACACTGTCCATCAAGCTCAGACCTGATATTAGACACTTTATCGCTAAAATAATGAGCAAATTGATTGCTAAGAGCTACATTGGAACTACACGCAGGTAGTTTATGAGGTGATGAATTGAGAAGTGTGTTTAGAGTTCTATACATGGTTTTAGCATTTGCATTATCTAAAGTTTCTTTGAAATAAACAGTCTTACTATTCATAATCATTTGGTTAACTTTAGAGTTCTGTGCAACAAATTTATCGCGATCTTCATTTGATCTAGTCTTCCTCCACATGCGTTCAAGGGCTCTTCGTTCGCGACGTGCATTTCTTACATCATCAGTATACCATTTTGGATTACTAATCAGTTTCTGCGACCGCGTCTTTTCAGGACAATGTTTATCAAGAACCTCGCGAATTGAACGGTTGTATAATTCAGCTTGAGCGTTCGGATCATCCATAGAGAGAATACACTGCGTTGCCAAGATCAGAAGTAAAATATATCAAGTCCAAGTCTTTATATGACCTGGAGGTAAATACTCTTCTTTCAGGAGGCGGTTTTAACCTGTTAATTCTACATTGGATCATATGATGGTCGGATCCATACCTAAATGGCAAAACAGTGCAAGACGAAAGAAGATTATCCTCCGGATGACAAATAACATGATCAAGTATGTTACCACTGATATGCGTTGGTTTATCAACATATTGCTTCAAATCATGCTCTGTAAGGGATGTGAGGTACCTTGAAACATCAGGTTTAGATGGTTTGTTAACGTGAACATTCAAATCACCCATTATAAGTGGTTTACCGGGAAGAAAAGATACTACACTTAGAAAATCATCAAACTCTTCATTAAATCGAAGATGAGTAAAACCATTCGTCTTTGAGGGTGGGGGTCGGTAAATGCCAATTAACCTAATGGCTTTTGAGTTATCAGTTACAGAAACATGTTCAAAGTTAATGGTGTCGACTCCAACAGGTGACAAAGACAGCTTCAAACTGGTCTTACTGATTATGGCAATACCACCGTGCCTGTCACCAGGTCTTGGATGACTCAAACATGTATAGCCAGATGGCGTGAACTCATTTATTATTACAGGGTCTTCTTCTCCGAGCCAGGTTTCCGTTATCATTAATACATCCACATCTTTGTCTAAAATGTATTCGTGAACAGTTGTGGTCTTTTTGCCAACAGATTGCGCATTCCAGTGATGAATATCAAGACATTTTTTGCAGTCAAGTTCAATATGCACAAGATTATTTTGGTTTACGCCGCTATGTTCATTATTATATTGTTTAGTTATACGATCATGAGTTTGTACGATTTGGACTTTCGTGGAAAAGTTTTCCCTAGGCCTATAAATGACATAAATTGGCAAATGTGGAAAGCAGGAGTGAAAATGGCTACCGTAAAATGGGGTAACTTCGGTCAGCGGGGTAACTTTGGTCGGTCAAAAACATTTTTTTAAATGGTCATATTTTCGTACAGCAATATTGTTTTCAGTAATATTTGGTATCAATTTGTTAAGAAATATATTTGGAAGAAATTATATTCACTCCTGTCCAATTTCCTCGAAATTTACGAAAAACTCAGGATTTTTGACAAAAATGAGCATTTTTTTACATTTTTTTCAGTAAAAATAAAAATCGATATTTGTGAGCAATGATGTGTGCTTGATTAATTTTACAAGGGGTAAAATGTCACAAAAAACAAAAACTTGCCCATATACAGCGAAGATCAATTTTTTTGATTTTTTTTTCTTCATGGAATGTAATACTCTGACCAAAGTTACCCCAAATGCGGGGTAACTTTGGTCAGGCTATTTTTAACCCCTAGGGCAGGCTTACAAAATTATTGAAAAATCTTTTTCAACTTCAAGGTGTAGAAGGGAGCCATAATGTCATAAAAAAAGAGTTTTTTTTTTTTAATTAGAAATGTAATTGGTTTTGTTTGGAAGCAGTGGTTTAAAAACTCTGAAAAGTGCCCAAAGTTACCCCATTTTACGGTACTTGTTTAGCCACTACACAGGGGGTGTCTGAGGCTATTGTGAGTAGCCTTAGTCATGTCCCTCGACTAATTATTCGTCTCAAAGAAAGAGCTTCAAAGGTCTGAACCAAATGACCAGCGTGGCTGTGGATTCAACCTACCATGGCGATTTCTGCCATGAAGATATAGGGTCGATAGCAGAATTATTGTGCAGCCACTGTGACATACCTGTGCATCATAATACTAATCATGGCGTGTCCGTCCGTCCGTCCGTCCCCAGACAAACGAGTCTATGTGAGCAATTACAGAGTTTCCAAAACAATAGGAAAGAAAAGGAACTAGACTTAGCTGTGGTCTAAGACCACGAACACAGCCGTGTTGTGACCCCTTAATCACATTTGACCCCAAAATATATGAAAACCCCATAGACATTGGCTAATGTCAATGCACGTGTCCACGTGGCATCACTTTGCTAAGCTTTTTGTGGCAGAAGGGGCATTTGAAGGTATTTCGGTTTATACCGGAAATGACCCCTTAATGACCTTTGACCCCAAATCTGTGTACACCCCATAGACACTGTGTAATAACAATGCATGTGTGCAAGTGGCGTCACTGTCATACAGAATCTGTGGAAGAAGATGCATTTTAAAGGTATTTCGTTTTATACCGGAAGTGACCCCTTAATGAGATTTGACCCCAAATAAAAAATACCACATATACATTGGGTGACTGCAGATCACGTGTGAACATACCGTTACTGTCCCGTGTTTTTGCTTATAAAACTTTTTAAAGATATTTCGTTTTTTACCGGAAGTGACCCCTTAATGACCTTTGACCCCAAATCTGTGTACACCACATAGACTCTGGGTAATAACAATGCATGTGTGCAAGTGGCGTCTCTGTCCCACATAATTTGTGGAAGAAGATGCATTTTAAAGGTATTTCTTTTTATACCGGAAGTGACCCCTTAATCAGCTTTGACCCCAAGTAAAAAAAATACCACATATACATTCGGTGACTGCAGATCATATGTGAACATACCGTTACTGTGCTATGTTTTACTTAGCTAATAAAAATGTTTGAAGGTTTTTCGTTTTATACCGGAAGTGACCCCTTAATTACCTTTGACCCCAAATCTGTGTACACCACATAGACTCTGGGTAATAACAATGCATGTGTGCAAGTGGGGTCGCTGTCCTACGTAAGTTGTGGGAGAAGATGCATTTTTAATTGAAATCACGTTTTTGACCCCTGTGACCCCTGCGTGACCTTTGACCCCGCGAGTTCCATGTGACATGTAGGGGCATGGTCAATGATTATTGTGACCAAGTTAGGTCAAAATCGGTGTAAGTATGTGAGTGCTAGAGCAAATGTAATGGTTGACAGAAGAAGAAGAAAGAAGAAAGAAGAACTAGACTTAGCTGTGGTCTAAGACCACGAACACAGCCGTGTTGTGACCCCTTAATGACCTTTGACCCTAAAATATATGAAAACCCCATAGACATTGGCTAATGTCAATGTATGTGTGCACGTGGCATAAATGTTTTTTTTTTTTTTTTTTTTGGGCAGAAGGGCATTTTGAAGGTTTTTGTCTCAGACCGGAAGTGACCCCTTAATGACCTTTGACCCCAAATCTGTGTACACCCCATAGACACTTGGTAATAACAATGCATGTGTGCAAGTGGCATCACTGTCCTACGTAATTTGTGGGAGAAGATGCATTTTAAAGGTATTTCGTTTCATACCGGAAATGACCCCTTAATGACCTTTGACCCCAAATGAAAAAAATACCATATATACATTGGGTAAATACAATTCATGTGTGAACATACCATCACTCTCCTATGTTTTTCTTAGCTAATAAAAATTTTTGAAGATATTTCAATTTATACCGGAAGTGACCCCTTAATGACCTTTGACCCCAAATCTGTGTACACCCCATAGACACTGAGTAATAACAATGCATGTGTGCAAGTGGCACCGCTGTCCTACGTAATTTGTGGGAGAAGATGCATTTTAAAGGTATTTCGTTTTATACTGGAAATGACCCCTTAATGACCATTGACCCCAATTAAAAAAATACCATATATACATTGGGTAAACACAATTCATGTGTGAACATACCATCACTCTCCTATGTTTTTCTTAGCTAATAAAATTTTTTGGAAGATATTTCGATTTATACCGGAAGTGACCCCTTAATGACCATTGACCCCAAATCTGTGTACACCCCATTGACACTGAGTAATAACAATGCATGTGTGCAAGTGGCATCACTTTCCTACGTAATTTGTGGGAGAAGATGCATTTTAAACGTATTTCGTTTTATACCGGAAATGACCCCTTAATGACCTTTGACCCCAATTAAAAAATACCATATAAACATTGGGTAAACACAATTCATGTTTGAACAAACCATTACTCTCCTATGTTTTTCTTAGCTAATAAATTTTTTTAAAGGTATTTCGTTTTATACCGGAAGTGACCCCTTAATGACCTTTGACCCCAAATCTGTGTACACCACATGGACACTGGTTAATAACAATTCATGTGTGCAAGTGGCGTCGCTGTCATACGTAAGTTGTGGGAGAAGATGCATTTTAGTTGAAATCACGTTTTGACCCCTATGACCCCTGTGTGACCTTTGACCCCACAAGTTTCATGTGACATGTAGGGGCACGGTCAATGATCATTGTGACCAAGTTAGGTCAAAATCGATGTAAGCATGTGAGTGCTAGAGCAAATGTAATGGTTGACAGAAAGAAGAAAGAAGAAAGAAAGAAGAACCTGTAAGAAAAAAGACACAGCCGTGACTAACGTCACGGCTGTGTAACTAGATCTGGCTACAGATCTGGACCTAGCCGGGGCCGGAAATGCCAGTCTTGACCTTTGACCGCTTAACCTTGACCCTTGGGGTCATAAATATTTTCAACATGTTACCCCTTAATGACCTTTGATCCCGAATCTACTGCAGGCACTGGATAGTAGCAATGTATATATATATGTGAAAGCAAAGTCAATTTGCTGTTTACTTTTCGAAATGAACAAAATTCATTTTTGGTTTTTGACCGAAGTCACCCCTCACATGACATGATCTCAAGAATAGAGAAGATTCAAATTATAACTGACAGATAATGTATTTTGTAAAGTAAAATATCATGGTAAATAATGATGAGGTAAAATATACCAGATATTGCGATAGGTCTACATAAAAAATACAACAAACAGAATACAAAGAATACAGGAGTATGATTTTCTGTGATGTCTTTGGTACATTTAATCAGTCATTTGTACGGAATCGAAATGTAACAATAATAATAATAATATTTGATAATAATAAAATAATAATAATAACACTAATAATAATAATAATAATAATAATAATAATAATAATAATAATAATAATAATAATATACATTTCTCAGTAACCATGTAGGGGTACATCACAGTTAAAAATGGGAATTTGCTTTAAATTTGGCCAAAATCAGATGAAAATTTTGGTGAGTGTTGACAAGTTATAAATTAAAAGTAAAATTACACTTATTTCCCAAAATTTTGAAAATAAAAATCCGCATTGGGGCCGATTTACAACTCCTACACATGGTACACGCTACAGGAACCCGTCGGCTACGAACTTGTTTGTTTGTTGTTATTGCAGCGGCAATGTTTTAGCCCCGCCCATAACTTTAAGTTTCGCTGATGACTGTAAACAAGTTCAGTATGTACGTACATTATACATGTACGGAAATGCGGCGCATACATCGGTACGTATCGCGGCAAAGATCAGAGCAAAATGGTGAATACAATCCAGGACAAAAACTACGCATATCGCATGACAGTCGGAAGCGAAAAGATGAAAGGAGGGTATCAGGCGGGGTATCAGGCTCGTCTGGACATGCATGCCGTGCGCGTAGAAAACTGAGTGAAATGCAACGTTCTACATGTGAATTTAATAATAATGCATAACATTTTCAAAACAAACAGAAAATTACATATTTAAAAACTAAAATTTTCTGGTGCAAGCAATTTAGCACACGTTTTCTTAATCTTTTTATCACAATTACATAATTATAGTTATCAACACGTTATAGAATTGTTTTGGATTATAAAGGTTTTAGTTTTATGTTTGTTGGGAATCTGTAATTTGTCAAGACTATTGTATATATATTATACAAAGTTTGTCATCGTTGCCTGTAAAGGATAAGGTTCAAGCACTAATTGTTTACAATCAGGAGCAAAAAACAAAGAGAATAAGAAGACCGATTGATAGCAATTTGTACATTATACACATACACCAAACCCATTTCTGAGAAGTGCACCTGCTAATTTCAAAAACACCCTTGTTTGTGACATAAATAGCAAAAAAGGAGCGCAGCATTTGATACACAGCTAAATAGAATTTTATATTTCATTCACTCACTAGTGGGGGAGGTTTTATTTGTTAAAACTTCCACGTCCCCTCCTGAGTATCAAATGGTGCGCCCATAACAGCCTACGGGAGCTGGGAGTGGTATACCAAAAACACAGGTGTACATCATTTCCCCAGGTTAGTGAGGTTACTAGACCCTATGCACAAACGTACCGCGCACATAGCAATGCTCTAAAAAAATTAACCCTCGCAGATGGTCTGTGAACATGAACATAGTCATCGAAAAATATAACAAAATCAAAACAGCTGATTTTACATTATTATTTTGCTTGTTTTATGACAAAATGTATCGCAAAATATTTACAAGACATGTGCAAAACAAATTTGTTTGTTTTCCCAGTCATATCAAGATGTACAGTTTTTTTACAACCTTATCAAAGTGTCATAAATGGCTTTAGAAAAAATTGCGGTTTCACTAATTAATGACAGATGGGATTTTCTTTCGTAGTGATAAACAAAAATAATAAACAATTTAGCACAATTCACAAGCCTTATTCAGTTTAATGACATTAAAAAGTCCCATGCAGTGATCCGAGCGAAATGGAGCTATAGAGAAATTACATTTTCATGTAAAATGTCATATTTTGTCTTGAATACACAGCTTTTGACTCAACCACTTGCAGTCTATGTTAGCACATGTATACTACTAACAATGGTGTAAATAACTGAATTTTGATAAAAATCTTCTGAATGAGCAAATCACTGAATGGGTCTTTAATATCAACCAACAAGTCATTCAATGTAATTATTACATTCAATAGGATCACATGAAATATACAGCTGTATCTTAAAAGATTAGTAACAATATGGCACACAAGTACAGAGTTGGCAAAAAAGATATATTTGTTTTACATTTAAAAACAAAATAACAACAGACGCTGGACGTGGGCTACAGACACTCGGCTGCGGCCAGAATAGATACTTTTCGTCCCCAGTGCAAATGTCATTCACCATAGTTTATAATTATTTCAAAGGAGAAATAGGCAAATAGCACTCAGGTAAAAAGAAGTGCGAAAGTTTATGAAGTAACAATACAAGCTCACCGTTTAGCTTCCATGAGTCTAATTCAGGAAACAAACACGAAATAGAGATAATTTGCGCTCACAGAGCGCAGACAATCGCCAGGCATGTAACTCTTTAATGACCTTTTGATCTGACATTTGACCTTAATGTTTCCCAGGTCACGAGGTTTGTTGTCATCAAAATTGAGCCTCGTACCCATTACAGATGTCCAAAAAATGCATTTCTAAAATATGACCTCTGCATGACCTTTGACCTGACCCCTGTAAAATGTTCCCCTGGTCATGAGATTTGTTGTTACCGAGTTTGAGCCCCATACCCCTTATGGATGTCGAGATAATGCAATTGTAAGATTCTACCCCCTTAATGACCTTTGACCCCAATTCTTTGTACAACTTTTAGACACTGGCTAAAGGCGATGCAGGTATGCAAGTGACGTCATTGTATTATGTAATTTGTGGAAGAAGAAGCATTTTTAGTGAAAATCTTATTTTGGCCATAATGACCTTTGGATGACCTTTGACCTCGAGTTGGTCATGTAACATTTGTGCCCCTACCCAATGGTCCTTGTGACCAAATATGGTTACATTGGCCTGAAGCATATGGCTACAATGGCTTGTTAAAAGTTTGACAGAAGAAAGAAAGAAAGAAAGAAAGAAGAACTGACCAAAAACAGAACACTCGCAAATTGGAAATTTGCGATTGTAAATATATTCCAGCATAGGAAATCATTCCCATGGATGCAGTAAAACTTTTTACGAAACAGAATTACTGCAAAAGTCCATACACTGCTTTGTTCTAGTCTCAGGCTCTGTCCGACATATTCACGCTCAAAAGCACAGGAAATCCATTCAGCAAATTGAAGCACAAAAGTAATTCCAGGTTAGAAAGTCTACTTTCCAGGATAGATCCATCCATAACTGCGCTCGCACTCCATCAGACGCAGTTCCGTCTTCTGGATTTTGGTCAGGATATGCTTGAGTTATTATCCGAGTTTGACGGGGCGCTTTCAGCGGCAAGTCCTGGCTCTTGGTCGCCGTAACCTGTTGCCTAACTTAATGGTGGACGGGTCACGGCACATTTATACTATTTAAAAGTTTATAAATTCCAATGGTAAAAATCCTTTTAAATTCATATTTTTTCCTTGCCACGTTCATTGTTGCTATTTAAAGCTATTTTGATAACCAACTTTAGTGCATACATGACCCTTGGTGGATTCAGGCGGATTCCTCCGGCGGTGTTTGCGAAAGATGCTGCAAAAAAATCATAGAAAAACAAAAATAGAAATAATTTTTTTTTTTTTTAAACATTTCCAATGAATGAATGAAAATCAATGGTCATCCACTGGAATTATGGAAAATGTTGTGCCTCATAACTGCTAAATTGTTGATCGACAGTATATAAAAGATATACATATTTCAATAGAAAAGATTTGATGAATCCATCTGGGAGGTCAAATTTGGGTAAAAATGCTAATTTCTTGAGAAAATCCTAAAAAATGTATCAAAAACTAGAAGTATCTAGGATCAGTTTCACAAAAAATATTTGGGCGAAAACAAGGTTTTTTTATGATTTTTGAGCAAAATTTAGCATTTCTTGATGACTTTTGGTGAAAATTTGGTGAAAATTTTTTATTGACCTTGGAAAGAATCTGGATGTCTTTCAGGTTTCACTGAGGAATTAATCATATCAATCAATTATAACTGTAATTAATCAAATGAAAAAGTATACTTACAAAATATTTTTTTTGTTTTTTTTGGGTTTTATGTCTTGGTACTGATGTGCTATTAGGAATTTGGTCCTCGAGAGTCTGATTTGTAAAACATTCCTCGAATCTTTGGTTATTCTTTTGTGACAGATTTTCTTGAATGATCTTGAAATCCCAATTTGAAGACTTACTTAGTTGCAGAGCATATTCCGTAAACGTGGAAAGGCTATAAACATAGGGACCTATATTGACCGAATTCTCATCAAGTTTGTCGCCTAGTAGGCCTATAAATTATAGGACCTATATTCATGATAAGGCCTTGGTCTGGTTCATATGAAGTTCTATAGGCTTAGCCCTGGTCCCATGGACGTGTGTTGGTCTGGAAAACCTTTAAGGAAACAAAAAAAAAAAAGGTAAATGTAATATAAAATTTTAACCAATATCAGGGATTTGGACACATATAATTTGATATCAGAACAAATCTAAGATTACAGTAGTATCTCTGAAGACACAGGTTATTTTATGAACAGATTCATTTTAGTTTTGGAAATGGACAATGTAATTGTATCTATGATTTTTATTAATCAAAACAACGAAGTACCGTATAATGGTCATTGCAGCCTCTATACTGTTTAAGGTTTTGATCAGGGCTGCAGTTGGACTATTCATTGAATATTAAAGAAAGAGTATTTTGCAAGTTTTAACTCCCGGAATTGGTCTTGGTATTAAATGGGTTATAAAGTCATATAAGTCAACATAATCAAAATGTACTTACAACATACATGTAAATTGGCCATTGTTTTCTTGGTACTGCATGCGTCGAAACAGAATTTCATCCTCAAATCTCATTCTATAGTATGTTATTGTCAATATTAAGCATGTTTGGTCGATGACCTGCCCCGTTGTAATATTCCATAGTCTTGGTGTGGCCTTCTTCTGTCCGATGATGTAGAAGATCGTATATAGCATCGTACGATACCAAAGCTGTCGACTGTGCCATGTCCCCTGGGAGCTGAGCCGATATGTCTGTGGTTGTTATTTACGTGAGATGTGGCCTATACTCCTTCTGCATTTTCAAGGGTGAAAATCTTGCCAGGTGATGGGGTCTCGTTGGGGCGCGGCGGTGGTGAATGGAAGGGAGGTGGGGGGGGGGTAGTGGAGTAATTTCCACTACCCTGTTCCTGTTCTTGACATTTCATTGGTAAAGTTTTTGTTCTTCAAATTTCTTTATACAGTAACAATATCAATGTTCGTTATTCAATCACAGTCTTATAACTCTTCTACACTATTTGGTTTGTTCATTGATCAAAATTTAATTCATATAAATTATTCAAAATTCCTTTAAATATCATGCTCCTATTTCTATGTTTCTAATTTAATTCATATATTATTCAAAATTCCTTCAGGTGTCATGTTCCTATTTCTATGTTCCTAATTTAATTTCCACTACCTTGTACTTGTTCCTGTTCTTGATATTTCATTGGTAAAGCTTCTGTTCTTCAAGTATCTTTACTGTAATAATATCAATGTTTGTTATTCAAACTCAATCTTCTAACTCTTCTACTGTCCCTAATTTAATTTCTACTACAGTAATAATATCAATGTTAGTTATTCAAACTCAGTTTTACTCTTCCATACCATATCGATAGTTCATTATTCAAAATTCGTTTAAGAATTATGTTCCTATTTCTATGTCCTTAATTTCCACTATCCTGTTCCTGACATTTCATCCATGAAGTGTCTGTTCTTCAGGTTCCTGATTACCAGATTGCTAATACCTAATCGCGATGAATGTTGGATTGTGGTACGAATAATATGTATTAAGTACAGATGCATAATATAATGCGGGACATGGTTTTATGTAGATATGATCAAGAAGGGTGCCACCAGCAGTGGTAGGATCTGTGATAACTTGATGGTATTGGCTTAAGGACTGGAAATCATTTGCTCTACCTCCCATTAAATTGTGATTGAAGTCGCCAACAAATACTGTATAATCTGTATCCAGTAAATCAGTTTGTGCAGTGATGTTATTCATTTCTGTACAAAATGTGCCCGTACTAGTTCCAACGGGTTTGTATATTACGGTAATTAGCATGTTTGTGTTTCCATGTGTCCTAATTGCAAGTGCATCACATACATCGCTTGGAATGGGCACTACTGTGTAGTTGACACCATTTTGAATGTAAATTGCCACACCTCTGCCTCGAGTAGAACGTATTGCTTCTAAAGAGTAGCCTTCTATTACAAGAGAGTCTAGGCTACTAATGTCTGTCAACCATGTTTCTGATAAACAAATAACATGTGCTTTCCTAATTTCTGTATTGCTCTTCATGTCTTCGATGTGTCGACGTAAGCTCTGTATATTATGATGAGCTATTATGAAATACTTATTCTGATCGATGGGTAGCATAGGATTGGCATTGGATAGATCACAAGTAGGCATCTCTGCAACATATCGTGCTACATCTGGATTGCAATAGATCCGGGAAAAATCACAGTTGGTTAAATGCATTCCCTCTAAAGTTGTCACTCGACTAAGTGCAACGTATGCCATTGATTCTTTGAAACATTTCATAGAAATCACAGCTTGTTCAGTTGTCAGTCCTTGGACTTTGTGAACAGTAACAGCCCAAGCAAGTTTCAATGGAATCTGTTCTCTTGTGGTAGTGAAGTTTCTTCCTTTCAATTGAAATGTTTCCTTGCGTGGCATTATAGCGACACACGATACGTACTCAGGTGGTATAACTTGTGATGATCGAGCCTTCCTTCCAATTTTGTCACTGTCAAACCTGACATAGACAGCCTGTGGCATGTTCTTGGAGTTACCGAATTCAATTCCTTTAATGGTACCAGATACTCCATTACAAAGACCATCGGGAACATCAATGTTAGCTATTAGCATAGTTCTAGCACCTACTGCTAACTTCAGATAAGGTACAAGTGATGTGTCGTCTTTTCGACGTGATGTGTCATGTGGTGTTTCGTGGACTTTGATCACTCTGCCACCCTTTTGGTCAACGTCTTCTGCTTTGATAGTAAATGTTTCCGTGTTTAGTGAAGCTAACTTTGTTTCATTGTGACTGTCAACATCCACGTTGAGGTAAAACAAGTGTAACGCGTCAGAAGGTGCTTGACGAATGTGCTCATGAACTATGCGGGAACGTAAGAGTTCCTTGTCTGCTTCTTCTAGTGGTTCGTTTTTTTTCCGCACGCGAAGTCGGTTCAACATTTGGGCAAATATTGCATCATCCGCTGTCGCATTATTTCAGTTAGTTCAACTTTCTCAAACAGTGAATTCCACAAGTCTTTCAAGGGTTCTTCGTGTGGGAAACACAAAGGTGTTGGTGGACTTATCGGTGGTAATTGAAAGAAATCTCCTACTGCCAGGATAGAGACATTGCCAAAGTAGGAAGTGTATGATGTTCCTTTGATTTGTTGTAATCGTCCGTGAATGTAGGATAGCTGAGTAGCACTAACCATAGATATTTCATCTATAATTACAAGCTGTACGTGTTGATACTTTGTGCGGAGCGTGCTGAGACTTTGTTCTCCAAGAGGTTTGTAATCTTTGGCCATTCTAATACCTGTTTTTAAGGCTGTACAGATGGTTTGACCAGAAATGTTATATGCAGCTGTTCCAAGATGTGACATTAATAGCACAGTTACATCATCAGCGGACTCGGTCATTGTTGCAAATTTCTTTTGAGCATAGTAACTGATGCATCTGATCACATGCGATTTTCCAGTTCCTGCACCTCCAGTGAGGAAGATATGAAATGGGTCTATTCTGTGATTTCTGGCTTTTTCATCGCACCATTTAGCAACATGATTAAATAACTGTCGTTGTTTATCATTAAGCTGACGCATCATAGTCTCTGCCTGTTCTTCAGTTATATCTGGATTACGGGTTTCAATAGCACACCTTGGTAAACCTGCATCACGTTGGCCAGGTCTATTTCCTGGTTGAAGTTCAGGAACTTCAATTTCAGCTAAGTCATCATCTGAGTCTTCGATTCTGACATCTTTTAATCTATCATCAATACGTTGCTGCTCAGATTGTGGAGCAATTCCTGCCCAAGCATCTTCCATATTTTCTACTTCTTGCAGTACTTCCCCCGCGTCATCTAGTTCATCTGTTTTCGGTTCGAATTCTGACATGTTTTGTTCAACCACGTCTTTAACTCGTAGTCTGTCATTGTTGATAGTTGTGTATCCAGTCATATGATAACTTTCGTAGGTGGGAACACTATCTGGCTTGATATTTGGACTCCTATGAGGAAGGTACAAGCGTAGCATATTCATATGATACCTCTCACTGTCTTTCTTTTTTGATACCCTTGGGTAACGAATGACAGCTGGCTTTCCTTTACGTTCTTTCATCTTGATGCCATGGGTGTTCAACTGTATTAGTTTATCACGACGATCAGACGCTTCGTCATCATCGGTTTCATCATCTACGTTATCATCTGGGTCTCTATTGATATTGTCCGATTTGGCCGACACTTGATAGTGAGTTGAGTAAAACGTGGCCATGCACATGTTGTTGTACTTTGACGTACTTGGTCTATCAAGATATTTTTCAATTTGAGTAGTCTGCCATACTTGCTCAGAATTACCTGCATTTGCTTGTAGTTGTGTCAGAGGTAGAGATATCCGTTGTCCGTCTAACGCAGTTTGCAGAAACATTACTTTTCGTGTGCTATTTCGCAAAGGCATACTGCAGATAAGGTAGATTGCTCCCATGACACTAACTTCTCTGTTTTGGAGGTAGATACTTCCAAGCTTTCGTAATTGCTGTATGGCATCATTGTTTCCTTGTGCTGCTTCTTTCTGGGCATTTCTGAGCAAGTCACCCATTTCTCTTTCTGATTTAGTAATGTAGGAAACAATATACATAACGCATGCATATGGATCGAGTACATATTAAATATCCATGTTGCCATTCCAGCAGCGAATCAGGTCTGGATTGTAATTGTTGATCCATTGGTCTTCAAGACGCCTTTTTAGGTACATGGTTTGCCGCTTTGAAAGCGTCTCTAGTGCCTGTTCAAATTCGTCTTGTCCAATTCCAGCTAAACAAAGAACGTCATAAAAATCTGCAAAGTCATGATCAGGATTCTGCAAAAGTTCCCAAATGTTGTTCAGCATATTTTTTGCTTTTGTTTCACGATCTAGGGTTTTCTGATGTTCTTCATCATTTTCATCTCTTTCTGCTGTTGGGGTACAAATGAATGTTCTGTCTGATGGCGGTTTTGGAAAATTAAACCGGCATGTTTTCCCGGTTTTTCTGCACGATCTTGTGTGAGTTTTACTGTGAACTTGCACACTCGTAACAATTTCATGTAATTCAGGATCAGTTTCTGGAGGAACTTCGCATGATATGTATCTATCAACGAATTCTAGGACCTCATTATCTGGATCTTCACCCATTTGGGGGGCATTTTCAACCCACGCAACCATGTGAATATGCGGCCAGCCACGTTGCTGGAATTCTGTCCTGTAGAAGTAGTCTTTGACTTTGCCAATAGGATTAGCTGGTGACATAATCACGTCATTGATAAATGTGTGTAGTCTTTCCTGAAACAGTTTGGCAGCTGCAACTGGATTGGACATGATGATATCGCAATGTTCATCCCATGACATATTCTTATGTTCCTCTGGTGTCATTGGTGGTTTTCCTAACATCTTAAGGATAGAATTATGTATTTCGATCCATCGTCTATCAGCAGCACTAAATGTCACAAAGAAAGTAGGTATTCCTAGTTGACGAATCATTGCAAAGATATCTTTCTTCGATTTTTCCCAGTATGCAGGGGTTCCTCTAAGTTGAGCCAGGAATCGGTAACCTTCGTCTCTTTTAATAAGTTGCTTCACCTGTTCGTGGTCTCGTAACATAGATGCTGTGATTTTTTTCCATCTGAAGTTTTTGTGCAACCTATTCTGGTAGCAATAGATACATTTGAATGAATTTGATGTACTTCTGTGCAGTAGAGAAAAAAAAATATATATTCCGGGTTCCTGGCAAATCTATTATCAGCTGAAAAGAGCCTGGCATTGAAATATCTAGAAGGCGACAGCTTTTGTTCTCGACTCTCGTTATACGTATTAGAACCATCTGGAAATTCTCTACTGGGAAGCACTTCGGTTCCATTTCTAAAACGTGTTCTGGCTTATTGCCTTGTCCTGGAGCCACTGACAAAATAGTGCTATCACTCTTGTCTGCTGCGTACTGTGCAAAATCTACAGCATGTAAGAATGAATACAGCGGTGCTGACGTGTTTGTAACATCATGTTCATTTTCATTGACTTCAATACTTGGAATGTTATCTCGATCAACAACATTGTCATCTCTGGTCTGATCTTCATTATCAGAATGATCGTCTTCATTGCTATCATGGGAGTGTCGCAAACTTATATCATCTCCACACTCATCAGTGACATTATCTACATTCATACTATTGTCATCAGCATGATTGACCGATTCATCATTGAGATCGTTGTCAAAGTCATGAACATAAGAAACATCATCATTATCTTGGATATGATTCACATTGGGGGAGGTATCACTGTCACCTTGTGTACATTTATCTCCTGAATCTGGTATGTCATCTTCGTTATCATCGGAGTGGTCATTGTGAATTAACTGGTCATCTAACATGTTGTCAAAAGCTTCAAAGTTAATGTCAATATCTTCGTATTCAGGGTTGTTTTCTTTCAACCAAACAAGTGCTGATCTTATTTTACTTGGATTGACATCTTGGCACATGTGGTGTCCTTTATATTCCAGTTTTCTTTTCAGTTTTACTCTGATCAGACTATGGTCCGTTGGCAGTCTTGGTAAACTTTGGGCAACTGAGTTAACATCAGCTTTTACACACACTATCTGGCCATGAACTCCTTTTTGAGCACCCTTAATTAGAGATATCATCTTCATGAAGGGTATTGCTGGAGCTATTAGGTGCCTTTCTAGCATATTCAAATGCGAAAGTTCGGGAGGCTGTTCTTGTAGGTTCAACCCGTTAACTGTTGCTATTGTTGGCATGCGTTTAGCTTTCATACTTGCATGACAGGTATTACATACCCATGTTTTGCTGTCATCCCTATCTTCCACTACATTTAAATCTTCAATGGACATGTCAGGAGGCAGACTTTTGAGTAGAATCCGTTGATTGTAGTTTTTTTTTGAGTATTTTAACCTGGTGTCTGAAGTTGATTCTTTGACATATTTGACATACAAATATCAACTGCATACCTTCTTTGCAAAATGATTTGAATCGTGAAACGACCGTGTCAATATCAGAAGGCTTTCTTGATCTACGTAATTGGTTTTCCTGGATTTTGGATACCTTCTTTTGCGGGTCGCTATAAGCATCTTTAGATCTTTCGCGGGCTTGAGTACGTTTACGTCGTCCTTTCTCTGGATTTTGGTATGCTTCATGTGCTTCTTGTTTCTTTCTTTCAGCAATTTCTGGATTCTGATATGCTTCACGCGCTTGTTGTTTCTTTTTTTCAGCTATATCTGGATTCTGATATGCTTCATGTGAATGTACACGTGCTTGTTGTTTCTTTCTTTCAGCTATATCTGGATTCTGATATGCTTCACGCGCTTGTTGTTTCTTTCTTTCAGCTATATCTGGATTCTGATATGCTTCACATGATTGTTGTTTCTTTCTTTCAAGTCTTTCTATCGACGCATAATCTTCTCTTGCACGTTTTCGCTTTTTGGCAAGAAGGTCACTTTTCTTTTCTTCGGAAAGCCCTTGGTACCAAGTTTGCCATCTCGAGAGTCTGGGACTTGGCTCACTTATTTCATTTAGAGAGCTTGTGTTTTCCGTGTCCTTTTGATCTGATGAGTCATTTGTCCGTGTTGGAAAGAAGGAACACCCTGGGTCACTTTCTGTATGTGTATCTTCATTAGTAGCAATGGGTATAATGTAAAACATTCTTTCAGACAAGTGCAATTTGTTAGCCAAACAACTCAAGTATGTATGCAAATGTTGAAGGTCTTTAAAAAACAATGCAATGGCAGTGCCGTCTGCAATAGGGAAACCAGACTGATCTCGTGAATGAGAATAAAAAAATATAAAACCACCAGTCTCTGAATTCTTGTAAATGGCCATCATGTAACAATCAACATTGAAAATTACCTTATTTGTAATATTAAATGATGTTTCCAATTCAATAGTAAGCGGGTCGCGTTCAATGTTGTCATCAAGCCTCCCGTACCTTATAGTTTCGTACCGAACTGTGTAAGTTCTATTACCAAGAGCAAAATTAGTTGGCAATTGATCATTCGTCAAAATTCCGTCATTAGCAAGCTCAAAACATGCTTCTAGTTTGGTAGCGGTAGTCTTATATAAGGCATCTCCATGTATCAACATTTCGTCTATATGAGATGAATTCAATATGCTCTCAACATGCTCGATATTACAGAGCATCGCTAAACTGTTACACGGGCACTGTTTTGCTCTTGATAGTGGGGAAAAACGCTCATCACCTTGATGGAAGTTTCCAAAGACCTTATTTGTTAACCCTGCTTCATGCCTTTCTAAACTTGTACCAAGTTTTTTCTTTGCCTGCTGTTCCGACATCGCACGGGACCTTCTCGATTTGCGTGGCATATTTGTTAGTTTAGCCTATTCAATTTATTCAAATACAATCGTTTTGTCCTTAAGGGGTACTACACCCATTGATTTTTTTGCATTTTTTGCATTTTGTGAAGAAATTACAAAAAAAATTGGACAAAGTGGTATGCAAAATGAAGGGCAAATCTTCTCGTTTTATTGGTGGTATCGGTATCAATGTAGCTTACATGCTTTTACAGATAGAAGCCAAAAGGAGGTACATCACTGATGATTTAAATTCACTTCATTTTGGAAAGCTTACTATCAACGGATTTCGTTAAAATTTTGGATATGTGTTGCTAACACATTAGGGAAATAAAGTTGATATGTAAAATGGGAATAAGTGGTTCCTGATTTCTTTTATGACTTCATGAACTTGGTGCTCCACAACTATCAAAAAGGAACTGGTTAAAATGCTTCTATTTTCAATGTTGAGCTATATTTTGTATTTTTAACTTGCGACATTATTTCACTGAAACTTAATTAAGCCATAGGTAACAGGTTACCACAACCATACTACAGCAATGTTGAAAAAAATTGTATATCTTGTCACCTATACAACCATATTGGGTAGTTTTCCGTAAGCTTACCTTTTGTGATTTTGGTAACTATTTTATATTTATTTGTGAAATCCGTCTCAACTAGGCATTCTAAATTGTACTCACCATTTACATCCCAAGGTATATTAGTATATCCACCATGCACTTCTCGATATATATCCAGTTAAAGACAGAATATCAAAATTATGCCTCATATGATATCACAGACTCTCACATGTGTATTCAAAATTGATGCTTAAATTTGACCTGAACCAATTGACCTATAACCTGACATACGGTGACCTAATAGCCTTTTCTTCTCCTAACAACTAATGACTATGCATCTATTGTATAAGTGTGTATTTAATTTATTCAGTGTTATATCATGGTAGGTATTTTGCACGCACCACTATAGATTTTCTATAGAGAGTATAACAAAGGATTTAATGTATTCTATTCATGTACCCTACTTGAACATTTTGAAAAGAATAAATTATGGTTTGTTATGAAACACAGATCTGAGTTACTAGGTTACAGTAAACAAAAAATATATAGGGTTAAAATGACTTACTAAAATGGTTGAAAGTCACTTTATATGTAGATATATTTTATAAGTTAAGGACATGAGGTGATAAACATATATATGTACTTAATAAATTTGCAAGAAAAAAAAGAAGAGGGGTACTGATGAAAATTGGGGTATTATATCGCCTTAAGTATAATTGTAATCGCTATACAAATGAATTTCTCGCAGTGAAATAAGCTGTGATATAGTATACAGCGTTATTAGATATTTAATGGTATTTTCCAGGTAACCAAAATTCATATATAGTAGGCCTAGGCCTACCAGGCAGTAGGGTGAATATAATATCAAGCACTGATTATAAGTTATGATGATATTGAGTATAGTGTTCTTTATTCAAGTTCATATGTTCGTTCGTGCCCTTTTTTATGGACGAGGAATTTTCACAATATGAATAATAACAAAGTTTACTGTATAACTTACTGCAGTTTTCTTTTAATCAAATGTATATCAGTTCTTATAATATATAAAAGTATGTAAGTACACTGTATGTATAAAGTATAAGTATATATCAAGTTATTGCACTCAAGTTGGTTATCGTCCTGGCTACGTTTATGTGGCCCCACAGCCTGGGGTAGGCACCCGAAGCTAGGCAACTTCTAGGTCTCAAACGGAAAGAAAGAAGGCAGAGAAAAGAGATGAGAAGAATAAAAGAATGAATGAGATGAGTAAATGAATGATTGAATGAATGACGGAAGGAAACAAGCAAGAAAGTAAGAAATAAGAAAACAAGCAAGTAATTTTCTTATTTCACGTTCACATATACGAGGTTTGTATACGAGCAATCACAAACGTGTCTTGTTCAGAGCAACGCCACAGAGACACACTGGGAAAATAATTTTCCCATGGCTATCAAAGCAAGTGCGTGCACCAACCTGTTTTCACTCACCCAAACCACGCCCACATCACTGTACCCACATAGACATTGTATTGTGTACCACGCACCTATGCACGCACACAACCCCTTTGTGTTTCGCCGAATGTACTATGAGTGATGTCGGCTGTAAAATAACACTAAACACTGCATTGTCCACTACACACACACCCCCGACACACACATAAATACCTCCCATTGCCGCACACATCCGATGTCGTGAAATTGGTAAAAGATTTATCTAATTGAGCAAAAGAAAAAACTGAGAAGAATCATAGCCGCTACTGCTAGAAAAATGATGAAGTAAATAATAGACGTAAATAAGTAAATGATAACTAAACAAAGAAATAATTAAATGAATATAAAAAGGTCAGGAAAATAAAACTGAATTGTGTGATAGTAGGCTTTTTAACGACGGGAGTTCATAACAAAAAAATGAGGTTCTTAATATCCCTGTTTATACTTTCCTGGTCAAGAAAGTCAAAAATTTCACTTTTCAAAATCACCCCCCGCAAAAAAATAATGGCTACACCACTGAAGAGATTGCATGTTTTCTGTAATAATTTGACTTTCCTGATACAAATATTAGTTCTTCCGCTTGTTTTTGAGATTTTTTATTTAGCCCAGCCTATATGGTTACGAGAGGGGAGGGGAATGATGATGATGATGATATCATCATAATCATCATAATCATCAACATCATCATCATCGTCGTCATCGTCATCGTCATCGTCATCATCATCATGATACATGTGCTGTAGAAGTATAAACAAAAATGTTAGCATTACGACATAAACCAGAACCCAGACATACAATAATTAGACACTTTTCTCAGTTTTTCTCTCCCCTCCCCTCCACGTCACACACACCCCCACCCACCCGCCGATACACACTAGCTTGGGTGAACCATAAATCTTTAAATCTATGAGCGAACACTTTATATTTATTTTTTTAAAGAAATTGCGTCTTGTCATCCTGTTTTTAATTATTGCATCAAATTTTTCAATTTGATTTAAAAATCAAAGTCTGGGCCTATATGACGCTGCAAACGTTTTGCTCCCTCTCCGATCATACTCAGTGCACGGTTTACCCCAGACGGGTAACGCGATTGCGTGTGGGTTTGATTACTCATGTCTTGACACTGTGAATCTTGTACATAACTCTCTCTCTCTTTTAAGTTTGCCGCGTGTACCATGTCTATGCTGTTGTCACAGATTTGGAGTCAAATGGCAATAGGGCCATAATTTACTGGTGTCCGATAAAACTACCTAATACAATAAAAGCAATTATTTGGAATTTAAGAAAGAGAGAGAGGAAAGATTAAGGTGGCATTTGGTACAAAACTTATTCCAAAGTTATTTTGAATCCACATGTTTATGTACAAAAAATTCTTGCAGATTAATTCGTTTCGCAAAAAAGCTCAAAAATACGGTGAAATTTGAATTAAAATTTGATCTTTGACCCCTAAACTTTGACCTTTGCGGTCATAAATATTTTTAATATGTTTAGGATATCAAAAGGATCATTTCTGTGCAAGTGGCATCAGCGTACTACCGTATGTTACATGTAGCAGATATGAATTTTTGAAGATTTTAGATTTTAACCGGAAATGACCCTTAAACATGTTAAACCCCAAAACTGTGAACACCCTATAGACACTGGATATAGCCGATGCATATCATCGTACTATGTAATTTGTGGCAGAAGAGGCAGTTTGAAGATATTTGGTTTTATACCAGAAATGACCCCTTGACCCCAAATCTGCGAATATCCTATAGACACTGTATACAGACGATGCAAATGTACAAGTGACGTCATTGTAGGATGTAACATGTAAGAGAAGAAACATTTTGAAATTTGTCCCCAGAAGAAAGACCTTTGGGGTCATAAATATTTTCAACATGTTAAGAATGTCGTAAGAATCATTCCTTGGACCAATTTTAAAATTTAACCGTTGACCCTTAACCTTGACCTTTGGGTCATAAATATTTTTAACATCCGTCTTCCATAGGCTGAGATACAGCTACTTTTCCGTAATTTTAAACATTTTTTGCAAATTTGACGTTTTGACCTCCTTAATGACATTTGACCCCAATATAAAAAAAACCTTATACACACCGCGAAAATGCATTGTTACAGTTGAAAAAAAAAAAATCTACTATGCTTAGTTATGGAGATAAAAATTCTTGAAGTTATTTAGCTTAAAACCGGAAATGACGTATAAATGACCTTTGATCAAAAAAATTAAAATACCGTGCATACATCGGGTAACACTAATCCATATATGAAGTTTATGTCACTCTGGTCTGGTTACATTTTGAGATATAAAAAATGAACATATTTGATGATTTTTGGTTTTTGACCGGAAGCGACCCCTTAATGACCTTTGACCCCAAAACTGTAGACACCCCAAAGACCCTGGTTGGTAGCAATGCATGTGTGCTAATGACAACACTCTGCTATGTAATTTGTAAAAACAGTGATTTTTTGAATATTTTTAGCTTTCAGACCGGAAATGACCCCTTAATGACCTTTGACCCAAAATCGGAGAATAACTTTTGTGTACCTGTAATAGCCGATGCATATGTGTAAGTGACATCATCGTACTATGTAATTTGTGGCAGAAGAAGCATTTTGAAGATATTTGGTTTTATACCGGAAATGACCCCTTAATGACCTTTGACCCTAAATTTGTGAACATCTTATAGACACTGGATATAGCCGATGCATATGTGCAAGTGACGTCATTGTAGGATGTAACATGTAAGAGAAGAAGCATTTTGAAATTTGTTGCCAGAAGAAGAAAGAAGAAGAAAGATCCGATAGCATCACAAGACCTAGCCGGTGTCCCGGCTAGGTAAAAAAGAACTAGATCTGGCTACAGATCTGGACCTAGCCGGGGCCGGAAATGCCAGTCTTAAAGTTTGACCTTTGACCGCTTAACTTTGACCTTTGGGGTCATAAATATTTTCAACATGTTACCCCTTAATGACCTTTGATCCCGAATCTAAAAATATACTGCAGGCACTGGATAGTAGCAATGCATATATGTGAAAGCAACGTCAATTTGCTGTTTACTTTTCGAAATAAACAAAATTCATTTTTGGTTTTTGACCGGAAGTCATCCCTCACATGACATGATCTCAAGAATAGAGAAGATTCAAATTATAACTGGCAGATAATAATAGAACACACCACTAATATATTTTGTAAAGTAAAATATCATGGTAAATAATGAGTTCTGTTTTGGTAAAATATACCAGATATTGCGATAGGCCTACATAAAAAAATACAACAAACAGAATACAAAGAATACAGGAGTATGATTTTCTGTGATGTCTTTGGTACATTTAATCAGTCATTTGTACGGAAATGTAACAACAAAAATAATAATAATACTATTTGATAATAATAAAATAATAATAATAACACTAATAATAATAATAATAATAATAATAATAATAATAATAATAATAATAATAATAATAATAATAATATACGTTTCTCAGTAACCATGTAGGCGCGTACATCACAGTTGAAAATGGGAATTTGCTTTAAATTTTGCCAAAATCAGATGAAAATTTTGGTGAATGTTGACAAGTTAAATTAAAAGTAAAATCACACTTATTTCCCATAATTTTGAAAATAAAAATCCGCATTGGGGCCGATTTACAACTCCTACACATGGTACACGCTACAGGAACCCGTCGGCTACGAACTTGTTTGTTTGTTGTTATTGCGGCGGCAATGTTTTAGCCCCGCCCATAACTTAAAGTTTCGCTGATGACTGTAAACAAGTTCAGTATACACGGTCCCTGAGTATACATGTACCTACATTATACATGTACGGAAATGCGGCGCATACATCGGTACGTATCGCGGCAAAGATCAGAGCAAAATGGTGAATACAATCCAGGAAAAAACTACGCATGACAGTCGGAAGCGAAAACATGAAAGGAGGGTATCAGGCGGGGTATCCGGCCCGTCTGGACATGCATGCCGTGCGCGTAGAAAACTGAGTGAAATGCAACGTTCTACATGTGAATTTAATAATAATGCATAACATTTTCAAAACAAACAGAAAATTACATATTTAAAACTAAAATTTTCTGGTGCAAGCAATTTAGCACACGTTTTCTTAATCTTTTTATCACAATTACATAATTATAGTTATCAGCACGTTATAGAATTGTTTTGGATTATAAAGGTTTTAGTTTTATGTTTGTTGGGAATCTGTATTTGTCATCGTTGCCTGTGAAGGATTATGTTCAAGCACTAATTGTTTATAATCAGGAGCAAAAGAACAAAGAGAATAGGAAGACCGATTGATACCATACACCAAACCCATTTCTGAGAAGTGCACCTGATAATTTCAAAAACACCCTTGTTTGTGACATAAATAGGAAAAAGGAGCGCAGCATTTGATACACAGCTAAAAAGAATTTTATAATTCATTCACTCACTAGTGGGGAGTTTTTTTGTTAAAAACTTCCACGTCCCCTCCTGAGTATCAAATGGTGCGCCCATAACAGCTCATAACTACGGGAGTGGTATACCAAAAACACAGGTGTACATCATTTCCCCAGGTTACTAGACCTTTATGCACAAACGTACCGCGCACATAGCAATGCTCTATAATTAACCCTCGCAGATGGTCTGTGAACATGAACATAGTCATCGAAAAATATAACAAAATCAAAACAGCTGATTTTACATAATTATTTCGCTTGTTTTATGACAAAATGTATCGCAAAATATTTACAAGACATGTGCAAAACAATTTTTTTTGTTTTCCCAGTTTTTTACAACCTTATCAAAGTGTCATAAAATAAAGAAAAAATTTAAAAAAAATTGCAGTTTCACTAAAATAAGAGATGCGATTTTCTTTCGTTTGATAAACAAAAATAATAAACAATTTAGCACAATTCACAAGCCTTATTCAGTTTAATGACATTAAAAAGTCCCATGCAGTGATCCGAGCGAAATGGAGCTATAGAGAAATTACATTTTCATGTAAAATGTCATATTTTGTCTTGAATACACAGCTGACTCAACCACTTGCAGTCTATGTTAGCACATGTATGCTACCAGAGAAGATGTAATAATTTATTACATCTTCTCTGATGCTACTAACAATGGTGTAAATAACTGAATTTTGATCATAATCTTCTGAATGAGCTAATCACTGAATGGGTCTTTAATATCAACCAACAAGTCATTCGATGTAACTATTACATTCAATAGGATCACATGAAATATACAGCTGTATCTTAAAAGATTAGTAACAATATGGCACACAAGTACAGAGTTGGCAAAAAAGATACATCTGCTCATTACATTTTAAAACAACAGACGCTGGACGTGGGCTACAGACACTCGGCTGCGGCCAGAATAGATACTTTTCGTCCCCGGCGCAAATGTCATTCACCATAGTTTATAATTATATCAAAGGAGAAATAGGCAAATAGCACTCAGGTAAAAAGAATTGCGAAAGTTTATGAAGTAGCATACAAGCTCACCTTTTAGCTTCCATGAGTCTATTTCAGGAAACAAACACGAAATATATTCCAGCATAGGAAATCATTCCCATGGATGCAGTAAAACTTTTTACGAAACAAAATTACTGCAAAAGTCCATACACTGCTTTGTTCTTGTCTCAGGCTCTGTCCGACATATTCACGCTCAAAAGCACAGGAAATCCATTCAGCAAATTGGAGCACAAAAGTAATTCCAGGTTAGAAAGTCTACTTTCCAGGATAGATCCATCCATAACTGCGCTCGCACTCCATCAGACGCAGTTCCGTCTTCTGGATTTTGGTGAGGATATGCATGAGTTAAATATCCGAGTTTGACGGGGCGCTTTCAGCGGCAAGTCCTGGCTCTTGGTCGCCGTATAAACCTGTTGCCTAACTTAATGGTGGACGGGTCACGGCACATTTATACTATTTAAAAGTTTATAAATTCCAATGGTAAAAAATCCTTTTAAATTCATGTTTTTTCCTTGCCACGTTCATTGTTGCTATTTAAAGCTATTTTGATAACCAACTTTAGTGTATACATGACCCTTGTGGATTCAGGCGGATTCCTCCGGCGGTGTTTGCGAAAGATGCTGCAAAGAAAATCATAGAAAAACAAAAACAGAAATAATTTTTTATGACACTAAACATTTCCAATGAATGAATGAAGATCAATGGTCATCCCCGGAGTCATCCGAATTAGTTCAACATGTCGAACATGCCCGCGAACATGAACATTCCATGTTTTCAATATCTAGTCACTGAAAGGTGGTCTTAACACTGGAATTATGGAAAATGTTGTGCCTCATAACTGCTAAATTGTTGATCGACAGTATATAAAAGATATACATATTTTAATAGAAAAGACTTGATGAATCCATCTGGGAGGTCAAATTTGGGTAAAAATGCTAATTTCTTGAGAAAATCCTAAAACAATATTAAAAACTAGAAGTATCTAGGATCAACTTCACAAAAAATATTTGGGCGAAAACAGGTTTTTTTGATTTTTGAGCAAAATTTAGCATTTCTTGATGACTTTTGGTGGAAATTACCTTGGAAAGAATCTGGATGTCTTTCAGGTTTCACTGAGGAATTAATCATATCAATCAATTATAACTGTAATTAATCAAATGAAAAGTGTACTTACAAAATATTTTTGCAGGTCATGCTGGGTTTTATGTCTTGGTACTGATGATGATGTGCTATTAGGAATTTGGTCCTCGAGAGTCTGATTTGTAAAACATTCCTCGAATCTTTGGTTATTCTTTTGTGACAGATTTTCTTGAATGATCTTGAAATCCCAATTTGAAGACTTACTTAGTTGCAGAGCATTTCCGTAAACGTGGAAAGGCTATAAACATAGGGACCTATATTGACCGAATTCTCATCAAGTTTGTAGCCTAGTAGGCCTATAAATTATAGGACCTATATTCATGATAAGGCCTTGGTCTGGTTCATATGAAGTTCTAGGCTTAGCCCTGGTCCCATGGACGTGTGTTGGTCTGGAAAACCTTTAAGGAAACCTGAAAAAAAAGGTAAATGTAATATAAAATTTTAACCAATATCAGGGATTTGGACACAAATATAATTTGATATCAGAACAAATCTAAGATTACAGTAGTATCTCTGAAGACATAGGTTATTTTATGAACAGATTCATTTTAGTTTTGGAAATGGACAATGTAATTGTATCTATGATTTTTATTAATCAAAACAACGAAGTATAATGGTCATTGCAGCCTCTATACTGTTTAAGGTTTTAATCAGGGCTGCAGTTGGACTATTCATTGAATAATAAAAGAAGAGTATTTTGCAAGTTTTAACTCCCGGAATTGGTCTTGGTATTAAATGGGTTATAAAGTCATATCAGTCAACATAATCAAAATGTACTTACAACATACATGTAAATTGGCCATTGTTTTCTTGGTACTGCATGCGTCGAAACAGAATTTCATCCTCAAATCTCATTCTATAGTATGTTATTGTCAATATTTGCCCCGTTGTAATATTCCATAGTCTTGGTGTGGCCTTCTTCTGTCCGATGAGGTAGAAGATCGTATATAGCATCGTACGATACCAAAGCTGTCGACTGTGCCATGTCCCCTGGGAGCTGAGCCGATATGTCTGTGGTTGTTATTTACGTGAAATGTGGCCTATACTCCTTCTGCCTTTTCAAGGCTGAGAATCTTGCCAGGTGATGGGGTCTCGTTGCGGCGCGGCGGTGGTGAATGGGGGGGGGTAGTGGAGTAATTTCCACTACCCTGTTCCTGTTCTTGACACAGTCTTCTAACTCTTCTACACTATTTCGTTTGTTCATTGATCAAAATTTAATTCATATAAATTATTCAAAATTCCTTTAAATATCATGCTCCTATTTCTATGTTTCTAATTCAATTCATATATTATTCAAAATTCCTTTAGGTATCATGTTCCTATTTCTATGTTCCTTATTTAATGTCCACTACCTTGTACTTGTTCCTGTTCTTGATATTTCATTGGTAAAGTTTCTGTTCTTCAAGTATCTTTTCTGTAATAATATCAATGTTCGTTATTCAAACTCAATCTTCTAACTCTTCTACTGTCCCTAATTTAATTTCTACTACAGTAATAATATCAATGTTAGTTATTCAAACTCAGTTTTCTAAGTCTTCCATACATTATCGATTGTTCATTATTCAAAATTCTTTTAAAAATTATGTTCCTATTTCTATGTCCTTAATTTGCACTATCCTGTTCCTGACATTTCATCCATGAAGTGTCTGTTCTTCAGGTTCCTGATTACCAGATTGCTAATACCTAATCGCGATGAATGTTGGATTGTGGTACGAATAATATGTATTAAGTACAGATGCATAATATAATGCGGGACATGGTTTTATGTAGATATGATCAAGAAGGGTGCCACCAGCAGTAGTAGGATCTGTGATAACTTGATGGTATTGGCTTAAGGACTGGAAATCATTTGCTCTACCTCCCATTAAATTGTGATTGAAGTCGCCAACAAATACTGTATAATCTGTATCCAGTAAATCAGTTTGTGCAGTGATGTTATTCATTTCTGTACAAAATGTGCCCGCATTAGTTCCAACGGGTTTGTATATTACGGTAATTAGCATGTTTGTGTTTCCATGTGTCCTAATTGCAAGTGCATCACATACATTGCTTGGAATGGGCACTACTGTGTAGTTGACACCATTTTGAATGTAAATTGCCACACCTCTGCCTCGAGTAGAATGTATTGCTTCTAAAGAGTAGCCTTCTATTACAAGAGAGTCTAGGCTACTAATGTCTGTCAACCATGTTTCTGATAAACAAATAACATGTGCTTTCCTAATTTCTGTATTGCTCTTCATGTCTTCGATGTGTCGACGTAAGCTCTGTATATTATGATGAGCAATTATGAAATACTTATTCTGATCGATGGGTAGCATAGGATTGGCATTGGATAGATCACAAGTAGGCATCTCTGCAACATATCGTGCTACATCTGGATTGCAATAGATCCTGGAAAAATCACAGTTGGTTAAATGCATTCCCTCTAAAGTTGTCACTCGACTAAGTGCAACGTATGCCATTGATTCTTTGAAACATTTCATAGAAATCACAGCTTGTTCAGTTGTCAGTCCTTGGACTTTGTGAACAGTAACAGCCCAAGCAAGTTTCAATGGAATCTGTTCTCTTGTGGTACTGAAGTTTCTTCCTTTCAATTGAAATGTTTCCTTGCGTGGCATTATAGCGACACACGATACATACTCAGGTGGTATAACTTGTGATGATCGAGCCTTCCTTCCAATTTTGTCACTGTCAAACCTGACATAGACAGCCTGTGGCATGTTCTTGGAGTTACCGAATTCAATTCCTTTAATGGTACCAGATACTCCATTACAAAGACCATCAGGAACATCAATGTTAGCTATTAGCATAGTTCTAGCACCTACTGCTAACTTCAGATAAGGTACAAGTGACGTGTCGTCTTTTCGACGTGATGTGTCATGTGGTGTTTCGTGGACTTTGATCACTCTGCCACCCTTTTGGTCAACGTCTTCTGCTTTGATAGTAAATGTTTCCGTGTTTAGTGACGCTAACTTTGTTTCATTGTGACTGTCAACATCCACGTTGAGGTAAAACAAGTGTAACGCGTCAGAAGGTGCTTGACGAATGTGCTCATGAACTATGCGGGAACGTAAGAGTTCCTTGTCTGCTTCTTCTAGTGGTTCGTTTTTTTCCGCACGCGAAGTCGGTTCAACATTTGGGCAAATATTGCATCATCCCGCTGTCGCATTATTTCAGTTAGTTCAACTTTCTCAAACAGTGAATTCCACAAGTCTTTCAAGGGTTCTTCGTGTGGGAAACACAAAGGTGTGGGTGGACTTATCGGTGGTAATTGAAAGAAATCTCCTACTGCCAGGATAGAGACATTGCCAAAGTAGGAAGTGTATGATGTTCCTTTGATTTGTTGTAATCGTCCGTGAATGTACGATAGCTGAGTAGCACTAACCATAGATATTTCATCTATAATTACAAGCTGTACGTGTTGATACTTTGTGCGGAGCGTGCTCAGACTTTGTTCTCCAAGAGGTTTGTAATCTTTGGCCATTCTAATACCTGTTTTTAAGGCTGTACAGATGGTTTGACCAGAAATGTTATATGCAGCTGTTCCAAGATGTGACATTAATAGCACAGTTACATCATCAGCGGACTCGGTCATTGTTGCAAATTTCTTTTGAGCATAGTAACTGATGCATCTGATCACATGCGATTTTCCAGTTCCTGCACCTCCAGTGAGGAAGATATGAAATGGGTCTATTCTATGATTTCTGGCTTTTTCATCGCACCATTTAGCAACATGATTAAATAACTGTCGTTGTTTATCATTAAGCTGACGCATCATAGTCTCTGCCTGTTCTTCAGTTATATCTGGATTACGGGTTTCAATAGCACACCTTGGTAAACCTGCATCACGTTGGCCAGGTATATTTCCTGGTTGAAGTTCAGGAACTTCAATTTCAGCTAAGTCATCATCTGAGTCTTCGATTCTGACATCTTTTAATCTATCATCAATACGTTGCTGCTCAGATTGTGGAGCAATTCCTGCCCAAGCATCTTCCATATTTTCTACTTCTTGAAGTACTTCCCACGCTTCATCTAGTTCATCTGTTTTCGGTTCGAATTCTGACATGTTTTGTTCAACCACGTCTTTAACTCGTAGTCTGTCATTGTTGATAGTTGTGTATCCAGTCATATGATAACTTTCGTAGGTGGGAAAACTATCTGGCTTGATATTTGGACTCCTATGAGGAAGGTACAAACGTAGCATATTCATATGATACCTCTCACTGTCTTTCTTTTTTGATACCCTTGGGTAACGAATGACAGCTGGCTTTCCTTTACGTTCTTTCATCTTGATGCCATAGGTGTTCAACTGTATTAGTTTATCACGACGATCAGACGCTTCGTCATCATCGGTTTCATCATCTACGTTATCATCTGGGTCTCTATTGATATTGTCCGATTTGGCCGACACTTGATAGTGAGTTGAGTAAAACGTGGCCATGCACATGTTGTTGTACTTTGGCGTACTTGGTCTATCAAGATATTTTTCAATTTGAGTAGTCTGCCATACTTGCTCAGAATTACCTGCATTTGCTTGTAGTTGTGTCAGAGGCAGAGATATCCGTTGTCCGTCTAACGCAGTTTGCAGAAACATTACTTTTCGTGTGCTATTTCGCAAAGGCATACTACAGATAAGGTAGACTGCTCCCATGACACTAACTTCTCTGTTTTGGAGGTAGATACTTCCAAGCTTTCGTAATTGCTGTATGGCATCATTGTTTCCTTGTGCTGCTTCTTTCTGAGCATTTCTGAGCAAGTCACCCATTTCTCTTTCTGATTTAGTAATGTAGGAAACAATATACATAACGCATGCATATGGATCGAGTACATATTGAATATCCATGTTGCCATTCCAGCAGCGAATCAGGTCTGGATTGTAATTGTTGATCCATTGGTCTAAGACGCCTTTTTTAGGTACATCGTTTGCCGCTTTGAAAGCGTCTCTAGTGCCTGTTCAAATTCGTCTTGTCCAATTCCAGCTAAACAAAGAACGTCATAAAAATCTGCAAAGTCATGATCAGGATTCTGTAAAAGTTCCCAAATGTTGTTCAGCATATTTTTTGCTTTTGTTTCACGATCTAGGGTTTTCTGATGTTCTTCATCATTTTCATCTCTTTCTGCTGTTGGAGTACAAATGAATGTTCTGTCTGATGGCGGTTTTGGAAAATTAAACCGGCATGTTTTCCCGGTTTTTCTGCACGATCTTGTGTGATTTTTACTGTGAACTTGCACACTCGTAACAATTTCATGTAATTCAGGATCAGTTTCTGGTGGAATTTCGCATGATATGTATCTATCAACGAATTCTAGGACCTCATTATCTGGATCTTCATCCATTTGGGGGCATTTTCAACCCACGCAACCATGTGAATATGCGGCCAGCCACGTTGCTGGAATTCTGTCCTGTAGAAGTAGTCTTTGACTTTGCCAATAGGATTAGCTGGTGACATAATCACGTCATTGATAAATGTGTGTAGTCTTTCCTGAAACAGTTTGGCAGCTGCAACTGGATTGGACATGATGATATCGCAATGTTCATCCCATGACATATTCTTATGTTCCTCTGGTGTCATTGGTGGTTTTCCTAACATCTTAAGGATAGAATTGTGTATTTCGATCCATCGTCTATCAGCAGCACTAAATGTCACAAAGAAAGTAGGAATTCCTAGTTGACGAATCATTGCAAAGATATCTTTCTTCGATTTTTCCCAGTATGCAGGGGTTCCTCTAAGTTGAGCCAGGAATCGGTAACCTTCGTCTCTTTTAATAAGTTGCTTCACCTGTTCGTGGTCTCGTAACATAGATGCTGTGATTTTTTTCCATCTGAAGTTTTTGTGCAACCTATTCTGGTAGCAATAGATACATTTGAATGAATTTGATGTACTTCTGTGCAGTAGAGAGAAAAAAATATATATTCCGGGTTCCTGGCAAATCTATTATCAGCTGAAAAGAGCCTGGCATTGAAATATCTAGAAGGCGACAGCTTTTGTTCTCGGCTCTCGTTATACGTATTAGAACCATCTGGAAATTCTACTGGGAAGCACTTCGGTTCCATTTCTAAAACGTGTTCTGGCTTATTACCTTGTCCTGGAGCCACTGACAAAATAGTGCTATCACTCTTGTCTGCTGCGTACTGTGCAAAATCTACAGCATGTAAGAATGAATACAGCGGTGCTGACGTGTTTGTAACATCATGTTCATTTTCATTGACTTCATTACTTGGAATGTTATCTCGATAAACAACATTGTCATCTCTGGTCTGATCTTCATTATCAGAATGATCGTCTTCATTGCCATCATGGGAGTGTCGCAAACTTATATCTCCACACTCATCAGTGACATTATCTACATTCATACTATTGTCATCAGCATGATTGACCGATTCATCATTGAGATCGTTGTCAAAGTCATGAACATAATCAACATCATCATTATCTTGGATATGATTCACATTGGGGGAGGTATCACTGTCACCTTGTGTACATTCATCTCCTGAATCTGGTATGTCATCTTCATTATCATCGGAGTGGTCACTGTGAATTAACTGGTCATCTAACATGTTGTCAAAAGCTTCAAAGTTAATGTCAATATCTTCGTATTCAGGGTTGTTTTCTTTCAACCAAACAAGTGCTGATCTTATTTTACTTGGATTGACATCTTGGCACATGTGGTGTCCTTTATATTCCAGTTTTCTTTTCAGTTTTACTCTGATCAGACTATGGTCCGTTGGCAGTCTTGGTAAACTTTGGGCAACTGAGTTAACATCAGCTTTTACACACACTATCTGGCCATGAACTCCTTTTTGAGCACCCTTAATTAGAGATATCATCTTCATAAAAGGTATTGCTGGGGCTATTAGGTGCCTTTCTAGCATATTCAAATGCGAAAGTTCGGGAGGCTGTTCTTGTATGTTCAACCCGTTAACTGTTGCTATTGTTGGCATACGTTTAGCTTTCATACTTCCATGACAGGTATTACATATCCATGTTTTGTGGTCATCCCTATCTTCCACTACATTTATATCTTCAATGGACATGCCAGGAGGGAGACTTTTGAGTAGAATCCGTTGGTTGTAGTTTTCTTTTCTGAGTATTTTAACCTGGTGTCTGAAGTTAATTCTTTGACATATTTGACATGCAAATATCAGCTGCATACCTTCTGTGCAAAATGATTTGAATCGTGAAACAACCGTGTCAATATCAGAAAGCTTTCTTGATCTACGTAATTGGTTTTTCTGGATTGTTGATACCTTCTTTTGAGGGTCGTTATAAGCATCTTTAGATCTTTCGCGGGCTTGAGTACGTTTACGTCGTCCTTTCTCTGGATTTTGGTATGCTTCATGTGCTTCTTGTTTCTTTCTTTCAGCTATATCTGGATTCTGATATGCTTCATGTGAATGTACACGTGCTTGTTGTTTCTTTCTTTCACGTCTTTCTTCTATCGACGTATAATCTTCTCTTGCACGTTTTCGCTTTTTGGCAAGAAGGTCACTTTTCTTTTCTTCGGAAAGCCCTTGGTACCAAGTTTGCCATCTCGAGAGTCTGGGACTTGGCTCACTTATTTCATTTTGAGAGCTTGTGTTTTCCGTGTCCTCTTGATCTGATGAGTCATTTGTCCGTGTTGGAAAGAAGGAACACCCTGGGTCACTTTCTGTATGTGTATCTTCATTAGTAGCAATGGGTATAATGTAAAACATTCTTTCAGCCAAGTGCAATTTGTTAGCCAAACAACTCAAGTATGTATGCAAATGTTGAAGGTCTTTAAAAAACAATGCAATGGCAGTGCCGTCTGCAATAGGGAAACCAGACTGATCTCGTGAATGAGAAAAAAAAATATAAAACCGCCAGTCTCTGAATTCTTGTAAATGGCCATCATGTAACAATCAACATTGAAAATTACCTTATTTGTAATACTAAATGATGTTTCCAATTCAATAGTAAGCGGGTCGCGTTCAATGTTTGGATCGTCAACAAGCCTTCCGTACCTTACAGTTTCGTATCGAACTGTGTAAGTGCTATTACCAAGAGCAAAATTAGTTGGCAATTGATCATTCGTCAAAATTCCGTCATTAGCAAGGTCAAAACATGCTTCTAGTTTGGTAGCGGTAGTCTTATATAAGGCATCTCCATGTGTCAACATTTCGTCTATATGAGATGAATTCAATATGCTCTCAACATGCTCGATACTACAGAGCATCGCTAAACTGTTACACGAGCACTGTTTTGCTCTTGATAGTGGGGAAAAACGCTCATCACCTTGATGGAAGTTTCCAAAGACCTTATTTGTTAACCCTGCTTCATGCCTTTCTGAACTTGTACGAAGTTTTTTCTTTGCCTGCTGTTCCGACATCGCACGGGACCTTCTCGATTTGCGTGGCATATTTGTTAGTTAGGCCTATTCAATTTATTCAAATACAATCGTTTTGTCCTTAAGTATAATTGTAATCGCTATACAAATGAATTTCTCGTAGTGAAATAAGCTGTGATATAGTATAGGCTCTACAGCGTTATTAGATATTTAATGGTATTTTCCAGGTAACCAAAATTCGTATATAGTAGGCCTAGGCCTACCGGGCAGTAGGGTGAATATAATATCAAGCACTGATTTTAAGTTATGATGATATTGAGTATAGTGTTCTTTATTCAAGTTCATATGTTCGTTCGTGATCTTTTTATGGACGAGGAATTTTCACAATATGAATAATAAGAAAGTTTACTGAATAACTTATTGCAGTTTTCTTTTAATCAAATGTATATCAGTTCTTATAATATATAAAAGTATATAAGTATGTATAAAGTATAAGTATATATCAAGTTCTTGCACTCAAGTTAGTTATCGTCCTGGCTACGTTTATGTGGCCCCACAGCCTGGGGTAGGCACCCGAAGCTAGGCAACTTCTAGGTCTCAAACGGAAAGAAAGAAGGCAGAGAAAAGAGATGAGAAGAATAAAAGAATGAATGAGATGAGTAAATGATTGATTGAATGAATGATCGGGTAAATGAATGAATGAAGGAAGGAAACAAGCAAGAAATTAAGAAATAAGAAAACAAGCAAGTTATTTTCTTATTTCACGTTCACATATACGAGGTTTTTATACGAGCAATCACAAACGTGTCTTGTTCAGAGCAACGCCACAGACACACTGGGAAAATAATTTTCCCATAGCTATCAAAGCAAGTGCGTGCACCAACCTGTTTTCACTCACCCAAACCACGCCCACATCACCGTACCCACATAGACATTGTATTGTGTACCACGCACCTATGCACGCACACAAACCCTTTGTGTTTCGCCGAATGTACTATGCGTGATGTCGGCTGTAAAATAACACTAAACACTGCATTGTCCCCCGGGCATTGTCCACTACACACACACACACACACATCCCGCACACATCAGATGTCGTGAAATTGGTAAAAGATTTATCTAATTGAGCAAAAGAAAAAAGTGAGAAGAATCATAGCTGCTACTGCTAGAAATGATGAAATAAATAATACACGTAAATAAGTAAATGATAACTAAACAAAGAAATGAATATAAAAAGGTCAGGTAAATAAAACTGAATTGTGTGAGGGTGTGATAGTAGGCTTTCAACGACGGGAGTTCATAATAAAAAAAATGAGGTTCTTCATATCCGGCCTGTTTATACTTTCCTGGTCAAGAAAATTCATAATTTCACTTTTTCAAAATCACCCCCCCGCGCAAAAAATCATGGCTACACCACTGAAGAGGTTGCATGTTTTCTGTAATAATTTGACTTTCCTGATACAAATAATAATTCTTCCGCTTGTTTTTGAGATTTTTTATTTAGCCCAGCCTATGATGATGATGATGATGATATCATCATCATCATCATCATCATCATCATCATCATCATCATCATCATCATCATCATCGTCATCATCATCATCATCATCATCATCATCATCATCATACATGTGCTATAGAAGTATAAACAAAAATGTTAGCATTACGACATAAACCAGAATCCAGACATACAATAATTAGGCACTATTTTTCAGTTTCCTTTTCAATTTAATGACCAGGGACCCCCCCTCCCACACACACCCCACACCCCAGCTTGGGGAACCATAAATCTTTAAATCTATGAGCGAACACTTTATATTTAATTTTTTTAAATGCGTCTTGTCATCCTGTTTTTAATTATTGCATCAAATTCAAATCAAAGTCTGGGCCTATATGAAGCTGCAAACGTTTTGCTCCCTCTCCGATCATACTCAGTGCACGGTTTACCCCAGACGGGTAACGTGATTGCATGTGGGTTTAATTACTCATGTCTTGACACTGTGAATCTTGTATAACTCTCTCTCTCTCTCTCTTTTAAGTTTGCCGCGACGTGTACCATGTCTATGCTGTTGTCACAGATTTGGAGTCAAATGACGGTCCGATAAAACTACCTTAAAGCCTTAAATGTACGATTTACGTCAAATGTTGTTATTCTTTATTCAAAATGTTGAAATAATATTAGTAATAACTGGACAGCAAGGGTTGATGTCCATTTTAAGTTGAAATAACAAGGTAACGGGAAAGAACCCCACTGGTTATTTTGGCCATTTAACATGCAGTTCTATGGGAGGACATATTATCATAATTTTAAACTATTTTCAACATGTTAAGAATGTTGTAAGAATCATTCCTGTTGAATTTGAGCTTGATTGGACCAATTTTAAAATTTGACCTTTGACCCTTAACCTTTGGGGTCATAAATATTTTTAACATGTTTAGAATGCCGTAAGAATCATTCCTGTTGAATTTGAGCTCAAGTGGACCAATTTTAAAATTTAACCTTGACCCTAAACTTTGACCTTTGGGGTCATTAATATTTTTAACATGTTTAGAATGCCGTAAGGATCATTCCTGTAAAATTTGAGCTCGATTGGACTAATTTTAAAATTTGACCTTTGGCCCCTAAACTTTGACCTTTGGGGTCACAAATATTTTTAGTAGGCCTATGTTTCGGATGTCATAGGGATCATTCCTGTGCAAGTGACATTAGCGTACTATGTTACATGTGGCAGATATGAATTTTTGAAGATTTTTAGATTTTAACCGGAAATGACCCCTTAATGACCTTTGATCCAAATTCAAAACATCTCACACCATTAATGTTGCATCACTGTAGCATGTAGGGGCTTTATCCGTCTTCCATAGGCTGAGATACAGCTAATTTTCCGTAATTTTAAACATTTTTTGCAAATTTGACGTTTTGACCTCCTTAATGACCTTTTGACCCCAATATAAAAAAAACCTCATATACACCACAAAAATGCATTGTTACAGTTTAAAAAAAAAAATTTACTATGCTTAATTATAGAGATAAAAATTCTTGAAGTTATTTAGCTTAAAACCGGAAATGACGTGTAAATGACCTTTGACCAAAAAATAAAAATACCGTGCATACATCGGGTAACACTAATGCATACATGAAGTTTTCGTAACTCTGGTCTGTTTACGTTTTGAGATAAAAAAAAATTGAACATATTTGATGATATTTGGTTTTTGACCGGAAGCGACCCTTTGATGACCTTTGACCCCAAAACTGTAGACACCCTAAAGACCCTGATTAGTAGCAATGCATGTGTGCTAATGACAACACTCTGCTATGTTATTTGTAAAAACAGTGATTTTTTAAATATTTTTAGCTTTCAGACCGGAAATGACCCCTTAATGACCTTTGACCCAAATTCTGTGAATAATTTATAGGCACTGGATATAGCCGATGCATATGTGTAAGTGACATCATCGTACTATGTAATTTGTGGCAGAAGAAGCATTTTGAAGATATTTGGTTTTTTACCAGAAATGACCCCTTAATGACCTTTGACCCCAAATTTGTGAATATCCTATAGACACTGGATATAGCCGATGGATATGTGCAAGTGACGTCACTGTAGGATGTAACATGTAGGAGAAGAAGCATTTTGAAATTTGTTGCCAGAAAGAAGAAAGATCCGATAGCATCACAAGACCTAGCCGGTGTCCCGGCTAGGTAAAGAACCTGTAAGAAAAAAGACACAGCCGTGACTAACGTCACGGCTGTGTAAATATTACCTTTTGTTTGGCTATCTCAAAATCAATATTTGCGAGTTCCGACTGATTTTGCTTGATCGCATCACATATGGGTAACGGGTGTTGGGTAATTAGAGATAGTCACAAGAACCACCCAACCCGAGAACCGCGAAATCTAGTACCATTATATTTATACAATTTCAAAAATATAAATTTTTAATAATTTGCCATACAATTTAGAGTTCCACAGAAATGTTTTATTTGGCCTATAAACCTGGCAGACCACAAAATAAATGAGACGAGAGGCAAAAGTGTATTATATAATTACAGTTATTATTATCACAAATATCTTTCCAAAGTGTTTACATATTTTATAATATAATTATAAATTACGAGTACTTACTTGGAAAGATAAACTGATTAATAAAAAATAAGGCAGTACGATTCCCTGATATAGTAAAAAAGAAGACTTGTTTAATGTGTAAACTTAAAGAGAACCTTGAAGTTTTGAAAAATAAAATTTATACAAACGTTTAACATGTTTAAAAGCAACTTTCACCTCAATATTATTGTTAAAAGGTTTCTCAACAACATAGCAAATATAAAACTAGTTACAAGCGGCCGGTTCGCGATATTTTTTTCGTACATCTTTGTAACGAGTTTTTTATGCTAAATTTTGTGTTAAATTATGAAAAACTGAACAAAAACTGAGTCAAATGATCTAGAGTGCAACGTTCAATAGCCCTACTCAAGAAGCTTAGTTCAAAAGTTGACCTCAAGTATGACCTTTTAGACACTTGACCGCAACATTGTTGACAATTTGAGGTAGGCCTGCGTACGTCTAATCTAAAAAGTTGAAAACCGATATATCCAGCATATGTGAATAAAGATAAATCTTTCTTTGCTGTCTGAAGGTATATGGTATAAATTAGTAACATAATCAGTCCGTATCGTTAGTACAGTAGTCTTTCTGTCGTCAGTGTGGTTCCATTCTTCATTCATCTACATCTGAAAAGAAATAAGAGGGAAAAGGATATTTAAACAAGAAATGTCTTTAAAAAAGACGGCGCAGTGAATGAAGAAAAAAATGTTGGATTTCACATTCACTGAGAGGACCTTTCGCTTAAAAATGAGCTTTTAGAAACGACACTGTAAAAAGGAGAATGATGTTTGTTTCCTTTATTTTATTTTGTCTTAAAACCCACAATGAGGGCACAAATTAATTTATATGCTGAGTACTTAGTTCATTTCTTGGTATACTTAATAACATATGATGACATTTACTTAAAATGAAGAACATATTCTCAAGTTTGTACTTAACATAAATGAGTTAAAAGTTGTATGCATCTGAGCCTTTAATAAGGCCTAGGAATGATTATAAACATAATACTGTGGTATGGGGTAATAGCAATTCCTCATTGATAGCATGGATAGTGTCTAAGTCTGATGACGAGTCTTCAGGTTCATATTGTGGTTTGGATATACCATTGACTGACATCGGGTATGGCCATTGTTTTCAATTTTGCGATGAATAGTTATATCATTTTATGAACCAATTACAGGTAGGCCTATTTCTGGAAAGCATTAAGAACAGAGATTAAACTGACCAAAATTCGAAATCAATATTCAGGGTGTACTAGACGATATACAGTGTTTTAAGGAACATGTGGTATATTTTTCTTTTCAGGAATATTTTCTCAATCTGAGGACCACAAAATCAAACAGAGCTTGAATTGAAAAAGCCAACCAGAAATATACTTTATTTTGGGTGCGATGTTTGCTTCTATGTATACAGGGTGATCAAAATTTACTTCATTAACAGACCTAATTATTTATTCAAAAGGTTTAATTAGTGCTAATTAGCTGCTTAAACTGCTTTCAGTCATAAATACTCATTCCAAACCAGAGAATACAATATCTCTTTGTCACTTTTAGACTACACTTGCAATTCTGATAATTGACTGTTTTACATAGACCCCTATGAGGGGTGTAAGTATTCATTTTGAAAATATCATTATCATTTCATTTGTTCAAGAAAAATGTCACGCCGTCAGTCTTTTGGGAGTCTCAACTTATAACCGCATGGTCCTTTACACAGCGCCATTAGGCCTATCAATTTAATACCCAGACCGAATAGGCTATTTAGTAATAAATAAAGCAACTTGAAACAAAATGATGGAGAAATTATCACTTTCGTAAAAACAAAATAGTATGGTCCACAACACAGAAGTCCTAAACAAACTGTAGGCCGAAAATTGCATAAAATAGCTGACATGTACCGCAATATCAAAAACTGCATTTGGTACATTTTACAGGTTCACTTTACCATGCTTACAGCACGGTGTGTCAATTGCGGGAAAATCCGTCAAGGTGTCCCGAAGAATAATCATTTACAGTTGAGTCACGGTCACCGGCCATCTCGTTTGCATATCCATATTAAACTACAGCGCCTCTAATGACGTGCATGCACTGTTACTGTGCGACTGAACAACCTTTGTTTATTACTTTAGACAGATCAGCACGCTGTGATTGGATGTACTATGTAAATAAGTAAGTTGTTGTTGTAATGGTAACACACCATACTTTGGTAACACGAAACTTCACCCATCCCATCCACATGTAATGACATGTGATACAGTTTTTGAAAGCTAACTCCCCAGGCTAAATCCATATTCCTCCGCCGGCAAAAATATAGCCCATGATAAAATTAATCATAGTTAATATAATTATTTTCTTCAAATGTGGTTGTCGGGTTCAGTATACCACAATTAATACAACAATAAAACAATTCCCACCAGATAATTACTTGATATGTAGGCCTATACTTTCTCAATCTAAACCTGAGGTATAATATGGTTTCAGATCTAAACCAAAATCAGTACCACTGACGTCATCTCTGTCTACCAACCAAGTTATCAAAATTTGTCTATGGCATATGCAAGGTATTCTACCGGGGCAATACACTAGGATAAATTATTACTTGTGCTGTGATAGTTGCCATCTGCGACGTGATTGGAAATTATGCACATTTACAAAAACATAGGCCTACGTTTAAACTGTTAAAATACATCACGCATTTTGACTATAAACTCATCTATACCATTTTACTAGAAATGTACTATCTCCAAGGACGCTACGACCAACTCAACGAACTCATGCATATGCAAACGAGCCCAATCCCTATGCTAAATCAGGGGTGTGAGAGTAGAAATTGACAGGACGCATGCTCAGCTAATGCTTGTAGCTAATATTCCTCGTGCAAGGAGCCCAGGTTGAGTGTGTTGTTGAAAATCATTGCATTAAAAAACACTTCTTTCAATGAAATCGCATATAAAATCAATGGATACACAACCAAAATTCTACAAAAGTCAATCTTTATATTAATAAAGCTATCGATGTGTACGAAAAACTTCAGTGGTACAAAATGCCTTTCACATTCGAAAATTTCAGTATAGTAACACCCAGCCAATTCAGAATTAATGCAGCACTGCTGCAAAAAAAGCTATTATAATGTACACTTGCTCAGAACTTTTCAAATAAATGGGAAGCAACTAGTAGCGTAGCCATTGATGAAGTAGCTATATACCTACTGCACTGCAAAAACAAGTGTTATATTTAAACACCATATTGTGTTTATCAGAGCAACACTTAATAAACACATAATTCATGTTAATGGGCTAACACTAATGTTAATGGTTCTAACACTAATGTTCATAAATTTAACACTTGGTGTTATATTACAAACATTAGTGTTTGTAATATAACACCAAGTGTTAATTTATGAACATTAGTGTTAGACCATTAACATGAATTATGTGTTTATTAAGTGTTGCTCTGATAAACACAATATGGTGTTTAAAAATAAACACTTGTTTTTGCAGTGTGCTGATATGGCATAGAGTAACTATCTACTTCTGATCATTCATGACATGAAGTAGGTATCTACTGCTCATATGGGTATTGTCGGATGAGGTAACTATCTACTGCTGATATGGGCATTGATGAAGTAGCTATCTACATATAGGCACTGCTGGAGTAGCTATCTACTGCTGGCACATAATAATCATTCGATCAGGCCGAGTATACGTACTATGTGATCGCAGCCTAATGGATTAAACCTTTTAACCCGTGCTACTGTTTAAGGGTTAAACTTGTTGTGCATGGTATAAAGCTTATAATCCGTCTTGAGGTTTCAACAATAATTGCTTAAACTTTTAAACAATTATTAGAAGGGAGCGTATTATAGCAGCACCGATTTAAAAAGTTTAAGATTGTTTAAAAAATACGTAATATAAACAGTGATAAATCGCGATTTAGAGTGTGTTTAAAGAAACTTCATACACTTTGGATCACAATGGCCTCATCCCAATGGCATAGTTCAATAACCTCAATTAAAAAATCATGATGCAAAATTTGACCTCCAGTTGCATGCAGAGTCATAGTTTTTGTACCCAAATTGTCAAAGGTCATCGGAATGTGTAAATGTATTGGAGTTAAAGAACTCTACACTGATAGATGAGCATGTTGTGGATCCTAGTGATATACTCTTACCTCATTCCTGGATCAGTTTTTCCACTAAATCGCGGAGATTCATCAACAATTCGTCATCTCGTTTGGCTTCGGGAGGTGGAGCTGTCAGAGACAAGTTCAAAGTTCAAAGAAATCAATTCAATGGTCTATTCCGAATGGCACATTTCAATTCCCAATAAAAAAATGTTTTATGAATGTTAATTTTATTAAAACGTTTTTATACCTTTTCCCGACATTTAAACCTAGTGTTTAACGTTGTGTTTTCTGGGTTCAACTGCGCGTTCAACAAACGCTGACCTTAGCCTACCTCCGTCAGGCCCTATCGCGGCGGCGTCCTACTTTACCCACAATCAGGCGGATGTGAGTTCATAAGGGCAATGTCGGGGATAATAGGTCACAATCGATGGGGAGAGGGGTTACGCTCCCTGTGGAGGGGCGGAACCAAACTGGCTGATGTGGAGACTAAGCCAGTCCGATACTCGTCTTTGACCATGCGCAGATCTGGCTGGTCAGGAAGATATTTAAAATCCCGAATTTATAATATGCCTACCAGTTCCATCTATAACCGATTTGCTAGAGAATATTTGTTACCATGTTTAATAAATTCGTATTAATCGTATAATAAAATGTGGCCAAATGTATATTTGTGTACATAGTGTGTGGATCCACTCTTCTACGGACTTGGCTACTAAGCATGTCAGGAAGGATATGGCGCGGCGGGATGCTGACGTGGGTCAATATGTTCTGGGCAGATGAGGTCCGACCAGGAGGGTGAAAGTGCATAGGAACAATGCCGGAAACTACGTCACTCTATTGTTCGACTTAAACTACATCATTTTGAACGCATGCGTGTTCGTTAATACAGCTTTAGTCTCCTCCACCTTCTCAACATGGTACGTGGAATGTCTGGAATCACACTGACGGCGGAGGAGAATACTAGCTGGTCAGACAGTTTAATTATATCAAGCATATAATACCTAAACAATCACCTTCATTTGATCGATTTACTACAGAATATAATTATTCAAAATATAATTTTAATATTGTAAACATGTTAACTTATATATTTGTGTACTAAAGTATAAGGACACGTGAATAAAATCATGTCGAAGACAAAAAGGCCGCTAATCCGCCTATTGTCTAGACTTAAACTACATCTTCCGGTTTGTTACGTAATACTAGGATGCCCATCCCTTTGTATCGATCCCTGGTCCGACCAATTGCCTACGACCTTGTGTGCGATCATGTGTGACAGGCAATTCCCGATAATAATAGAAGTTCCCTGCCACAATCCTGTTCGTTTTTACCCATAATCCTGTTCGGCCGCGAATAGGCACAGAGAAGCGGCCGTGCGTATAGGTTAGGAGACTGACGGATTTAGTCTACGCTGACCTCAAGTTGTGGAGTATGAGTTTTTGTACCCAACACTCAACAGTTCAAAGGTCATTCTATGCATGTAAAAGCTTAATTGTGTTAAAGAACTATGTACTGACAGATGAGCATGTTAGAGGTAGCCGAATTTATACTCGATCGCCGAGCGATCACGATAAAACGCTTTTGGAAAGCGATGGGCAATCGCCGAATTTTGCGATGAGTCGCTCGTCGCTTTTACATTTATACTTCTCACGGCGATAGCGATTGCAGACGACAATTAAAATATTCTAAATGCCACAACATGCATTTTTAAAACGTCAATTGCTGTCAATAATTATTGTTTTGAATTAAATCATCATCAAAAGTTGATAATGAGAAAGGTAAATTAATTAGCAAAAAAATAGATCCAGTAGATTGTATATGATTGGTTGACGCATTCACCTGTCAGGCAATATCGCTGGGATTTGAGATTTCTTCAACTTGCAAAAGCGGCGTCGTTTTTGCCTCGGCGATTTGAATCGATCCCGGGGGGGCACTGGTTATTGAGAAGGGGGTATCATGCGTGGCCACGAAGTTTCAAATAGCACCCTAAACAAGTATTTACGAGGTCTGAAAATGCACCCCTAAACAAGTATGACATACCCTAAATAAGTATTGACATTATTTTTGCCCCCATTAGAAGCAAGTAAATCAGTCATAGTATGTTGACTCTAAAGCCTCCAGCATACTTTCCTGCCGCTTGCCGCTGCGGCAAGCGGCAGGGCGTTTCAACCAATGACAAGCCTTGATTGTGTCCGTTTGTCTGTAATACGCGTGCGCCACGCCGCTCAGCGGCAAGCGGCAGGGTAGTATGAAACCAGCATATAAACCCTTTATGATAACTGGGAAAACACAAATTCAAAAGTTCATAATTTTTAATCTTTATTACATACTACATTTGTCCAAGGACCCTAAACACTGATTTATTGTACAAGGTATACCCCTTTTCTCAAATTTCCTTGTTTTAGATACCCTATTCACGATACTTAAGTACAGTGCCTGATCATGAAAAAAGACCCTTTTTACTAATTGAATCTTTGGCCACGCATGATACCCCTGGTCAATGATCAGTGGCCCCCCTGGGTAATCGATTGATCGGCTCGACGCTCTGGAAATGTAAGTAAACACTGAGCATGCGTGAGAATCGCTTTTCTGCAAAAGCGATCGAGTATAAATTCAGAAAAAAAGGTGCTACAAGGGTTCTTAATCGGCTGTCCTCTTCATCTCAGGCTGTATGTATGACACCATCATAATTATTTCCATGCACGGGCAGCATGGAAGTTGTTGTTTTTTGAAAAAAAATATTGGCCACCAGTGACACAAATAGAAATTATTTAGCTCAACTGATTAGTAAAAAGAAATTCTCCATCTCAACTCTGGATAAAGATATACTTGAAATTGCAAATTAAAAATTTGGCCAAAAATGGCTCGACCCAATCTTCCATGCCCCCTCCCTCGATAATACACTTATAGAGAAACTTATAATTTTTCACAAGGTCATACCTTAAAACCCTGTGCATCAAAATTAACCAAAATCTACTTAAAACACATTTCAGTAAACTAACCAAGCAGTTGTGCAACTGAGATAACAGCAAATTGCACTGATATTGAACAGCTTCCTGGACAACATTCACAGCCTAATAATTGGCACACAGCACAAGAAATCTGTGAGAATGCGTATAAGATCTTTACACAGATGACAATTTCCAAAGAATAAGTGGAATAGTGTGAAACAGGGCTGATTTCTGCTTTTCACGCACTTTCTTCAAGAAATAGGTCTTGTTCTACACTATTCCACTTACTAATCTTTGTTAGTGTCGGCATGGCCAGGACCCTAGTAGTCTACTGTAGTAGACCACTTTAATTTATCATCCCCTCCCTCTGACCATGGAAAATCAATCCTGTTCTTATCCAATAGCTCGGCCATCCATGAGCAGGGCAGTCACTGGAGATGTATTACGTTTTATGCATGGAAAGGTATGAATTGTTTATCAAAAAAGGGGGAATGCAGAGCAGTCTAGGACCCTGGTATACCCTATAGGAATAATGCATACTTACGACAAAAGCACCGTGGAGTGTAGGTCGCTTCATTATCTTTGCAGTGACACTTTCTGGCTCTCTGTTCAGCATTACACACCTGTTCTCCCCAGCGACCCTCAACAATTGCACAAGTAGCACCTGGATGGAGTATAAAACAGTTTCATTTGCATGGAGATGTGTTTTCAGATTCAAGTTGCCCAATACCCGCGGAGGAGGGGGGAGGGGAGGGGGCACTCGCATATATTGGCACGCCCTTTGTTCTGCAAATCTGCCACCCAATGACCCCCTTTTTTCATCAGCTAACACCAAATGATCCTATTGTTTTACAAAAAATTACACCAAATCCGCAAGTTTTTTTTTGTTGCGCATTTTGAGCAAACTTAACATTGTTGTAGCAAATTTAGCTTTTGATTTTTTACGGCCAATATCACCTAATGTTTAGGGTTCCCACACATAATGACCCCCATTTTCTCGGAGCGCTTTCTGAATGACCCTTACAGCGTAGGACCTATGTCTAGTGCAGGGCAATACATTCCAAAATTGTCTTTATCTAATGGTAATTAATTCTGTTACATCACTACTTCTACGCGAATAGAACTACATTTATTTTTGTTTACGCACTTACGTTTCGAAAGTAATTCCTGCATCAATTCGTCATCTCGTTTGGCTTCGGGAGGTGGAGCTGTAAAAGACAAGTTCAAAGTTCAAAGATCAATGGTCACATACAAGTGGCAAAGTTCAATAACCTCCATTCCTCAGCAAACACAAAAATGTTTTATGAATGTTAATAAAACGTTTTTACACCCTTTATATATATAACCCGACATTTATACCTTTCTGTAAAACGTTGACTGTTTGCTGGGTTCAACAAGCAAAGCTCACACGCTGACCTCAAGTTGTGGAGTATAATTTTTTGTACCCCACACTCAAAGTTCATTTTACGCATGAAGAAGCATATTTGGTTAAAGAACTGTGTACTCATAGATGAGCATGTTACTCGTGAATGCTCATTGCTTACACTCTAGACAAAAATGTTTGGTTTATTTGTTAGTGTCCCGTCATTAAAGAAAATCACCAAAATAATGCATATCCCCAGTATTGCATAAAGATTGTATACTTTGCAAGATCACAATTGAATATTAAAACGTTTGACACATGCATTTGGCTAATTTTGGACCAATTTTAGGTGTGTCACAGAAACCAAAATACTACAGCTCAACTTACCGTACTTTGCCTACAATTGAGTATTTAACCCAAAAATGAAAATGGAACAATTTATTGGAAATCTGTTTTAACAGATTTTTTTGACATCTTTTTTTGCACTGTATTATACCTAAATTAAGAAATTTGATAAATATTCAAAGAAAATATAGGTCATCCAAAAAATTGTGATTTTTACACATTTTGGGGCAAAAAAGGAAAAATAAGCAAAAATATCAAAATCTGTCTTACAGTTTCATTCTTCAAGTCATAACAAACGGCCTACATGCTTAATTTCTAATAAAATATTGAAATTGTGAAAATATAGGTATTTATTGATTTTCATGTTTTTTCTTGCAAATATGCTAATAATATGCAAATTATGAAATTGCAAAATAAAGTTTCTACATAGCATACATCTTTCAAGTATGATGTTCAAAATGACAGACATCAAAAAGAGATTCGATGAAATGTAAAGGTGTAGTAACAATTTTGGAATGGACTGTCTGGTTAGGCAAAGTATGGTAAGTTGAGCTGTAGTATGCTGAATCATAGCCATTACTCGTGTAACGAACTCATGAAATATTTTCCAAATTTGTTTGTTTTTAATAGGACAATGTTTAACCTAAAGGCAAGAATTTTCTGCTTTACAAATGCTAAATTCCGCTTTTCTCCGCTTTGTAATTTTAGCACATTTCTGACATAATAAAATTTCACAAGAATCGATGTGACTATCATTGCGATGTTGCAAAGTTGGGATGGGTGATTGGGTATCATGGCTGCAATGGGAGGTATAGGACAGGCGTTGCACGGTAAACCTTTGATGGATTTTACTTTATTTTGATGAATTTTGAAGACCCATTTCATTTAGTATTTTATTTATTTCTTTTCAATTGTATTTTTTGTCTTTTTCTAGGTCATTTTTGCTTATTTTTTTATTTTTTTCTCAGAAATGCGTTTTCCGCTTTACCTCCGAATTCCGCGATTTTCGCGGAATTTCCGCAACGCGGAGAATTCTTGGCTTTAGTTTAACCCACCGAAACTTATGCCAAATTCAAATCCTATAGTCTGGAAATCCACATACACTCAGTCAGGCTGCCTTTTGTTACAAGGCTTAGGCTACTCAGTGGTTTATCATTAAAAAAAAAAAAATAATTATACTCGGCACTGGAACCGATCGAATTCGGTGTTGAAATATAAGCAAAATTGTGAGCTGTACAAGGCCTTCAAATTTATTTTCTCGGCCAATATTAATTTTCATTTTTTTTCTTCAGTAAATGTCAGAAAAAAACCCATTAGGGGCTGTGCAATAATTATGAGCCCCCAGGGGGTAAAATTTCCGAACGGCTCGCCAAAATCGCTTGCCCCCCCTTTCGACCCGCCAAACATCACTTGCCCCCCTCTCGTCCCGCCAAAAATTCTTTTGCCCCCCCTTGAACATGCCAAATTTTTGGGATCCCAAATTGCAAACCTAAAATGGTCTAGATGTGTGTTTCCGTAATGATTTCATAAGCCCTTTTTAGAGCGTTTTATTAAAAAGGCGCCCCATGAATGCGTGCCAAAAATCGCTTAACCCCCCCTAGCAGAAATTCTATACAGCAAGAAGTGTATCAAAAGTGTTTCAAAGTGTATTAAATCTGTATCAAACGGCAATTTGATACAGTTTTGATATACAAAGGGTGTATTGAAAATGTATCAACTGAAAATATGGGGTATCAAAACTGTATCAAATACCACCTAACTGTATCAAAAATGTATCAAAAGTGTATCGAATTTGAACTTAGATAATTTTGGCCATGCTTTTGGTGTATCAAAAGTGTATCAAATTGGACTTTGCAGTTTTTTAGTGTATGTAAAGTGTATCAAAATTAACTTAGTTCATTTTTGGTGCTAGATGTATATCAAAAGTGTATCAAATTGGACTTAGTCAAATTCTGGCTGCCTACAGTGTATCAAAAGCGTATTAAATTGGACTTAGTTTATTTTGGGTGGCTAGAGGTATATCAAAAGTGTATCAAATTGGGCTTTCATAAACTGACCTTTTGTAGTGTATCAAAACTGTATCAATAACTGGTCACATGTCTAGATAATGACTCATCATTTTCAAATTTGCCCATGTGGCATGTATGCAGTTAACACCAGGATTTGCATTTGGAAATGTACTGTATTTTAGAGCAAATTATGGTGTTTTATTTATCATGATGAAGATACAAACATGCTTGTAGACTGCACATTAGGTTACAACGTAGTTGTAATCAGGGACTGTGATTATAAAAAGAGGATATTTTATTGACTTTGTTCTGATAGGGTAAGCTTACTATATATTATATATAGGGCCTCTATGTATATATGTATTAAGCATGAATATAGCACATGCCTGTATAGTAAAAAACCCTGCTGAATCTTCTTGTTATTGGTAGCCTTTTTGTCTCTTTATTGAGGGTAACAACTTCAATGACAAACACTGCTTTCCAAGCAGGCCCTCTGATGTATGTATGTTCCATTTTGGTTGGGTTTTGCTTCTTTTTTGCAATACTTTCTCACACATTTGTCCTACATTGTATTGCGTTGTAATTTTGAACGTTGATAGGGGAAAGTGCATTTGACCGTTGACCCCTTCACTTTGAGTAGGCATATCACCTCAAAAATAATCGCAGCAGAAACATGTTATTTAATGTTCCTACATTATTGAGCTTTATTAAAGCATCAAAAATCAAAAAACAGAATTGAAATCGGTCAATGCATTGTGACGTAGTGTCAATTTAATGATGCTCGTAGATGGAATGAAATCCTGCCACAAATGGCTGTAATGACAAAATTGGCACATTTTAAGATTTTGAAGGTATATTTGGACGCTTGCTTGAAAAAGCAGCGTTAATTTAAATATCACATGTTAAATGCATATCTTTCCTGACTTCGTTACAGAAAACAAAATTAAAAATCTATCATTGAATAATTATAATAAATTAACCAAATATACTATTTTAGCAATTTCGGCCAATCTGCAGACAAATTAAATCTCAAAAATGACTAAGTTCAGCTAATTAATATGCAAAATTGATGCCAATAGAAAACCGTACATGATATAAAGGTGCGGTTTTTTTTGCACACATATGTATACAAAGTTCTTTCAATTGATAACAAAAAATACACAAAAAGTAATTAATTATGCAAATTAGGTAATTACAGCTAATTATGTATTTATGATATTATTATGCAAATCAGGCATGAGTAATTTTAGGTTTTTTTTCAATATTTAATGAACGTCTGTTCATTCATCATAAATTTTTTAAGTATGATCCTGTTATGAGGTTGAATAAATGAACTGCAGTTAATTATTTAAAAACAATACAAAAAAATAAAAAGTTTGACATTTTGACGGTGTCTGGAATATAATTTTCATTTTACTGTAAACATGGTATGTGTCACCATTACTCAAAGCCAAGTCCGAAAAGTAAAAATTAAAATTCAGTTGCAATGAGACTTTAAATTAACATTTTGTCATCTGGATTAACATGGGAGGATAATCGGTAAAAGCAAAAGCCATTTTACTGTACCGCGTATACAAAAATAGTATGGTTTTGGACACACACAATGGCTTAGAGCTATTGTGGTTTGGAAAATTACTCCCTAAAAATATCATTGATTAATGTTTTGCTTCAACTAGTTTTAGGGAAGTGTTTCATTCGTTGTCGACGGAATTAATTTACATGCTTAGAAAGATTAGTATTTCAGCTAAATACTGTATTCTTTTTAATTGTGGTGTTAAACTTGGGCGTGAAATTCAGTCTTCTAGTGCAAGATTTGTGATTTTTTTTTACGTATCAGCATGGTCATGCCCTGGTATACCCTGTATAGGCCTAATGCATACTTACGACAAAAGCACCGTGGAGTGTAGGTTGCTTCATTATCTTTGCAGTAACATTTTCTGGCTCTCTGTTCAGCATTACACACCTGTTCTCCCCAGCGACCCTCAACAATTGCACAAGTAGCACCTGGATGGAATACAAAATAGTTTAATTTGCATAGAGATGTGTTTTCATATTCAAGTTGCCTATTATGCCCGGGGAGCGGGGGGGGCAGTGGTGTAGATTTCTTTTTTGACATGGGGGGGTGGGGTTAGAAAACAATTCTTGAAGTATAGTGAATTCAGCACCTTTTGGCGACATAATAAGTTTATGGTAGAAATGCGCGCTATTGAAACTTAAGTGATGAAATATGGCGCAAAACTGAAAATTGCACTTTGGGGGCTAAAATGGATCAGCACCAGCATGACCAGGACGGATCAAAGAAGATATCATACCCTTCCCAGAATCCTTTTCAACATGAAATAAACATAATTTGCAAGATCTGGATGTGCTCTGTTCCGGGTACGTAGGCTACATTTCGTCGCTATCAACTCATTATGTTGCACTACTGTCTGTTCAATTAGCTTAGATTCTTGTATTTTTAGGATATTTGAAAAAAAAAATTGTTGTCAAAGTCATCAAAGAAAAGTGTTAGCACAGCCTTAGACCCAACGTGATTTATACTTTTCAAATTCCAAAGTTCAATTTGAAACCTCATTTCTTTTCAATTTCATTTTTTTCCCGCGATATTTTTATAAAAAGCTGTAGAACGTCGGGTATACCATAAACTTTTTTGAATCAATCCATTTAGTGGAATGGGGACCAATGTCATAAAAATTAGATGCGATGAAATAGTATTTATTCGACCATCCGCATCAGGAACTATTGTGCCAGTAATGCGTGTTGTTGAAAACCCACTATTGAAACATTACGTTATTATAAAAATGTGAAGATTTTATTTATTTACTTATTTTTATTTAAAACAATTACTTAGGTTACAGAAAACAATTCTCTAAAGTCACTGTATCTGAAAATGTCAAGCGAATGCTGATATTCTTGGGAAGGAATGATGGTATTATTAATTTAAACAAAACTCAATTTACATTGTATCGATGAAACCAGTTGAAATGGCAGGACAGATTGGTGGACAGATTTTTTCAAAATTCGATAGAGTTTATGCCTTAAAGGAGTATTTCGTGATCCTAGCATCCTCTTTTTATGACATTTTTCAGTACATATCCACGAAAAAAGCATATTCCCAAAATGTCAGTTGATTCCGATATTGCGTTTGCGAGTTATGCATGATTATGTGTATTACACTGCTCCATAGACAATACGTTGTAATTTCGTTCTGGTGCACCAGAACGAAATTCAAATTTCACGATATCTTTGCTAAACGAATTAATCTGCAAGAAATATTTTGTACATAAACATTATGTAGCCAGAGGTTTCCAGTGATATAAAAATCTCAACTTTTGAGAAAAGTGGGGGGATGAGGCGGTGGATCACGAAATTCCCCTTTAAGTTGAGAATGGACCATCCCACTCGATTTGTGAAAAGGTCGCGAACCCTTGGACCCAATTAACTGCCTAAAATTAGGCAAAATTGAAAAGAAATGGGGTTTTAAATTGGAACTTTGGAATTTGAAAAGTATAAATTAAGTTGGGTTTAAGGCTGTGCTAAATAACACTTTTCTCTGATGACTTTGAGCACAATTTTTTATTTTTTCAAATATCTTAAAAATACAAGAATCTAAGATAATTGAACAGACAGTAGGCCTAGATAGCAAATCAGTACAGAAAATTGAAATGGGAGAAAAGGCATTTTGAGAAGTGTAAGATATCTTTTCTGAGGACGGATTGAGACAGGATTATCACTCTTTTCGCAATTGCTCTCTATAGACATGATAGAAGTACATTTTATTGTTATTCGCACTTACGTTTCGAAAGTAATTCATGCAACAAGCGTTCCTCCTCTTCTAGAAGTGGCACAGCTGTTGCCATGGCAACTAAAGCAAGCAACAAGGAGATCTTCAAACTAGAAACATAACAACAACAAAAGTAGTTGGTATAATTAAGTAATTCTTAACCAGTAAAATGAGTTCCAGAAATCAGTGACGTAATTTGTGCTGGTGCATACCAGAGAATGGTCGACTGCAGATCCGTCGGATAACGCCTTTTCAATGGGAAATGAACTTTGCTCCTTAGATGATGTCACGATGAGGTGAGCATTTATTCCGTATTGAAAAGCGTGTTCCAACGGTCCTGCACTCGACAGCCCTGATAGTTTTTGATCGTCATAAGATAAACCATAAAAATGCTTTTATCCAGGTATTTTATATCGCCGAGTGATTACCACAAACAATTTTAATCGCATGTGGTTGTTTTAATATAAAGCATGATATAAATCCAGCCTATGTCGGATAAGTTTTTATTTCTATAACCTTGCATGAAGTAAGCCTAATATAATCAGGATAATCCGGCTTGTGTCGGATAAGTTTTTATTTGTTATTTCATTTACTTTGCCTTTTTGCTCCAGATGATAAATTGTTAAAATCAGCAAATGGATATAATGCGTTGTAGCAGTGATTCAAGACTTCTGCATTGCTAACTTTTTGTGCGATAATTATGAGCCCTGAAGGAGGGTAAAATTGGGGGGGAGAAATTTTTGTCGAGCCGAAGGGGGGGGGCAGTTTTTGGCAAGCCAAGGGGGGGGGGGGGGGAATTTTGGCACACATTCTTGGGGCGCCTCACACCGACATCGCCTGGTAATCGCCAATAATTACTTGGTACAACCAGAGAAGATGAGAAAAGAGGAGATCGCTCGAACATATAATCCGATTACCCACAGTTAACCTCTATTCACTTTTCTTTGTTTGGGGTACTTAAAACACCACTTGAAACTTCCTTTGTGGTAATCTGTTCATCCGCCACACGCTCGTCTGATTTGGTAGTTCTCTCTGGTGGAGAAAATATTCCACACACGGAAGTACATCGTTAAAGTCCCAATTTTGCAGTCAAATCATGCTTTTTTTGTTAACAAAAAATAATACTAACCAGGGTGACCATGATTTTTAAACGAGTGAAAAAGCATTATATAACTCCCATTAAAAAAATCAAAAAATTGTTAAGTTATGGAAAGTCAAGCATAATTAATTTTCCAGTCAAATTAATATAAGGTCAAAGGAAAACAAATTTAAATGATAACTATTTGAATATTTGCGGCAGTTTACGGATATCCGGGCATGCGTCGTTTAGAGCTAGACAGTCGTGACTCGCAAAGCCACTTATCGTATTAGTTGATCAATCGGATTAGATCATTGTTTCCATCAATAGGCGGATGCACACATTATTTATTTGATGTGGGCAGCGAGCGACCTCCTCTTTTATCATCTTCTCTGGTACAACAGAGACACTAAAATCAATACCGGGATCGATACACGTGAATGTGTTATGCACGATTTTGATATTCAGACGAAAATCTTTGGATACCGGGGTAGAAAATGATGAATATCTCCCGTAAATGATTTCGTCTAAAGAAACCAGATGTGGTTCCTTGCATTTGAATATATGTGTTGAACAGATATGATAGTCGTTAGCTTGCGTCTTGAGAAAGAAGCTTGCGTCTTGAACTCAAAAACTGACAATAATTCTGATTTTATATGGGCCGAATTATATAGCGCAGTGTATAGGCCAATCGTGGGTAGTCTAAAAGCGAGGTCAGTCACCGGGCAATTGTCAGTAGCCTTAGTCAGATGTCCTTCGGCCCATTATATGCGTCTCAAAACTACCGTATTAAACAGGTCGGAGCAAAATGGCCATGCGTGGCGGTGGATTCAACCTACCATGGCGATTTCTGCCATGAAGATATCGGGACGATGACACTGTGCGCCTTTTAAATAAAACGCTCTAAAAAGGCTTCTCTGGGAAAACTGTACGAAAATGCTTAAATATGCAAATGTTCCTGCTCGCGCTGCGCTCACAACATTACATGTACCATTTATGGTTTGCAAATTGGGATTCCAAAAATTTGGCACGTGCAAGGGGGGGGCAAAGATATTTAGCGAGCCATTTGGAAATTTAGGGAGGGGCTCATAATTATTGCACAGCCCTAAAAATTACTTTCATCCGCTAGATATTTGCTTGTTGAACATAAACCAAATCGACTATAAAATTGCTTTACAGTGTCATGCTTCAGCGAAGACTATGGTCTCTAGCCTACTAAAAAACTATATTTCCATGCTATCGGTGAGCAAATTCTTGGCTAGACCGTAAAATTAAGGGATCTGGAATGAGCGTTTTGACAGTATTTTTGTGGGACATGAGAGCACATCAGACATATCGAATTGCATTCTGAATACGAAGAATGTCTTTCTGATATCAAATAATTATAATTTTTTGAAATTCACGATATAATATAAATTTTACGACAAATTATTAAAATTTGATATTTTTCACATTTTTGATATAGGCCTATAACAGTCCTCGAAATCTACATACACTTAAAAGTGTATGTAGCCATGGTTGCTGGGAGAAAAAGCCGACGATCAATTGAACATTTTGACCTTTCAAATTGAAGATATGGATTTTTCCCCCAAAGACCTAATTTTTTTGGTGTTTTGAGAGAAAAAATCCGTATCTTCAATACGAAAGGTCAAAATGTTCAATTGATCGTCGGCTTTTCATCCCACCTACATACACTTTAAGTATAAATCATCAGATTTATAAAGTTTACTTCGAGTACTGTTAAATATCAAAATATCAATTTTAATCATTTGCCATAAAATGTACTATTACATTGCGAAATACAAAAAAATCAAAATTATTTGATATTAGAAGGACATTCTTCGTATTCAGAATGCAATTCGATATATCCGATGTGCTCCAATGTCCAAACGTTCATACCCCCATCCCTTTAAGGTACTTAGTATCAGTTATTGCTACTGTAACTGTAACGTTTGTATTTTTTGTGGGACATGAGAGCTTGCTCGAGAAGTCCAGCTCACCGATAGCTTCACATTCTAGGCTAGAGACAATTGCATTCAAAGTCCAGTCGGATTCGCGTAACTATCGTGTGCAAATTCGAAGCTAGAGTTCTCGAGTAAATGAGAGCACATCAGACACATCGAATTGAATTCTGAATACAAGGAATGTCCTTCTGATATCAAATAATTTTGATTTTTTTTAAATTCGCGATATAATACAAATTTTATGACAATGATATTAAAATTTGATATTTTTAAATTGTAGAAATTTAACAGTCCTCGAAGTAAACTTTCTAAATCTAATGATATAGGCCTACTTGAAGTGTATGTAGCTTAGACTCGCTTGCCAGTCCTATATAGGGGAGAGCGGGGAGTGTTCGCCCTAGGGGCAGGTTCGCCCACCCCTTGTTTCTGAGCACTAGGGCTATCGGGGGATTTGGTGATGGCAAAATTAGGTGACATAGGTCATTATAAACTTCTCATATTAGCTACGCGACATATAGGGACGTGTTCAACGAACTGCAGCCAAAACAAAAAAATTACACCAAAACGTAGTTTTTTCTTGCATTAATAATGTTGTATTATCATTGATACATAAATACAGATGGTTTTAATGGAAATCTGTATTGGGAACATATGGGATTTGTCAAAGATTTAATGCAGTTATAAACTCCTTATTCGATTTGTATTTTGCATACCCTAAAGAAAATACAAAATGTGTTCAAGGGCACGTTCGCCCTTTTGAGGATGGGGCATGTTCGCCCTATATCTTCCCCGGGCGGACTTACCCCAAGCTGCAGGGCGGACCTGCCCCATCAGCGTATTATGCAAAATATTGATAATTATACCATTAAACAAGGTAAAACTGCTGAAAAGCATGTTTTTTAAAGTTATGTGGTATCAGTATTATTCATACCACCGTTTATGTCCTAATCAATAATCCCCCTGAAGTTGTAAACACGATACGTTAAAGCTAACTTTGGACCCCTACATTTTACCCTGACCCGACCCCTGCAACAAATTTAGTGATTCCCCAGAAGAAAATGAATGCCCTTTATACTCTTGCTAAATGTTTGCATTGAATATGTTATTGTTAGGCGATGTTTAAACCTTTTTTGTGATTAGGGTGAACTTACCCCACCATATGGGCGAACCTGCCCCAATATGGGGCAAGTTCGCCACTTTGCAAAACTTTTTGTTTGCTCTATCCTGTTGCTATTGTAAGGCCTATAGTTCTGGGATTGTGGTCGTATATAGCTAAGACATAGGGCTTTCACATGGGCTAATCAGGTCATCCCTAACCTTAAAATTGACATTGCTAGGCTGGTCAGAAAAAAATAGGGCGAACACTCCCCGCTCTCCCCTACGCCGTACCTATGTATATTAAGCCGACGATCAATTGAAAATGTTGACCTTTCATATTGAATATATACATTTTTCCCCAAAAGACCTATTTTTTTGTGTTTTGGGGTAAAAAATCCGTATCTTCAATACGAAAGGTCAAAATATTCAATTGATCGTCGGCTTTTCATCCCAGCTACATTTATCATACAGAAAGTAGGCCCTAAATTAATATTATCCCGATATTATCCTAATACTGGTGACAAAAGTACGAAATGTACATAATCAGTGAAATTGGACTTACCTGGTCTTCATGGTGAAAACAACTTCGTCTTACACGGCGAACAGAGGACGGGCACGTATGTATCTTAAGCAAGCTTCTTACACTAGAGAAAAGTTGTAACAATATTATATATCTGAACTGCAAAGAAGCTTTGGTTTTGAATAAGAGTAAGTGGGCGGGGCGAGACACGGAGATTATCACATCCACGTCATAATAGTTTGAATTGCAATGTAGACAGGGAATGTAGGCTATTGAGTATTGTTATTCCGCAGCTGGTCCCATGATCCTTTGCGGTATGTTGTGCCTGTGATGTGTGGGTGTGTGTGTCAATGTCGTATGCAAGATGTTGGTGGGGGTGGGTGGGGGCAAGATCGAGATTTCAAATAATCAAAATTATTTGATATCAGAAGGGCATTCAATTTCAGGTCAGTTCTTTAGCACCATGGTACTACTGTTTCTTGAATCTTATGTCAAGACCAACAATTTGCCACCAATTTAGGCAAAATCGCTGCAAGTTGAAACTACCCCAGTACCATGAGTACCATATGTAGGGTAAGTGGGACAGTGGGGTAAGTGGGACGCTTACTATACTAGATCTTCATTGCAGCACTAAATCCACCAATATACGGTACCGAATGGTGACTTACCCTATTGCAAATGTATGTTATAATTTCACGTCTCTCAATATTGGAGTTTATTTGGTATTTTTATAAGCTGCGGAGATGCTTGAGACCAACACTGCCTTGATGTGGGGGCCAACTTTGAGGTATTGGTATTATACTTATTTATTACCAAATATTAAAAAAAAACTTTGCTGAGAATTAGGACAAATTGAGAGATAATGTATTTCATTTACCATAAAAAAGAACGCTTTTTGCAAAACCTGATAGCAGAAAATCATGTTGAAATCATGCAAATTAGTAACTTTATGTGCCAGCAAATCCAAAACGTGTTCGACATAAATTCGCAAAAGGTTATAAAAGGTTGTCAGAAATATAAAAGGTATAAAACGTTTTCATAACATTAAAACCTACTGCAAATATTTTAACATAATGTTATTTAACGCGGCTGTGTACTCTAGCCATTGTTTCTTTCTCAAAATTGAGTTTTTATGATATGTTTGTACCTTGTTATGTTTTTTATAAATACAAGGAATGAAAATCCAGATTTGTAAACTCCAACTGCAATATTTTAAGGATTTTATTTCACTATTCCACTCGTGTTTGAAATTGAAAAGGAAAGAAAATCTTTGTTGTACCAGCAAGGTACACGCGCGCAACAACTCATCGCGTTGCGTATCGCGCAATTTGTTAACGCACAAATACGCGACGCATACGCGACGCTTATCTGCATTCGCGGCGCATCTTATGGAAACACCACGGAAGCACTGATTTCACAAAAACCTAGTGGTCAAATGGCTCCGTTTTAGCTGATAAAATGTGGGTTTTTTCAAGTTCTTTCCCCCGATTTAAATATCAAGTTATGAATGGATTTCGCTCAAACTTCTCAAGGGGCTGTGGATTTACCCGATGTTCACGTAATATAAGTTTCAAAAACGACAATTGTCGCATTCTCCTGTGAGATTCGATGAAAGTGCAAAATGTGACCACTTTAAACTTCAACGGCCATTATTTCAATGTTCATTTTCTCGGTAAAATGACGATTTAGGTACACGATAACTCAATAAATACAGCATCTATAGGTAAGCAAATATGATCATCGTAAAAAGCATGATCGACTCAAGAAACGGTTTTCTCATTTTTTTTTATATTTTGTTTTATTTCCGATTTTGGACATCATTTTGTGCAAATAGGCGTTTTTGAATTTTAAAAAGTTCATTTTGATGCCTTATATGGTCAATATCTCATAAAATAAGGCCAATATCAAAAAATAAAAAACCGTTTTTGGAATGGAGCCTCAAGATTGAGCTAAAAACAAAATAAAATATTTTGGAAAGAGTGTTTTTTTGGGATGATGTAGCTAAAAAATATTGCCAAACACTCACATTTTTGTGATTTTCTTCAAAATTGTTGTGTTTACCCCAAATCTGTATTTATATTAAGATTTATTGATGTCTTGCCTTCATAAAAATGTATACTTTTATATGTTTTGCGCGAATAATTACAAAGTTATTGCACTTTTACTACATGCATGTCTGAGAGTACACAAATATTTGGCAAAAAATGTTTGCAAAAAAATAGTTAACAATAATATACTTTGAAAACGTTTTTAAAATATTGTTGCAGTGTGTTCTCACACAAAACTTTTAAAAACGTTTTCTTGACCTTTATATACCTGACATTTAATGTTTTAAAAACGTGTTTGCGTAAACCCAAACCCAAAATATAACTTGTTTAAAACGTTTTTTAAACGTTTTTGTGTTTGCTGGGGTACTACTTTGTGATGACTACTTTGTGAAGACATGGGATAAACTGCCCAAAACGCATTGCATTGTGGGATTACAAGTATGATCTGTTTTTTGGGATGTTTTTTTCCCTTCAATTATTACTTGTAAAAAGCTTTTAGATGGGTTGTAGGACAATACCGGATTTAAAACGTTGTGTACTTTTTATTTACTGTATTTAATTGAAGTTCTTATACCAAACAAAACAAGTAACACAAGCACTGGTAAGTGTGCATGACAATGGGGGAGCTGAATTATCAAAGCCTTTTATGATTGTATTGTATTTTATTGTATTGTATTATGATCCAATCCATTTGCGATTGTTTAATATTATGCGTTGTAATAGCCTACGCTGCATAATGTGCTTATTCGACCAAACAGAACAATTTATTACGTCATATGCACAACCTCTGTCTGAGACCATTTAGGCATTTTAATAAAATGGTCTAGCACACAAGTGCATGGCATAGTTTTTTTCAAGTCTCTATTTGGAAATCACTTTTATACCTGAGACGAATTATAATGTCTCAGCTTTTTACATTAGTGACACTCATATCAGATGGTGTATCCAAGACATTAAATACATGTACAATCAAAACTTAAAATTAAAACAAAGTTAAAGGTAGTAAATATAAATAATGATAATAATAATGACAAAGAAAGAAAGAAATGAAGGTAGAAAGAAAGAAAGAAAATAAGAAAGATAAAGAAAGAAAGAAAGAAAGAAAGAAAGAAAAAAAGAAAAAAGAAAGAAAGAAACAAAGAAGAAAGAAAGAAAGAAAGAAAGAAAGAAAGAAAGAAAGAAAGAAAGAAAGAAAGAAAGATAGAAAGATAGAAAGACAGAAAGATAGAAAGAAAGAAAGAAAGGAAGGAAGGGAGAAAGAAAGAAAATTAGAAAGAGAAAGAAAGAAATATAACCGGCACCAGAATGGCTGGTCTTCATAATAAAATCATAAATATTTAGAAGAAAGAATAACTAATATAGAGAATACATAGTTAGACAATAGTGTTAACAAATATATATGAGAGAGAGAGTGAGGGAGAAAACTTTTCACCAGCCCATCGGGCTGGTACCTATTTCTGGGATGGGGTCAGTTTGCTCAAGAGATTATTTTTTATTGGTATTGGAATGACTTTTGTTTAAAACTTTTTGTGGTTGAATTTTTTTAAAAATACTTTAATTCGATTTGTAAGGAAAAGTAAGTATGTTTTGCCGTTTCAACGAACGAAAACGAGTGAGTATTACCAAAGTTATGTTTGAACTAATTATGACTTTAAAAGTTCTAGGTATAGGCCTAAATGTAACAATAATAGTTAATATATAGCATCATATGGTCAGCAGAAGAAAATCTGACATCACCTATGATGTCATATCAGTGTCCTTGACCGGGGTCCTTACTCCTTGACCACTGAACAGCGTGATATCATGTTGATAACAGACCCATAGAATCAAAATCTTCATCATATCCCCGGATCATATCACAGATTCTCAACAATCTGTGATCATATGGACCATATTGATGTGAAAGTAGTTATCTATCATATCCTGTGTCGTTTTATGGATAAAAATGACTCAAAATGTTATTGATGAAATGGTTGCTATCATAAACATCAGTTTTGTCTTTTCAACGGGAAAAATCCGATGCAAAATAAAGTTTTTAGGGCCTAGCTATAATATGGGCATAATTTATGCATGTAGGCCTATAGTATTGAACAATGTACCCCATTTGACATGCACTTATAGATAAATAAATTGTCTTACTTTATTAATTTAATAACTTCTTGATTATAAATAAAATGACACATAATTATTTGATTCATAAAATTACATTCAACAAAATGATTGAAGAGAAAACACACAAGGCACTATAGGCAGACTGTTATAGAATGGAGTATGTAAGATGCCATGTCCATAGCTTCGCAGGAGTTTCCGACTAGCAATCAACATGATCAGCACATTCAGAAAAACACAGTTTAAGAGTGAAGATTGTAGTGAGTAACCAGTCCTTTATAAATGTGCTGGCCACTATCTATTATAATATAGTAGGCTTAAACTATACATTGCGAATTAATTAAGTTATTTTAAAATAAAATGTACATGTAAGTTAACTCAAACCGGCAGTGTATTTGTGAAGTGGTATATCGAAAGCAGTGAAATCGGACATTCCTAAGCGAAGATATTGAGTTTGTAAGTTCTGGTATTACAAAATTGGAAATTGAGATATCGTGGGTAAAAAGCTGAAAAGACAAAAAACAAAACAACAACAACAACAACAAAACGACAACAACAAAAACAGACCAGAACAATTTGGAGTAATGAATTAAAAGAGTTGACATGAGATTAGGAATTAATGTTTTCTGCTGTTTCAGTGTGCATGTTCTCATCGTTGATGGTTTGGTGGACTGTCATGTAGATGTAAAGCGTGATCCTAAAAATGCCTTTCACATTGACCAAAACTAATTACAAGACCTCTTCTACATTGAGGCTGGCTTTCCCTTTTAAAGGGAATTTTTATTATATATAATGTTGACTAAAGGACCTTGGTGGATAAACCGAGATTTAAAGGATTTACATTTTGCTTATTTGACAATAATAGGGCCTTATTTACTTTCTGAAGCTTCTCATCTCTACCAACTCTTTTACAATATTTTAAAAGTAGTTTTAATATGCATTATATTTAGTATATTAGGGATTAGAGGTATTCTGTTGAAGAGTTTGAAATTTAATTTTGTTTGTCTGGGCTTGTGACATAGCAGTCACTTCCATCTGAGCCTCCAACTGCTCAACATCAACTTAATTGTCATATATCATATTATCATTAATTGCATCCATCTTCAGGTATATTGTTTCTACGTATTATTAATAAAGCCGGAGCATAACATCGTATATCAGAAAGAATATTTACAAGTCTTCCATGTGTTTTATTTTGTGTAACGGGATTGGACATTGAAATCGCCCGAATAAGTCCCTGAACCCCGTACATTGTACAGGGGCGTCGCTAGACCAATATGATTTGGGGGTGTACAGTATGGTTTGCCGACGGAAATTTTTTGTAATTTGTTGACCCAAAATTTTTTTTGAAATCAAAAAAGTGGGTAGGAGTCAAAAAATTTTCAAACAAATTTTTTTAACTAGTAACTACTATACCATTCACAGTAGGTCTATTAACAACACAATTTCGTAACACATTAATCTGTTATATGGCTCTCACAATTTGCCGACAATCACACATACCTTTGACTACATTTGCCGACAGTCACATGGTTTTGCCGACAGCATTCAAATTTTGCCGACAAAATTGTGTATTGGGGGTATGGGGGGTATGGGGGGTGACACCCCCCCCCCCCGACGGCCCTGACATTGTATGGGTCTTAATTGTGCGATCACAAGCCCGGATCATAAGTCTTTACCTGCTGAGTACCAATTCCCCCTTCTTTCCATGCATCAATGAGAAACATTTTACAATATTTGTCAAGTATAAACCCAAGATCATTCATAATTATCTTCGAAGACACAAGTCATCCAACCCTTTTGTGATTGTGCGTAATTAATTGCTGGATCGTGTAAGTTACTTTTGAAAGTACACACTCAGAACGCTACACTAGTTACTATATACACGGTTACTATACAAGATTAATACACACCTATGACGTCGCGCTATTGTTTTACCGCTCCATTATTTTCCACGAATGGAGCGATGATTACAATAACACGCCATTCGTAAATGCCTTTCTCTTTTTCTGAAAAGCAAATACTTTTCAGGGAAAAAGTACTTGCATTTACGAATGTAGTGTTAATAACAATTGCACTTTCGAAAAGCATGTATTTGCGTAAAGTGCAGTATTGTTATCATCACTTCATTCATGCAAAACAATAATACGAAAAACAACAAAACTATGATTTTCATTAATACAATAAATTAAGGAAGCGGATAGCAACATTTGCACATTATTGTTATGGGACATGAGAGCACATCAGACATATCGAATTACATGCTGAATACGAGGATTGTCCTTCTGATATAAAAAAATAATAATAATTTTGATTTTGTGAAATTCGTGATATAATACAAATTTTATGGCAAATTATTAAAATGTCATATTTTTTAATTTAACAGTCCTCGAAGTAAACTTTATAAATCTAATAAATGATATGTAATGAAACTGTAGGCCTATGTAGCTGGGATGAAAAGCCGAATTGAAAATTTTGACCTTTCATATTGAACATAAACATTTTTTCCAAAAAGACCTACACGTGTTTTGAAAAAAAATCTTTATCTTTAAGGGCTGGGGTATGAACGTTTGGACAGTATTTATTGTGGGACATTAGAGCACATCAGACATATCGAATTGCATTCTGAAATTCGCAATTTAATGCACATTTTATGGCAAATCATTAAAAATTGATATTTTTGATATTTAACAGTACTTGAAGTAAACTTTATAACTCTGATGATTTATACTTAAGGTGTATGTAGGTGGGATGAAAAGCCGACGATAAATTGAAAATTTTGACCTTTCGTATTAGGTCTTTTTGGGAAAGGTCAAAATTTTCAATTGACCGTCGGCTTTTCCTCCCTGCTACATACACTTTAAGAATATGTCATTAGATTTATATAATTTACTTCGAGTACTGTTATATATCAAACATTTGAAAAATATCAAATTTTTATAATTTGTCATAAAATTTGTATTATATTGTGATTTTCAAAAAATGAAAATTATTTGATATCAGAAAGACATGCTTCGTATTAAGAATGCAATTCGATAGGTCTGAGGTGCTCTCATGTCCCACAAAAAATACTGTCGAAACGCAATAAACGCTCATTTTAGATCCCTTAATAATGAAGGTCAAAATTTTCATATGATGGACAGCCGTTCATCCCAACTTCATAATCTTTAGGTGCATATCGTTAGATTTATACAATTTACAATTTTTAATAATTTGCCATAAAATGTGTGATGTATATATCGCGAATTTAATAAAAATCGTGTTCAAAATCCAATTCGATGTGTCTGATTTGCTCTCAGGTCCCACAAAAATATATATATAGGCCTACACGTGAAAACATCGCTATCCGAGCCCTTAAACATAAATTTACAATGCAATCTGTGAAAAGTAAGGCAAGATCAAAACGGGCAGGTTAAAAGTTGTATATTATTATTATGCAAGATGTGTTTTACCCTCACTTTGGAAAATGCTTATTTAGGCTTCACTTAGTAAGCCCGTAACTTTAAATTATTTGGACCTTTCTTTCTATACGCTTACAGTTTTTTATATCATTTTTTTTGTTCTTTATATTTTTATACGTTTTCAGTGGCTTCGGACCAACGTTTAATTTGTTACATAATACACATTATGTATCATGTATTTAGGCCTATGTATCTGTTTATTTTTAAATCGTTTGCTTTGGGCATGTTTAATAATGATAAAAGCCACAGCAGGTCTATTTTCGGAATAATTTTTATTTCACTTTAGTACATCTGATGTTTCATCTGATAGTATTTTGGCATGTTTGAATATTTACTTACATCGATCAGTAGGCCTATCCGATAATTAAATATTATAATGTTAGGGACGCTCCAGTTGATTTCGGGAGGGGGACTGGGAGTTGAGCTTTTATTTCGCGTGGAAAGCGGCGAAGTTTGTTTGTTGTTGGGTTTTTTGCCGCCAAAGTTCAGGGACATAATAGGCCTAGGTAAAATGGGTTGTAATAAGGCCAACCAAATAAAACAAAGTTTACACATTTAAAATGTTCGTACCTTACTTCGGCTTAAAGTAGAATCATACCTGATTTAGGTCCTTGCTGCGAATCAACGATATATATCCTCGGAATGATTCCATCACACAATTATAATTACTAGTATCCAAGATAAATAAATAGTGTCCATAATTGCAAGGTTGTCCAAAATCGAACACTCGATTCATAGAGAAGAGTATCATTGCTCAGGTATAGCGGTAGGTCTACCTTTCTTGAGGTACAAAACGGCAATGATCTGCATTTAACTATTTCATATTAACCTATGACCATTTTGCCAATTTTCTTTATTATGCAAAATAGAGACCTAAACGCAACTACTTCAATCATGTCAATAGTTAACACATTAGAAGTGGGCATAAAGAACTATTGATTGTACTTCTAATCACTTTAATGATTTTACGAATCTACGTTTATTCAATTTGGGTAACAAACATTTTAGATCTTTATAATTCAAGAACGTGGTTACGGATGATTTAAACTAAACACCTGGATCGTGATATGATGGGTAATTCTATAGAAATTTTACATAAAGCTGAGTCCGTGTATTTTTCACCCGCACCTATAGTACGATCATTCTATTAGCATGATTAGTGTATTTGATAGTGTATTCAGTGTGAGCAATTGATCAATTTGTAAAGAGCACCAAATTTCAATAACACTCCATTCGTTGAAAATAATGGAGCGGTAAAACAATAGCGCGACGTCATAAGTGTGTATTAGAACGTGAGTGGCTATTAGAACGTGAGTGGCTAAGAATGGCCTAGGGCCTTCGGCCCACGGCCATTCTTAGCCACTCACGTTCTAATCCTTGGCCATTATCCTATACTTAATACACACCTATGACGTCGCGCTATTGTTTTACCGCTCCATTATTTTCCACGAATGGAGCGATGATTACAATAACACGCCATTCGTAAATGCCTTTCTCTTTTTCTGAAAAGCAAATACTTTTCAGGGAAAAAGTACTGGCATTTACGAATGTAGTGTTAATAACAATTGCACTTTCGAAAAGCATGTATTTGCGTAAAGTGCAGTATTGTTATCATCACTTCATTCATGCAAAACAATAATACGAAAAACAACAAAACTATGATTTTCATTAATACAATAAATTAAGGAAGCGGATAGCAACATTTGCACATTATTGTTATGGGACATGAGAGCACATCAGACATATCGAATTACATGCTGAATACGAGGATTGTCCTTCTGATATAAAAAAAAAAATAATAATAATTTTGATTTTGTGAAATTCGTGATATAATACAAATTTTATGGCAAATTATTAAAATGTCATATTTTTTAATTTAACAGTCCTCGAAGTAAACTTTATAAATCTAATAAATGATATGTAATGAAACTGTAGGCCTATGTAGCTGGGATGAAAAGCCGAATTGAAAATTTTGACCTTTCATATTGAACATAAACATTTTTTCCAAAAAGACCTACACGTGTTTTGAGGAAAAAATCTTTATCTTTAAGGGCTGGGGTATGAACGTTTGGACAGTATTTATTGTGGGACATTAGAGCACATCAGACATATCGAATTGCATTCTGAAATTCGCAATTTAATGCACATTTTATGGCAAATCATTAAAATTGATATTTTTGATATTTAACAGTACTTGAAGTAAACTTTATAAATCTGATGATTTATACTTAAAGTGTATGTAGGTGGGATGAAAAGCCGACGATCAATTGAAAATTTTGACCTTTCGTATTAGGTCTTTTTGGGAAAGGTCAAAATTTTCAATTGACCGTCGGCTTTTCCTCCCTGCTACATACACTTTAAGAATATGTCATTAGATTTATATAATTTACTTCGAGTACTGTTATATATCAAACATTTGAAAAATATCAAATTTTTATAATTTGTCATAAAATTTGTATTATATTGTGATTGTCAAAAAATGAAAATTTTGTGATATCAGAAAGACATGCTTCGTATTAAGAATGCAATTCGATAGGTCTGAGGTGCTCTCATGTCCCACAAAAAATACCGTCGAAACGCAATAAACGCTCATTTTAGATCCCTTAATAATGAAGGTCAAAATTTTCATATGATGGACAGCCGTTCATCCCAACTTCATAATCTTTAGGTGCATATCGTTAGATTTATACAATTTACAATTTTTAATAATTTGCCATAAAATGTGTGATGTATATATCGCGAATTTAATAAAAATCGTGTTCAAAATCCAATTCGATGTGTCTGATTTGCTCTCAGGTCCCACAAAATATATATATATAGGCCTACACGTGAAAACATCGCTATCCGAGCCCTTAAACATAAATTTACAATGCAATCTGTGAAAAGTAAGGCAAGATCAAAACGGGCAGGTTAAAAGTTGTATATTATTATTATGCAAGATGTGTTTTTACCCTCACTTTGGAAAATGCTTATTTAGGCTTCACTTAGTAAGCCCGTAACTTTAAATTATTTGGACCTTTCTTTCTATACGCTTACTGTTTTTATATCATTTTTTTGTTCTTTATATTTTTATACGTTTTCAGTGGCTTCGGACCAACGTTTAATTTGTTACATAATACACATTATGTATCATGTATTTAGGCCTATGTATCTGTTTATTTTTAAATCGTTTGCTTTGGGCATGTTTAATAATGATAAAAGCCACAGCAGGTCTATTTTCGGAATAATTTTTATTTCACTTTAGTACATCTGATGTTTCATCTGATAGTATTTTGGCATGTTTGAATATTTACTTACATCGATCAGTAGGCCTATCCGATAATTAAATATTATAATGTTAGGGACGCTCCAGTTGATTTCGGGAGGGGGACTGGAAGTTGAGCTTTTATTTCGCGTGGAAAGCGGCGAAGTTTGTTTGTTGTTGGGTTTTTTTTGCCGCCGAAGTTCAGGGACATAATAGGCCTAGGTAAAATGGGTTGTAATAAGGCCAACCAAATAAAACAAAGTTTACACATTTAAAATGTTCGTACCTTACTTCGGCTTAAAGTAGAATCATACCTGATTTAGGTCCTTGCTGCGAATCAACGATATATATCCTCGGAATGATTCCATCACACAATTATAATTACTAGTATCCAAGATAAATAAATAGTGTCCATAATTGCAAGGTTGTCCAAAATCGAACACTCGATTCATAGAGAAGAGTATCATTGCTCAGGTATAGCGGTAGGTCTACCTTTCTTGAGGTACAAAACGGCAATGATCTGCATTTAACTATTTCATATTAACCTATGACCATTTTGCCAATTTTCTTTATTATGCAAAATAGAGACCTAAACGCAACTACTTCAATCATGTCAATAGTTAACACATTAGAAGTGGGCATAAAGAACTATTGATTGTACTTCTAATCACTTTAATGATTTTACGAATCTACGTTTATTCAATTTGGGTAACAAACATTTTAGATCTTTATAATTCAAGAACGTGGTTACGGATGATTTAAACTAAACACCTGGATCGTGATATGATGGGTAATTCTATAGAAATTTTACATAAAGCTGAGTCCGTGTATTTTTCACCCGCACCTATAGTACGATCATTCTATTAGCATGATTAGTGTATTTGATAGTGTATTCAGTGTGAGCAATTGATCAATTTGTAAAGAGCACCAAATTTCAATAACACTCCATTCGTTGAAAATAATGGAGCGGTAAAACAATAGCGCGACGTCATAAGTGTGTATTAGAACGTGAGTGGCTATTAGAACGTGAGTGGCTAAGAATGGCCTAGGGCCTTCGGCCCACGGCCATTCTTAGCCACTCACGTTCTAATCCTTGGCCATTATCCTATACTTAATACACACCTATGACGTCGCGCTATTGTTTTACCGCTCCATTATTTTCCACGAATGGAGCGATGATTACAATAACACGCCATTCGTAAATGCCTTTCTTTTTTCTGAAAAGCAAATACTTTTCAGGGAAAAAGTACTGGCATTTACGAATGTAGTGTTAATAACAATTGCACTTTCGAAAAGCATGTATTTGCGTAAAGTGCAGTATTGTTATCATCACTTCATTCATGCAAAACAATAATACGAAAAACAACAAAACTATGATTTTCATTAATACAATAAATTAAGGAAGCGGATAGCAACATTTGCACATTATTGTTATGGGACATGAGAGCACATCAGACATATCGAATTACATGCTGAATACGAGGATTGTCCTTCTGATATAAAAAAAAATAATAATAATTTTGATTTTGTGAAATTCGTGATATAATACAAATTTTATGGCAAATTATTAAAATGTCATATTTTTTAATTTAACAGTCCTCGAAGTAAACTTTATAAATCTAATAAATGATATGTAATGAAACTGTAGGCCTATGTAGCTGGGATGAAAAGCCGAATTGAAAATTTTGACCTTTCATATTGAACATAAACATTTTTTCCAAAAAGACCTACACGTGTTTTGAGGAAAAAATCTTTATCTTTAAGGGCTGGGGTATGAACGTTTGGACAGTATTTATTGTGGGACATTAGAGCACATCAGACATATCGAATTGCATTCTGAAATTCGCAATTTAATGCACATTTTATGGCAAATCATTAAAATTGATATTTTTGATATTTAACAGTACTTGAAGTAAACTTTATAAATCTGATGATTTATACTTAAAAGTGTATGTAGGTGGGATGAAAAGCCGACGATAAATTGAAAATTTTGACCTTTCGTATTAGGTCTTTTTGGGAAAGGTCAAAATTTTCAATTGACCGTGGGGTTTTCCTCGCTGCTACATACACTTTAAGAAGATATCATTAGATTTATATAATTTACTTCGAGTACTGTTATATATCAAACATTTGAAAAATATCAAATTTTTATAATTTGTCATAAAATTTGTATTATATTGTGATTGTCAAAAAATGAAAATTATTTGATATCAGAAAGACATGCTTCGTATTAAGAATGCAATTCGATAGGTCTGAGGTGCTCTCATGTCGCAAAAAAAAATACCGTCGAAACGCAATAAACGCTCATTTTAGATCCCTTAATAATGAAGGTCAAAATTTTCATATGATGGACAGCCGTTCATCCCAACTTCATAATCTTTAGGTGCATATCGTTAGATTTATACAATTTACAATTTTTAATAATTTGCCATAAAATGTGTGATGTATATATCGCGAATTTAATAAAAATCGTGTTCAAAATCCAATTCGATGTGTCTGATTTGCTCTCAGGTCCCACAAAAATATATATATATAGGCCTACACGTGAAAACATCGCTATCCGAGCCCTTAAACATAAATTTACAATGCAATCTGTGAAAAGTAAGGCAAGATCAAAACGGGCAGGTTAAAAGTTGTATATTATTATTATGCAAGATGTGTTTTTACCCTCACTTTGGAAAATGCTTATTTAGGCTTCACTTAGTAAGCCCGTAACTTTAAATTATTTGGACCTTTCTTTCTATACGCTTACAGTTTTTTATATCATTTTTTTTGTTCTTTATATTTTTATACGTTTTCAGTGGCTTCGGACCAACGTTTAATTTGTTACATAATACACATTATGTATCATGTATTTAGGCCTATGTATCTGTTTATTTTAAATCGTTTGCTTTGGGCATGTTTAATAATGATAAAAGCCACAGCAGGTCTATTTTCGGAATAATTTTTATTTCACTTTAGTACATCTGATGTTTCATCTGATAGTATTTTGGCATGTTTGAATATTTACTTACATCGATCAGTAGGCCTATCCGATAATTAAATATTATAATGTTAGGGACGCTCCAGTTGATTTCGGGAGGGGGACTGGAAGTTGAGCTTTTATTTCGCGTGGAAAGCGGCGAAGTTTGTTTGTTGTTGGGTTTTTTTTGCCGCCGAAGTTCAGGGACATAATAGGCCTAGGTAAAATGGGTTGTAATAAGGCCAACCAAATAAAACAAAGTTTACACATTTAAAATGTTCGTACCTTACTTCGGCTTAAAGTAGAATCATACCTGATTTAGGTCCTTGCTGCGAATCAACGATATATATCCTCGGAATGATTCCATCACACAATTATAATTACTAGTATCCAAGATAAATAAATAGTGTCCATAATTGCAAGGTTGTCCAAAATCGAACACTCGATTCATAGAGAAGAGTATCATTGCTCAGGTATAGCGGTAGGTCTACCTTTCTTGAGGTACAAAACGGCAATGATCTGCATTTAACTATTTCATATTAACCTATGACCATTTTGCCAATTTTCTTTATTATGCAAAATAGAGACCTAAACGCAACTACTTCAATCATGTCAATAGTTAACACATTAGAAGTGGGCATAAAGAACTATTGATTGTACTTCTAATCACTTTAATGATTTTACGAATCTACGTTTATTCAATTTGGGTAACAAACATTTTAGATCTTTATAATTCAAGAACGTGGTTACGGATGATTTAAACTAAACACCTGGATCGTGATATGATGGGTAATTCTATAGAAATTTTACATAAAGCTGAGTCCGTGTATTTTTCACCCGCACCTATAGTACGATCATTCTATTAGCATGATTAGTGTATTTGATAGTGTATTCAGTGTGAGCAATTGATCAATTTGTAAAGAGCACCAATTTCAATAACACTCCATTCGTTGAAAATAATGGAGCGGTAAAACAATAGCGCGACGTCATAAGTGTGTATTAGAACGTGAGTGGCTATTAGAACGTGAGTGGCTAAGAATGGCCTAGGGCCTTTCGGCCCACGGCCATTCTTAGCCACTCACGTTCTAATCTTGGCCATTATCCTATACCTCACTCAGTCATTTAATGAGGCACTGGAAAGATCGAATTCGGTGTTGTTAATAAAAGGGCATTTCGTGATCCACAGCATCATCCTTTTTTCTCAAAAAAAAGTTGAGATTTTTATATCACTGGAAAGCTCTGGCTACATAATGTTTATGTACAGAATATTTCTTGCAGATTAATTCGTTTAGCAAAGATATATCGTGAAATTTGAATTTCGTTCTGGTATACCAGAACAAAATTACAACACATTGTCTATGGAGCAGTGAAATATACATAATCATGCATAACTCGCAAACGCAAAATCGGAATCAAATGAAATTTTTTGAACAAGCTTTTTTCGTGGGCATATACTGAAAAATGTTATAAAAAGAGTATGCTAGGATCACGAAATACTCCTTTAAGAGCAAAATTGTGACTTTCACCTTTTCACTTTAAAATTCTATTTCTCGGTTTAATGAAAAGCAATAATGTTAATTTGTCCAATAAATATCAGAAAAAATAATGCTTGATACTGTATTTTTTTCTAATTTTGGTGTTTAACTTAGGGTAAGATTTTCGATTTTGATAGACTTCAACTTGGCCCGTTTTTTCCGGTTTTTTTAATCAACTTTTTAGATTTTCAAATGATTTTCCCCAACTCTCTAATGGAAACCATGAGTGCCCAGTTGTTGGGCATTACGAGAAAGTAGGGGTCAAAGTTTACACAGGGGTGAAAACTCAAAATTATCACGATTTGGTTAAAACCTATTCCAAAATATTCCTCGGGCCACGAGGATTCAGAACTGAATCAGCGTCAAGTTCGCGTAAAAGTTGGCAACCTAATTATTTTCAAATTGGTTAATTCGGGTATGCTGAATTCAAACATTTTCAAACAAAGAAAAAAAAAAAAAAAAAAAAAAGAGTACAGAGGTTCTAGCGACCAAAATCAAAGCACCTTGTTTTTAGGTTAAAACCTCAAATGTGGTTGTTTTCGCCAGCCCATAGGGCTGGTATCTAATTCTGAGATGGGATTTGTGTACACTAAAGATTAGCTAAGATTATAGCCTTCTTCTATTGGTATGAATTATTTTTTTTACTTCTTGTGGTGGAAATGTTTTTGGTGTCTGCTAATTCGATTTGCAAGGAAAAGAAAGTATGTTTTGCCGTTTCAATGAACGAAAACGATTGAGTATTGCCAAAGTTATGTTTGAATTAATTATGACTTAAAAAGTTATCATAGGTTAGGCCTACACATATAAACATAAACTTGTTCAGCAATCAGCATATCAAAAAAATGACATGGTCAACAATTAGTAATTAGCAGGGAATGTTCACTGGAACGGTCATATCAGTGGACTACTGAGCATAGCATGATGTTTGGTTGCCTGTGAGTGCATAATTAAACAATATATCCCATATTTTGACATGCACTTATAGAAAATATATATATAAATTATTGTCTTACTTTATAAATTATAAATACTGTAAAATGACACATAACTAAAGTGAGGCCACTTTCTATCTTTTTTATTTGATTCATAAAATTACATTCAACAAAATGATTGAAGACTGAGAAAACACACAATGCAGACTATTACAGAATGGAATAGGTAAGATGCCATGTCCATAGCTTTGCAGGAGTTTCGGACTAACAATCAACACATTCAAAAAATACAGTTTAAAAGTGAAGATTGTAGTGAATGATCAGTCCTTTATCATGTGCTTGCCACTATCTACTTTATAGTAATAGGTCTGTCACACTACGACGGACTGCGGGATCAACGTACATCACCGAATACAAAAATATTTTATTCGGTGGAAAAATCACCAGTCCGGCAGAAGATTCGGTTGGATTTTGGGTCCGAATCCCGTTCGTCGCTCTATGCGTTGTGGCCGCTAATAATCCTGCAGGCGTCTTATATCCGATCGTTCAACGTCCGACAGATGATCGGATTTGGGGGTCCGATTCCCGTTCGTTTCTCTATGCGTTGTGGCCGCTAATAATCCTGCAGGCGTCTTATTTTCGATCGTTCAACGTCCGACAAATGACCGGATTTGGGGTCAACGTCCGACAAATGTCCGGATTTGGGGGTCCGATTCCCGTTCGTCTCTCTATGCGTTGTGGCCGCTAATAATCCTGCAGGCGTTTTATATTCAATTGTTCAACGTCCGGCGAATCCGTCGCATGTGGCACCAACAGGGACGTCCACCCTATCAGAAAAGTGGGGAGGAGAGGGTGTTTGAGAGGGTTTTTGACCCCTTAGAGGCAGTGACGTAGCAAGCACTTTTTCAGAGGGTGAACAAAGTGGGGAAAGACAACTTTTAAGGGGGTAAATTTTGACGAAAATGGTCAAATATTGGCTTATAAGTACCAAAGGTCTACAAATCTGATCCCGTTCGTCTCTCTATGCGTTGTGGTCGCTAATAATCCTGCAGGCGTTTTATATTCAATCGTTCAACGTCCGGCGAATCCGTCGCATGTGGCACCAACAGGGACGTCCACCCTATCAGAAAAGTGGGGGAGGAGAGGGTGTTTGAGAGGGTTTTTGACCCCTTAGAGGCAGTGACGTAGCAAGCACTTTTTCAGAGGGTGAACAAAGTGGGGAAAGACAACTTTAAGGGGTAAATTTTGACGAAAATGGTCAAATATTGGCTTATAAGTACCAAAGGTCTACAAATCTGATATATCAGGGCAACCAGCGTCCGGGGGCAATAGAGGTGAGAAACCTTTGGACAATGAAGGCCCAATTGAAGCCATTTGTCATTTTTGGATCAATTTTAGCACTATTATTGGGTACTATTTTAGTTTGAAACAGCCGCAAATTGGTGAAACGAAAGCCTAATTGAAGCCATTAAAAAGTTTTCACCATTATTGTATAATATAAACAATTGTTTTAAAAATAACACGTGGATGTCCATAGCAGAAGCAAAAAGGAAGACTTGTCCATTTTTGAAAATGAAGGTCCAATTGAAGCCATTTGCATGGGGACTGTAAGACCTATTTACATTATTAAGCCTAGGCCTATTGTGTATAAATTTAGTTTTAAAAATGGAAAATTTGGAAAAGTGTTTTTAGTGCATCATTTTTACACTATTATTGCCTTAAACAAAAAAAAAGAAGGCCCGATTTGAATTTGCAAAATTTAAAATGTTACACTGATCCACTGACACTTAGATATAAGACTTCAGACTCGTAATTTCAGGTAAATGCATGGATTGATATGTAAAAGTCAGGAATAGACAGTCTATAAGTCCGTCTTAAATACTGACTTTGGTGACAAAATATCACGGGCCCTGCATATGGACTGGCCGGCAGTAATTTTCACAGGCTTTTGGGCCAAGGAACCACATTTAAGCACTGTCTATAATAATCACAGGCCTATACTTAGGCTTACTAGTACAACTATCCCGGGCCTACTCAATAACGTATACAATTTAACCTTTTCCATGTTTTCTCTTCTTTTTTCTTTCTTGTCAATCACTAAAACTGGTAGGAATTTGATATTGCGTCCTCTACCCTTCAGAAAGTGCCCCTCCCTCAATACTGCTTACATGCATAGGCCTACTACTAAATTACGTGCAATTTAACTTTTTCTCTTCTCTTCTCTCTTCAATTGTTCTCACTTTCTTTTCTTTTTTTCTCTCCTTCCCCCTTTTTTCTAATTGTCAGTCACTAAAGTACTGGGGGAAATATGATATTGCGTCACACACCCTTCAGAAAGTCCCCCCCCCATGATCGATGCACATGTTCGCCATAGGCCTACATCCGGCACAAGCGCCTGCGAAACCTTGCAAACACCCGCGGTACATAAACGAAAGAATAACGAACAAACCCAGGGTATATATACAGAACAGTACGAACACACATCGGACAACTTCCGAACATGTGTATTCGGCCCTCCGTTTCAAGTTTTGTGCATGCACAAAACTTGAAACGTATTGTCGACGGACTAAACAAACATCACCTAACACGAAACGCATTTGGCGGATAATAGCAGGACATATATGAAGAACATAAAACGAACATTGACGAACACTAACGGATTTGCTAAAATACCATCCGTTTCTTATACGGAAGACCGATCCGGTGTAGTGTGACACTAAGACGGTCTGGGTCAACGTGCATCACCGAATGCAAAAATATGCTATCCGGTGGTGAAGGCCTCACAGGAACGTATTTGCAACGAACACGGGCCGAGTGCAACGAACAAAGAACGAACATGAACGAAAGGAGAGCGAACAAACTCCGGCAATATGCAGCACCATACGAACACACATCGGATAAATACCGAACATGTGTTTTCGGTACACTCCGTTTCAAGTTTTGTGCATGCACAAACTTGCCGACGGACTTAAGGGACGCACCATTTGATACTCAGGGGGGTAGGAAGTTAGGGTCGGGGAAGAATTTTTTTTTTTCGCCGAAGGCGCAAGTTTTTTTTTTTTTTTAATTTCATGCATTATACACAGTTAGGTGGGGAAAGATTTTTTTTTTTTTTTTTTTTTTTTTGGTGGGGAAAGTTTTTTTTTTGGTCATGTAGTGGGTGAAGTTTTTTTTTTTTGAAAAACTTCCTACCCCCACCCTGAGAATCTAATGGTGCGTCCCTAACGAACATCACCTAACACGAAACGCATTTGGCGGATGATAGCAGGACATAAAAAGAACATAAAACGATCATTGACGAACAACAACGGATTTACTAAAATGCCATCCGTTTCTTGTAGGCCTACGGAAGACCTATTCGGTGTAGTGTGACAGACCTATTAACTATACATTGCGAAATAATATAAAATCATTTTAAAATAAAATGTGCATGTAAGTTGAGTTTACATAGCGAATTAACTAACAACTGCAGTGTATTTCTTGATTATAATAATAAGCAGGTTGGTGGGGAAAGTTTTTTTTTTTTGGTCATGTAGTGGGTGAAGTTTTTTTTTTTTGAAAAACTTCCTACCCCCACCCTGAGAATCTAATGGTGCGTCCCTAACGAACATCACCTAACACGAAACGCATTTGGCGGATGATAGCAGGACATAAAAGAACATAAAACGATCATTGACGAACAACAACGGATTTACTAAAATGCCATCCGTTTCTTGTAGGCCTACGGAAGACCTATTCGGTGTAGTGTGACAGACCTATTAACTATACATTGCGAAATAATATAAAATCATTTTAAAATAAAATGTGCATGTAAGTTGAGTTTACATAGCGAATTAACTAACAACTGCAGTGTATTTCTTGATTATAATAATAAGCAGGTTGGTGGGGAAAGTTTTTTTTTGGTCATGTAGTGGGTGAAGTTTTTTTTTTTTGAAAAACTTCCTACCCCCACCCTGAGAATCTAATGGTGCGTCCCTAACGAACATCACCTAACACGAAACGCATTTGGCGGATGATAGCAGGACATAAAAAGAACATAAAACGATCATTGACGAACAACAACGGATTTACTAAAATGCCATCCGTTTCTTGTAGGCCTACGGAAGACCTATTCGGTGTAGTGTGACAGACCTATTAACTATACATTGCGAAATAATATAAAATCATTTTAAAATAAAATGTGCATGTAAGTTGAGTTTACATAGCGAATTAACTAACAACTGCAGTGTATTTCTTGATTATAATAATAAGCATGGGTAATAAAAATCCCCTTAAAAGGGGGTACCCAGGCCGTACGGAGGTCACATGACTGCACAACCCCCCCCCCCGGACTGCCCCACCTTGGCTCCACATAGCTGCAAAGAGGTTGGCAGTGTATGCAGTAAGCCTATATAAAACACAGGTCTTCTGATCAGTCAAGAAGGTGGTGATTCAACCAAAGAACTATAGTACTCCACAACTGAGCTATGATTGCTAAAGTACAATGTATATTCAAGAACTACCTGTATGCTACTACTAGCCATACTGGTACTACATGTAGCCCTCTGACTGCAGTCAGAGAACATCAATCCCCATTATGCCAATATGTTTGTATACCTTGTATATAAATGTATATGAATGCATATGGTGTTACTATGCTATAGAACATTTGGCTCAGAGGTCACAGCTAGGATATCAATTTAAAGTAAATGATTTGGTACATGAAGATCAATCAAAACTAATTATGAACTTGAGACGGCCAGATTTAGTGACCTTCTCTGTCAAACATTGCACAGATTCTCATGTTGAGTAGGCCTATCTGTGATTTTTGTGAGTGAGAATGTTTCACTGGCAAATGCTTAATCAATGCTTAATTATTTTGATAAAAGTAGGCCTATATCAAACAGTCTAAGTGGAATAACTTGCATGATGGGAGCAGGAGGATTTTTTACAATTAATTTAGTGTCCGATTATAATAGCAGACTTTAATAGTAGTAGTTTAATGGTTCCTTCTAATTCAGTCTGTGATGAGAACAACAATGCAATTCAAATCATAGATGTTTAAGAAGTGTGACCTCAGACCAGCCAGCCAGCTAGCCAAGTTCATGAATTAGTGGCCATGGCCATTCACCGGTCAACTTTCATATTGCAACACATCCTATATGTTAAAAAATAACTTCATAGGCTACAGAACAGCTGTACGAATAATTGTCATGGGGACTTGAATGAGGTTAATATTCCATCCATTCCCTGGGTAAAGTCAAGCACTACTGAATATAGTTTTATGAATTTTGTCATGGGGAGTGAGGTTAGTTTTTAGTAGCCTGCAGATCCATTAGATACTCTGCATTATCCTGTAAAATAATTTTAATGAGGACGAAGCAAATGCATTTGGCTACTTCGTTTCAAAGTAGCCAATTTGGGTTCAAAGGACAAGGTCTAAACTGAATGTAATATCACCAGGCTGAAGCCTGGGTGAAACAGGCTGAAGCCTGGGTGAAAAAAGCAGTAAAGACCAAAATACAGAACAATTTGGAGTAATGAATTAAAGAGTTGACAGGAGTTATAGGAGTTAATGCTTTTTGCTGTTTCAGTGTGCATGTTCTCACCATTGATGGTTTGGTGAACTGTCATGTAACATGGATGTAAGCGTGATCCTAAAAATGCCTTTCACGGTGACCCAAACTATTTACAAGACCTCTTCTGCATTGAGGCTGGCCTTCCCTTTTAAAGGGAATTTTTATTAAGGAGTAGAGTGGTAAATCTTTGTTTCATCATCTTGATGATCTTATCAAAACATTTTCCGGCTCAAACTGGCATGAGCAGTGACCACTCCAGTTCGCCTGACTGTCTGATAGGTCAAACTGGGATGGGGGAGAGGGGGCTGTGCCCCCATTTGCGCACGCCACTGGGGTATGATGGCCAACCGAGAGGCGGGGGCAAGCAATATTTGGCAAGCCGAGAAGGGGTGGGGGTAGTACGTATTTAGATGAACTTTTATTATTATCATATAATGATGAAGATGTTAATGTGTATACTTTGGTGTGAGCACGATAAAACTTAAGATCAAATAAGAAAAAACTGATATGAACCTATGAAGTTTGTGTTTAAAACCAAACCATAAACAAGTTACAATCATTGAGAAATTCTATAATAAAAATACCCTTTAAAAGGGAAGGCCAGCCTACATGCAGAAGAGGTCTTGTAAATAGTTTGGGTCACCGTGAAAGGCATTTTTTAGGATCACGCTTACATCCATGTTACATGACAGTTCACCAAACCATCAATGGTGATAACATGCACACTGAAACAGCAAAAACATTAACTCCTATAACTCCTGTCATCTCTTTAATTCATTACTCCAAATTGTTCTGCATTTTTGTCTTTACTGCTTTACCCATGCTTATTATTAAAATCAAGAAATACACTGCAGTTGTTAGTTAATTCGCTATGTAAACTCAACTTACATGCACATTTTATTTTAAAATGATTTTATATTATTTCGCAATGTATAGTTTACTATAAAGTAGATAGTGGCAAGCACATGATAAAGGACTGATCATTCACTACAATCTTCACTTTTAAACTGTATTTTTTGAATGTGTCGATTGTTAGTCCAAAACTCCTGCAAAGCTATGGACATGGTATCTTACCTATACTCCATTCTGTAATAGTCTGCATTGTGTGTTTTCTCAGTCTTCAATCATTTTGTTGAATGTAATTTTATGAATCAAATAAAAAAGATAGAAAGTGGCTTCACTTTAGTTATGTGTCATTTACAGTATTTTTACAGTATTTATAATAAAGTAAGACAATAATTCATTTATTTTCTATAAGTGCATGTCAAAATATGGGATATATAGTTCAATATTATAGCTAGCCCTAAAAACTTTATTTTCCATAGGATTTTTCCGTTGAAAAGACAAAACTGATGTTAAAGATAGCAATAACATTTTGAGTCATTTTTATCCATAAAACGATACAGGATAGGATAGATAATTACTTTGCGACTTCAATGTGGTCCATATAATGAAGATTTTGATTCTACAACATTATTAGATCTGTTATCAACATATCAATTATGCACTCACAGGCAACCAAACATCATGCTATGCTCAGTAGTCCACTGATATGACCTCGTTCCAGTGATCATTCCCCGCTAATTACTAATTGTTGACCATGTCATTTTTTTGATATGCTGATTGCTGAACAAGTTTATGTTTATATGTGTAGGCCTAACCTATGATAACTTTTTAAGTCATAATTAATTCAAACATAACTTTGGCAATACTCAATCGTTTTCGTTCGTTGAAACAGCAAAACATACTTTCTTTTCCTTGTAAATCGAATTATCAGACATCAAAAACATTTCCACCACAAGAATTAAAAAAAATAATTCATACCAATAGAAGAAGGCTATAATCTTAGCTAATCTTTAGTGTACACAAATCCCATCTCAGAATTAGATACCAGCCCTATGGGCTGGGGAAAAGAAGTAAAGAAGAAGACATATTTGTAATACATGTACATAAAAAACATTATGGAATGACCAGCTTTAACACGTAAGATGACAGACACAAGGTTATATCTGATTTGATCAACCCATTGTTAAAATGATGTTGGTATGTAAACATGTTAAATAGGCTATTCCAGAAAATAAGTGCATACCCCCTGTAGAGGAGTAACTTTTCAATCAAAGAAATGTCCGGAATTCCAATGATGCTTTCTGAAAACGACCGGACTTCCACCGGAATTTCAAGTGACTTGAAAAAGCTTGGAAATCCAATTAAAAACTTTTATAACTGCTAAATTGTTGGTCTATTTAAAAGTATACATTTTTAGAATGGCAACGACTTGATGAATTGATCTGCGAGGTCAAATTTGGGCTAAAATGCTGATTTTGAAGAAAATCCAAAATCGTTTTTTTTTTGGCCTAAATTTTTCGGTCAACGTAATCCTGGGCCAATTTTTTGTTTTTTTATTTTTAAAAACTAGATACAAATATTTAGGAAATTTTTATCTTTTTTTTTAAATTTTGATTTTTAAATCTCAGTCTCACTGAATGACTCCCTTTTTTGGTTAGATTTTCCTCAATCTCACGGAAAGATCCCCTTTTTTGGGACCTTCTCACTGGTAGAACCCCCCTTTTCGGTGCAGGCTCTCACCGAACGGACCCCTAGTTTCGAACCGCTGTTCGCACGATACCCGTCACTTCCAAAGTCGAGTGCCCCCCCCCCCGGATAGGGGGTGTGCATCGATTTTCTGGAATAGCCCAAAAGTAGACTAAAGATGACATGATTATTGTAGTAAATCTGCCCTGCTCAATTGGGCATAAATACTTCTTTGCATTATAGGTTTTACTAGTCATGCTAGTATTGTAATCATTTTTGTGAAGTCACAGGATGACTAACCAAAACAGAATTTTTATGAAAGTTAAGGGGGTACTACACCCCTGTCCAATTTTGTGCCGATTTTTGCATTTTTCTCAAAAATTATAGCGCATTGGTGACAATTAAGATATGCATGTTGTATGGGCAAGGACTACAACTATTGCTCTGAAAATTCAGCAACTAAAGACAAGTAGTTATTGATTTATTGATCAAATACTGGTTTTCCCTCATTTTTGACTGCAACTTTACAACTGCTGTCTGTGCCGAAATAAATTTCCAGTGCAGTAGTTGTAGTCCTTGCCCCTATAATATACATATCTTACTTGCCACCAATGTGCTATAATTTTTGAGAAAAATGCAAAAATAGTCACAAAATTGGACAGGGGTGGGTGTAGTACCCCCTTAACTCAAATATAATGTCTTAAAAGTACAGCAAACACTTTATCAGTAGGGTCAAACCATGTTAAATCATTGTTAGGAGCAAGCAGGCCAAATTTTGGCCTTGCTGATCTACGTCATCATCAATATTCTCTGTATTACATCATAGGAGTTTGGAAACGCCAGATATTATTTTTTTATAGCAAACCTGAACATTAAATGGGTAAAAATACTATTCTTTTCCGACCACACGGGGTCAAATATCGGACTAAAATAAATGGACCCCGTTTAATTGCAAACAACACCTTTTGGGGTTCTTTTTGGCCATCAAATTTGACTACAAAAGTGGTTGTTTGCAATTCGGTGCATATTTGACCCCGTATTTAGTGAATGGGTCATTCTTTTCCGGATCGGAGGCATTATGACAAACCAAAGAAAGTGTTGGTATTACTTTTGTTTTGTAAATGATAAATGATTAGTTATAAATTAACATATTAGAAATGTTGTCCAATGTTTACTACTTTGATGATGAGTAATAATCACGATATGGTCGGTCAACTTTGTTTTGGTTCTCATGACTTACCTGGCATAAATAAAAGATTCTTCTAGTAATTAGGAATTCTTTAAGTGATTATGAACAACCACAATCTAGGCCTAAATATATAGAGCGTTTTATTTAAAAGGCGCCCCATGAATGTGTGCCCAAAATCGCTCGCTCCCCCTCTCGGCTTGCCAAAAATTGCTTTATTTCGGGGGCACATCGAAAACTTTTGGTGGGTATGCTCCCGCGGAATTTTGAGGTGGTGGGTCTTTGGGAGCTGATGGCGTACCGATAAAATGGGGTCCCTGCGAACAAGTAAAATGGGGACTTTTGGAGCTACGAACAGTCCAAATCAAGGGTCTTTCTTGGCTTTCTGGTTGAAAATCGCCTGAAAAAAAACCTTTCGGAGCTGAAATTATCTAAATCAAGGGTCGGAGCTCTATTTTGGTCAAATATAGCGGGTCTTTCGGAGCTGCGGCTGCGAAATCCAAAAGAGGGTCTTTCCGGGGAAGCATATACCTGTCTGGTCATTTGTGTTGAGTGCCCCGGGTGCTCGCCAAAATTTCTTTCCCCAATTTTACCCCCCAGGCTCATAATTATTGTAACTAGTACAACTATAAGCAAGGTGAACGTATCATCATCATGGTAAAACAATAGAGATGAGTTGAAGTTCTATGACAGTGAGTGGTTCAAGCGTGATGATTTTTAAGTTGGATGTGAGTAATGTGGGTTAAGAAATGTGTTTGAGTTAGTTATGTTTTGGAAGTTGAAGAAGGAGGATCACTAAATAAATATCACAGACAAGCTAGAAAACTAACTTTGTATTGTCATCGTAAGGAGTGTTCAGAAATACTTTGGTGGGGGGGGCTGGTAAAAGGAGGGGGGCCAAAAAGTTTTGGACCTTAAAAAGGGGGACCAAAAGTTTTAGGTGGTAGGAAAGGGGGGCCAAAAAAGTTTTCCGCTTTAAAACCCAACATTTTCGCGCGCTTCGCGCGCATTGAGACCCTCTATATCACTTTTAACATGGGCAAGTTGGGGTTTTCATTGCTTTTGTTTGAAGAAATTATGGCACTTAGTGTACACATATCTATTAATTTTAAAATTAATATAACATTAAACATCTGGGTTGGTCTAAGCAATACTGGCACTTTTTATCATAGAATTTTATATCTCTTCAAAGTAGGCTACAAACATGATAATGTACCAATCTGATACAACTAAATCAAGTTAAATATTGCAAATAAATTGATTTCTTTGCACGTAAACTGCACACTTCAGTTTACTATTTCTCATTGCAAAATTACTTTGTACACATAGTGACATAGGCCCATGGGTAGATTGACCCCCGGGATTGACCATATAGGGCAGAGTGGGCACAGGCCCAGGTGCCACGGTGGGGGCCAAACCTGATATCCTGTGTACATATGCGTAATCAAATTAATCTCATATTTGACCATTTTAGCTTTTTGCATAAATTAGTTCCAATTTTAACAATATTTGACCATTCAAGCTTCAATATGGCCAAATGTTTTGCGCGGTTCGCGCGCATTTGTACTATCATAATAGCCACGTATCCAAATTACGCTGATGTGCCTATGAACCTCCAAACAAATCCTCTATTTCATTTATCCCTGTAAAATCAGATAAACACCCTGATTTGGGACAAATCTAAATTAAGTATAATGAAAATTTCCTTGTGCTTGTATTTCATGCGCAATTCTCTGTCCCACCGGGAATGTTTCAAACATTTGCCTCCCTCAATATTTCAAACATTTGCCTCTCCCTTGTCATACCTGACCCCCCCCCCATGTATGCGACAACCAGAGATGGTGATTGTACGTGTAACGAAAGATACAGATACAGATAGATGACATGTGACCCAGATACCACACCACTGGAAACAACACTATTAAGTATGTTTGTTATACGATAATGGGGGGGTGAAAAAAGTTTAGCGGTCCATCAAGGGGGGGTCAAAAAGTTTTAAAGCGAAAATTTGAGGAGACCAGCCCCCCTACCAAAGTATTACTGAACACTCCCTAAATTCACTCAGCCTTTACCTATAGCTCTGAGTTAATTCCCCAGAGCATTCATCAACACAAGTTATCCCAGTTATTGGTTTTTATGCTTTATATTGTAGAAAGTTTTGAGTCATTTTGAAGTTATGTTCTTTTCCAAATACAAAAACTTTTCAAGTCAATTGGACAGCTACTTTGAGATTTATACTTCAGTAAGCTATAATATGTGTCAACGGGCATGACGGGGGGATCTCACTGGGCGAGGGAGCCTCCACCCCCATGTACACAAATGTGAACATTTTGAGATATGAAACTTTGAAATTGGGTAAAGTTGTTTTTGGATCACCCTGTATATGGAGAGCCTGGTTTCAAAGCCCCCAGCTTACATCCACCCGGTCAAAATCTTAAAAACAATTTATTAATGAAGAATTTCCTATGAACTTACAAAAGTGATCATGCTCAAATATATAAACTTACTTGCCTCTTTCATAGAACTTTTGTACCTGTGATAAATATTTCCTCAAAAATAAAATAAAAGACTTCTCGCAGGGGGGAAGAGCTCAAGCTTCCCCCTTTGCCCCCTTCACTACGCCACTGAATGTTCAGCTAATATACGTAGGCCTATATCCCAGTGTGTATCCTCACGGTGGTGAGCCCGTTTAAACAAACAAACAAACAAACAAGAGCTAACAAGGCAATACAAGTTTTAATAATACTTGTCTCGGCACTAGTCCCTTTTATAGGGATATATCTTTTAAACGAATAATCATGATAAATGACGACCATGACCACAGTGCCACGACCCACAGATGACCATGACCTAAATCCTGGGCTTACTTTGCAGGCTTGAAAATGTGCATGGTACTACATGTAGGCCTAGTAATTATTGGTATGATGGTATGGGGGTTGCGAGCTGTTGTGAGACACACATCGTGAGTAATGGCAGAAATTCAAAGAGAGGACCAGGAATTTGACATAAAACCATTGAAGATAATTTCAGCAAAAGTTTCCAATTATGTGTACGATTGTTTTGAGCAGATGAAACGTGAGATGAAGATAGACACCAATGATGTGGCGTTGAGGTTCCTATTGGAAATGTAAGTGGCCTATTTAGTCATTTTCCTCGTGGTATAAATTAGCCTTCTCGAGAACTGTCGTGACCATAGACTCTGCCAGTATTCAGAGTCTATGCTGTGACTATCTAGTGTCTATAGCTTCGAATGTAGAAAGTGATACCCACCACCTCTGAAGCTCTCTGAAATGTACCCAAAATGGCGAAATTTCACATTACCAAATTGCACCCCTTAAAGGCTTTATGTACGATTTCCTTCAAATTTTAAATTTGTCATTATTTTACTCAAAATGCTGAAATAATTCTAGTAATAATTTATATCGGGAATGGTTTCTGTTAATTTTTGAGCTGAAATAACGAGGTAAAGTGAAAGAAACACTGCTAGTTATTTTGGCCGTTTAACACGCAGATCTATGGGAGGACATAAAGTCAAATTCTTTGAATTATGACTTTTAATATGTCGAACTTTGCTCTGTTTACCTACAAACACAAGAAATTTGGCTGATTCCATTTAGTTGCAAGTTGTGACATGTGTAAACATTACAAATATGCCAAAAAATCAGGTTTGAAAAAATTAACCAAATTCATATTATAAGATCGTACATTATGACTTTAAACAAGAGAAACACATGCAAATCCTACCCTAGTGACGTAGCACATGCAAAAACCATACATGTACCCTAAACATGCCGCGCGGCGTCAACTGAGAATTATTTAATTTTATACCTAAGTGGCGTAAACCATTGTAAACAGGAAAATGATACCCAAGGGCAAAATGAATTTGGGCCCAGGGGGCAAAAGCAACAAATTTTGCACAAAATTACCGCTAAAAGTGGACATTCATGATGTGAATTAGCTTGAATTTATCATTCATGACGTATCAATCTTATATAAAGGGGTGGTGCAATAATTATGTGTACCCCCGGCCCCGGTCTGGTGAATTAGGGGGATTTTGGCAGGTCGAAGGGGGAGGGGTGTCAAGCGATTTTTGGCAGGTCGAAGGAGGGAGTAATATTTATTTGGCACAGATATTTTGGGCACCGTTTCTATATTACACCCTAAAAAGTTGTAGGAAAACGTTAGGAACACATTAATATATCAAAATTGTCTGCTCGCTGCGCACGCATTTAGGCCTATTATAGGCCTATGATAAGACAATTTGAGGTTTTAAATTCGGGTTCCCCAAAAATCTTGCATGTGTAAGGGGGGGGGGAAGCAAAGAATTTTTGGCACATCAATAAAGGGGGGGCAAAATGTTTTTGGCACGGAAGGGCAAGCGATTTTTGGCAGACCATTTTGAAAATTCACCACCCGGGTGTACACATTGCACGACCCCTAATCGGAAATACGAGTCCAACATCCTAGGCTAATTATATGATTTATATAATTGAACCAATAGAAAGTAATCTTGATGGTCAGCCTAACAAAATATTACGGTGCACATAATGATGATGATTCAAGAAATGTATGGGCGAGGGCGGCGGTTAACAATTTGGTTAAATGACACACCTACTCAATCTTGGTCTTGGTCATTACTTGGAAGTAAAACAATCGAAAACTGAAAACCCTCTAACATGCTAAAAGGGAGTGCCCAATCCATATGGAAGTCACATGACTGCCCCCCCCCCTCACCTTGGCTCCACATAACTGCGAAGAAGTAGGCAATGTTATAGGCCTATAATTATAAAACACATGTCTTCTGATCAGCCAAGAAGATGGTGAACCTTGATGTCACAACCAAATTGTCAACAATCGTCAAATCTCAAGATCCGATGTCGACAAGTTGTCGACAAAGCAATACATCAATATGTGTAGAGAAATGACTTATGTTGCAAATAAAAAAAAAAAAAAAAAAGAAAAAAAAAGAAAGAAATATAATAAAACACAAATGTATAAATAACCAAGAAAATATAAGTAATTTGCCGACATAAGCTCACCGGTAAAGCCCGTTCCCTAAATAAAGTTTTGTTATTTTATAAAGTATCATTGAGGAATGTTTGATATTCATGCAAAGTACGTGTACTCCTTTTCAATCTTTGAAGTAGCCAAACCTCAGTGGACAGAGTGAAAAACGGGTACATTTAAAAAAAAAAGAGCATACCTTCAAAAGTTGTGACTGATTGAAATATTTTTTTTTTTTCGGTTTATTAAAGCTAACAAATAAAAGCTAATAATAAAGGTGTCTTTACATACCAAAATATATTTGATCAACTTTTCAGAAAAAGAAGAAAGGGAGGGCACAATGAGGGTTTTGTTCAGTTTTTTTGGGGGAGGGGGGGGGGGCACCCTGTATTAACAGGTTATATAACATGTAATTTACTTTGCTTTGCTTCGTATTCACTTGTATGTTTCAGTTATAAGAAATATCAAGACGATTTAAGTGAAGTTTCATCAAAAGGAGATTCTAGTGATTTGGAGAAATCTTGCTATGCTGCAGCATCAGTAGCATCTCCATCTCCATCTGAGGTTGATGAGTCGTTATCAATGTGGTGAGCTTACCTAAGTGCAGTTAGTTTTGTTGTTATTTTGAGGAGCGTATTAGGGTATAGGGCGGATCCATGGTTGTGGTGGGATACTGCCGTTACTGTCCGTTTTCCTATACACAATACACAGTGCTCTCACCATTGACGCGTGACCTCTACAAATAGTGTATGCTAGAAGTGTAGGATATTGCCTAGTTAACGTCACTGTGTGAACATTAACCGGCCAATATTTAAAGTATTCTCTGAAATTCTAGAAAATATAGTTTTGTAACATGTCCTAAATATTTTTAGCTAATTTAGGTCTTTAGAAATATTCGCACTATTGTGTTTTAGGAAGGATATGTAAACGACAGATAGGCCTAACACCAAATGAAGAAATTATTTCCAAACCGTGTTAAGTCAACAACCATTATGTTTCTCACTTTCAAGAATACTGGTTAACAATAAGCAGACTATTGTCTCATTTTGTGAACAAAGGCGCACATAGTAGTGTTACCTTGCGTTTGCTTTATAATCGGTTACCCAACCCACAGGTAAAACAGAAACATGTGTAGTGTGGATTTAACCAGAGAAGATCTGATTTAATCAGTTGAGCTGTTTTCAATGAGTGTTATCTTGGTTTAATAGATTTAATGGGGTTTAAGTCCTGCAAAGGTCGCGGTGAATTCTACTGTAGACATGACTGCATCATGAATGGCCTATTCGTCGATGTACCTTTGTGAAATTTCAGTTTTCGCTAACAAGGTAATACTTAGCCGTTCTTATCATGTGATGATGAGTTATATATAGGACCTTATTAAGAAATACTTACTGTATTGTTCCAAAATACTTTTTCAGTTACAGCGAGTATAGCGAAGTGCCTATCAAACAAGAGCTTGATCATTTTGATGATGATTTGGAAGACTTCTATAAATCTGCTCCTACACCAGCATCTACGATGGAGCTACCAGAGTCGGGGTTATGTGACATGTCTGAGATGATGACGCCTTCCCTACAGTAAGAAAACGAATTTTACCAGCTAGACCCTAACGCATTGGACTCAGTTCAAATTTGCATCAAAATCGCAAAAGTTTTACCAAAAAAGTGTATTTGGACCCAAATTCCATGCAATAGTACGACACAATAATAGTATACACCTGCACGAGGTTCATATATCCACAGTCAACCACTATATCGACTGCTCAGAGCCAGAATTCAGTGGGTAAGTGTAATAGCTGCCATATATAGATGAGTACGAGATACTGTTTGTAAAATTGCCAAATTCACAGGGCAGCTATTGCACTTACCCACTTCTGGCACTGAGCAGTCGAAAAATGAATTGTATTACATTTTATAAGTATTTTACAGAATCTCTCACCAATAATGTTTATAGTCTTAAAGATTAAGTAACTGATTACTTTAATACTCGTCATTTGATCAAAAATGCTAGCAACAAAATCTTAATTGCACGGTCTTTCTGTGGTATATTTAACTAAATTGATACATTTTTGTTACTTCTTAGTGACTTCTTACTATTTTCTTCAGTTACCAGAAAACGTGCGGAGACGACTCCTACGAAGTGCCTTTTTGCCAATACCAAAGTTCTGAGACATCTTATCCTTCACCGGTACCCTCTATGCGGTAAGCCAATCGGTATTTATCACTCTTTACTTGAAATCCAAACCGGGAGTGTGAATTTCTCATACAATAACACAAAGTGTCTAGCATAACCATGGTAAGTATTCTGGGAAAAGTGTTACAAGAATTCGGAAAAATTGTAGTTTGACCTATCTGTGACGCACCATTCTCGTAGTTAACCTATCTGTGACGCACCATTCTCGTAGTTTGACCTATCTGTGACACGCTATTCTCGTAATTGATCTATCTGTGACGCACCATTCTCGTAGTTAAGTTGACCTATCTGTGACGCACTGTTCTCGTAGTTTGACCTATCTGTGACGCACCATTCTCGTAGTTGACCTATCTGTGACACACCATTCTCGTAGTTTGACCTATCTGTGACACACCATTCTCGTAGTTGACCTATCTGTGACACACCATTCTCGTAGTTGACCTATCTGTGATGCACCATTCAAGTAGTTAAGTTGACCTATCTGTGACGCACTGTTCTCGTAGTTTGACCTATCTGTGACGCACCATTCTCGTAGTTGACCTATCTGTGACACACCATTCTCGTAGTTTGACCTATCTGTGACACACCATTCTCGTATTTGACCTATCTGTGACACACCATTCTCGTAGTTGACCTATCTGTGACACGCTATTCTCGTAGTTGACCTATCTGTGACGCACCATTCTCGTAGCTGACCTATCTGTGACGCACCATTCTCGTAATTTGACCTATCTGTGACACACCATTCTCGTAGTTTGACCTATCTGTGACACGCTATTCTCGTAGTTGACCTATCTGTGACGCACCATTCTTGTAGTTGACCTATCTGACGCACCATTCTCGTAGTTTGACCTATCTGTGACACACCATTCTCGTAGTTAAGTTGATCTATCTGTGTACGCAACTACGAGAATGGTGCGTACCATTCTCGTAGTTGACCTATCTGTGACGCACCATTCTCGTAGTTGGCCTATCTGTGACACACTATTCTCGTAGTTTGACCTATCTGTGACGCACCATTCATGTAGCTGACCTATCTGTGACGCACCATTCTCGTAGTTTGACCTATCTGTGACGCACCATTCTCGTAGTTGACCTATCTGACGCACCATTCTCGGAGTTTGACCTATCTGTGACACACCATTCTCGTAGTTAAGTTGACCTATCTATGTACGCAACTACGAGAATGGTGCGTACCATTCTCGTAGTTGACCTATCTGTGACGCACCATTCTCGTAGTTGCCCTATCTGTGACACACTATTCTCGTAGTTTGACCTATCTGTGACGCACCATTCATGTAGCTGACCTACCTGTGACGCACCATTCTCGTTGTATGACCTATCTGTGAGCACCATTCATGTAGCTGACCTATCTGTGACGCACCATTCTCGTAGTATGACCTATCTGTGACGCACCATTCTCGTAGTATGACCTATCTGTGACGCACCATTCTCGTAGCTGATCTATCTGTGACGCACCATTCTCGTAGTTTGACCTATCTGTGACACACAATTCTCGTAGTTAAGTTGATCTATCTGTGACGCACCATTCTCGTAGTTGACCTATCTGTGACGCACCGTTCTCGTAGTTTGACCTATCTGTGACGCACCATTCTCGTAGTTAAGTTGATCTACGCACCATTCTCGTATTTGACCTATCTGTGACACACCATTCTCGTAGTTGATCTATCTGTGACGCACCATTCAAGTAGTTAAGTTGATCTATCTGTGACGCACCGTTCTCGTAGTTTGACCTATCTGTGACGCACCGTTCTCGTAGTTGACCTATCTGTGACGCACCATTCTCGTAGTTTGACCTATCTGTGACGCACCATTCTCGTAGCTGACCTTTCTGTGACGCACCATTCTCGTAGTTTGACCTATCTGTGACGCACCATTCTCGTAGTTGACCTATCTGGGACGCACCGTTCTCGTAGTTGACCTATCTGTGACGCACCATTCTCGTAGTTTGACCTATCTGTGACGCACCATTCTCGTAGTGTGACCTATCTGTGACGCACCATTCTCGTAGTTTGGCCTATCTGTGACGCACCATTCTCTTGTTGATCTATCTGTGACACACCATTCTCGTAGTTGACCTATCTGTGACCATTTTTGTAGTTTGACCTTTCTGTGATGCACCATTCTCGTAGTTTGACCTATCTGTGACGCACCATTCTCGTAGTTTGGCCTATCTGTGACGCACCATTCTCGTAGTTCATCTATCTGTGACGCACCATTCTCGTAGTTTGACCTATCTATGACGCACCATTCTCGTTGTTGACCTATCTGTGACACACCATTCTCGTAGTTTGACCTATCTGTGACGCACCACTCTCGTAGTTTGACCTATCTGTGACGCACCATTCTCGAAGTTGACCTATCTGTGACGCACCATTCTCGTAGTGTGATCTATCCGTGACCGTTACACATCACACCATTTTCGTAGTTGACCCACCATTCTCGTAGTTGACCTATCTGTGACACCCCATTCTCGTAGTTGACCTATCTGTGACGCACCATTCTCTTAGTTGACCTATCTGTGACACACCATTCTCGTAGTTGACCTATCTGTGACGCACCTTTCTCGTAGTTAACCTATCTGTGACGCACCATTCTCGTAGTTGATCTATCTGTGACGCACCATTCTCGTAGTTGACCTATCTGTGACGCACCATTCTCGTAGTTGACCTATCTGTGACACACCATTCTCGTAGTTGAGCTATCGTTGACGCACCATTCTCCTAGTTGACCTATCTGTGACGCACCACTCTCGTAGTTTGATCTATCTGTGCACGTACACGCCATTCTCGAAATTGACCTATCTGTGACGCACCATTCTTGTAGTGTAACCTATCCATGACCGTTGACACATGACTCACACATCACGCCATTCTCGAAGTTGATCCACCATTCTCGTAGTTGACCTATATGTGACACACCATTCTCGTAGTTGACCTATCTGTGACACACCATTCTCGTAGTTGACCTATCTGTGACACACCATTCTCGTAGTTTGACCTATCTGTGACGTACCAATCGTAATACATGCAATATGCGTAATGTCCGAATCCACTTTAATTTTGGAAATAAGCCTTTTTTGTGGATCTATTGAACCAACCATAAAAAGAGGATGTTAGGATCACGAAATACCACTTATCATGCTTATTAAAGGGGTAAAAACATTCAAGGTCCTTGACTCGATCGACGGCCTCAGCTCACCCCATTTATCTTCATCAAAATCGAGATTTTGGTATCAGAAGAAAGCTCATGTTTTCTCATTATCCCAGTGAAATTTAATACCCCAGATATTTTTCGTTTGAATGGTGTTAACAAAAACGTAGTGATTTGTGGTACATGGTAATCACACCGTAAATGTATGTAAGCTACTATCCTATGGGACTTTGTTATAAACGTATTTGCGTCTCACAACTTTTGAAACATATTGTTTAATGCTGTATAGGCCTAATCTCAATCTAAATCTAAGATAGAATACAGAACATGAAATATCGGACCACGCCTCTTTAAATAGCTCTCTGTTTTTCTTTATATTCTCACAGTTACACTCAAGTGCCATTTCTTTATAGACATCTGTTTCTTGAAAAAGCACCATACCAGATGGGCGTGAATGAGCCAGGAGATGATGTGAAGGAAGAGGAATATGATGATGATGACGATCCAGAAGAAGAAGAGAAGGTATATGCACCACGCGAGATAGACATGAAAGCGCCAGATGATGATTACCAAAATAATGCGAATGAAGATGATGATGATGATCCAGAAGATCCGGAAGGAAATAAGCAATTCCAGACGGGTCGGTACGAAACCAAAGGAATGCTATCAGATGATGAAACACCTCAAAAAGAGAAACCCGCGGCATCATATACACTACCGTTGAAAATAAAATGCAAATTATGTAATGAATTGCTACCTGATAAAGAAGACATGAAAAGACATGTTATATCAGAACATAGTAATCAACATTTCCCAATGCCTAAAAGACACAAAGATCGAGTTGTGAGAGAAAAAATGGGAAATGTCGATGAGAGTATCAGTGACTATGAAGTGTCAGCTTTGTTAACACGAATGAGACGTTGTCCTATGTGTAATGAATATGTACCAGAACGTGGTGTAGTTGCTCATCAAGAAAGGCACGGACGTCTTGATATAATGTGCGAATTGTGTGGTGAGGTATTTAGTAACAAAGGGAGACTTAAGAGCCATAAGGCGAACATGCATGACAATGAACTACATCAGTGTGGTGAGTGTGGTAAAAGTTACACCAGTAAGCGAAGGCTACAAAGCCATAAGGGGCGTCATAAGAAATATATTTGTGAAATATGTGGTAAGGAGACGCCAAGTAAAGGAGCTTATGGACGTCACAAAGTAACCCATCTGGTGGTTAAACCTTACCAATGCTCCGAATGTGGAAAAGGATTTTCTCAAAATAATAATTTAAAAAGTCATATGAGAGTCCACACTGGAGTGAAACCTTTCAGGTGTGATTTGTGTCCACAAGCATTTACTCATAATGTGAGCTTGAAAACACACAAGAAAAAGACGCACGGAATCGACATGTGGGTCGCAAACAGTGACCAGGGTCTTTGAAATATACAGACTCGAGAGAAGTTCGCACATTTGTCTATAATATACATGTTATTCACTCTTTCGGTAATCCTATACACCTATCCGACTTCGCCATTACTGCGGTGTCCCCGATGTAAAACTGCGGTGTCCCGAGGTCGGGGGTTCTATCCATTATTTATTGTGTGCTATACAGAATTGTACCCGGGAATTGTACACAACAGTGATATTCAATACACAATCATGAGTATTGAATTACGAATTAAATCTCCCGCTCTGGTACATCTGTGTTGCCGTCAATAGAGGGCCAAATACAGTAAACGCTTCTCGGATTGGTGTATTGAAGCCAACTTAAGGCAGCGTAATAATCTGATATCACATGCCTTATGGCCCGCCTGAGCTCTTATTAGTCCAGTCATATAGCGTGTTTCTATTGAGCATCCGGAATTTTTCCAGTGAAATTGTTAACCGGGTAATAGCGGAGAATGACGGCTAACGGTCAATTTCTATTGGGGACTGTTATCCGGCAAATGCAAGCAGCCGTGGCCCGATCGTCACACTTCGTGACTTTGCCGGAGAAAGGTCAAATCTCAGGTCATTGCAAGTCTTGTTGTTGGTTGATAATGGCGATCGTAATTTGTTCACTTTTAATGGGAATTTTAACATATTTTAAAATTCTATCTTCAAATGAATCTTGGAAGATAAATCCGTCCATGCTACACAAAAAAAAGATTAGCCTAGCCTACAAATTACAAAACACGTTTCGGCCTACACACACTCTACACCGCGCTGCAATCACTGAACATGCTGAAACTTTCTCGGGTCCTTTCGCCTATTCCTTCAGTTGTCCACACGAAAACAGATTTTCAGCCATGATTTCTGATTTATTAATAATCTATACCTTAATTTAAATTTATGCCTCTTTTAACAATGTTTAAAATATTTTTTACTTTGAACGAAAGTTGTATGTCGTATTCGTCAGCTCAGCTCCAAACACACAGCTGAAGAAATGGTAAACAAAACAGAACACACGTTGCGATCACGTGACCGTGTCAATTTCCGTTTTCTCTCCTGTAAGCGCAGTCTGTCGGAACGATGTCAGTTTACATTGGCGTTATCCGGATAATTTCTCCGCCATTATCCTACCAAAAGTAGGATAAATTCCCCGGAAAACTCTCGCCGCTATTATCCGGAGAATAGCGGAGAAGGTCAGTTTCTATTGGGCACAGTTAATCTCTTAGCCGGTTTTTATCCGGATAATGGCCCCAATAGAAACACGCTAATAGTGGGTTTTGACGCACCACTAATTGCAACAGAATTTTTTTCACTGTTATGAATGTTAGAGATGTCCCCTGAACAGCATACAAAAAGTATACTAAAATATACTTGGTGGAAATGTAGGTTTTGGCGGGAAAAGGTCATACAGGGGTCAAATTTCAAAATTGCTCCAATCATTTTAAAAACTATACCAAATTATTCCTCTAGTCATAAAGACTCAGAAAAAATATAGTTAGCCATATCTGCGACGTACGGTTCTTGAGTTTAACCGAAAAGGTCAAAGGTCAAATATTGGGTTCAACAGAGGTCAAAAAACTAAAAATTGTCTGATTTTAACCAAAATGGTCTCAAATTGTTCGGCTTGCAAACATAATTCATTTAAAGAATATTTGGACTGTTTAGGTTGTTTAATTACACGCGTAACATCGAAAACTAGGTCGGGGTCAATAGATTTCAATGGTCAATGACCTTTTTTACCCTGCTACCTAGGTAACGAAACATCCAAGATATGGCAAACTATTCTTATTTTGGAGTGTTTTTAAAGGACGAACACATTGAGACCATTTTAAAGGAGATCGGAGCATTTTTTCGAAGTTGACCCATGTGGAGCCCAAAAGTTGACCTTTGACCTTTTTGCTTATAACTTGAGAATGGTACATCACAGATATGACAAACTATACTTTTTCTGAATCCTTAAGACTAGAGGAATGCTTTGGTATAGTTTTTAAAAAGATTAAAACAATTTTGAAATTTGACCCCTGTATGACCTTTTCCTGCCAAAAAATACCTTTCCACCAAGCATATTTTAGTATATTTTTGGTATGATGTTCAGGGGACATCTCTAAAATGTATAAAAGCGAGAAAAATTCTGTTGCAATTAGTGGTGAGTGACACCACTATTTTGTTTGGATTGACTGGACTATATGGCTGGTTTATGTATACGATCTCTGGTGTGAATGTGTGGAGAAGAGGGATTTAGACAGTGATTTGTTCCTCTCGGTCGCACATGCAAGTTTCCTCCAATAGTCATTTCCTATATATAGGAGCGGTGCTCCCCGCTCTCCACTTTCTGCATCTCTGTTGGAGAGGCACAACATCAAAATGTCAGTTAGAACCTTGCAATTCTGAGCCCACATTTTGGTGTTTTTGAAATAATTATGGCCGTTTTAAGTTCACAAAAAACAATTTTTTTATTTTTTTTATAGAAAATACAACTTTTTAAAGGGAAGGGAAAACCAGCTAATAGACCTACTTAACAAAACTATACAATAGCCGCTTGACGTATCATTCATATCAATTTGTAAGCGCTCTTTAGCAAAGTCATAGTTCATTGAATTTACAACCGTATAACAATACAGGCGAAAATAGTAACTTTTTGCACAAGATCTGTAATTTAAAGAGAATTGACCATTGGGCTATCCTACAAAATAGGTGCATCGGATATCCGGACTTTTTGTTCGGTCGTGAATGTTGGAAATCCAGGCTTTTAAAGTGTCCAAGAGCAACAAAAAGTAGTTCAAAATGCAAATTCCTCAATTTGAGAGACTCATTTAGGACATTTCCGTGATTTTTCATTCAATTACATTTCCAGGCTTTTTCGAGGAACTTTGGCTGCTGGAATTCCAGTCGTTTTCAAAAAGCCATCTTGGAAATCCAGACATTTCATTAATTGAAAAGTTACTCCTCTATTAGGGGGTGTGCACTTTTTTTTTCTGGAATAGCCCAATGCTCATTCTAGTGACGCTAGTATACGGACAATATAAGTGTGCTTTTTCATTTAATGACATAAAATTTGAAAAATATCGTAAGGAACACTTGAGATTTTTAAGACCTACATTTTAGTCACAAATATATAGTTTTCAACAGATTTTCCACATTCGCCTTGCTATAACATTAAATTGCGTTATCTGTTGACCTAGTGACGATAAGTGTTTTTAGGCAGTGTTAGGAGCTGTTAGGGGAAAGTGTTATCTTTTGTTTGATATAAATTGTTTTGATTGGATGAAGGGAACACTTGAGGTTTCGGCAAAAACCAATCAAAGAGGCCCACCCATTTTCAGCTAGAAACTCCACAGCTCTTACATTGCTATGCACTCAACCGTGTAGTGTAATCAAAGACTGTGGTGGAGACATTCACTGCTTGTTGTTCTCTGCTTGGAAATTCTTGGACGAAAATGTGTGCGCCTGATGTTTTATAAGAGAATCGTTTTTGTATAGAAACCTTTCCACATGTTAAAGCTTGGAAAATGACAATTCGACATCATTATTAACAAAATGTCAGTTAGAACCGGACGGCAATTCTTCGTTTTAAGAACTTTCAAAATATATTTTTGAAAACTTGATGCAAAACATTCTGTTAATCTGTTTATTGTTGACAAAATATTTTGAAAAAATGTTTGCCCAAAATAGCACGTGTTAAAAACGATTCATGATCTTCATATATTCCCCGACATTCAAATGTTATTAAAACGGGTTTTTATAAACGTTTTAATAACATTTTGGACGTATGACGAAATAATCCTGACTCGGTACAGTACACTATTTTGCCTTAAATGAGCGAAACGCAACATAGTACATTAAATTTGAACCAAAGAATATATAGCTGTTAGTTCTTGTGTGCGTTATTTTCAACGGCAAACTAGTCAGTAGCGTAGCGTCATAAGGGGCACGGGGGGCATGTGCCCCCCAATCGATCTGAAACTATTTTGATGTACTTTGTATTGATTTTTCTGTCTCTATAATTTGTTTTTGTATTCTAATGATCTTGCCAAATAAAAAACAAACAAACAAAAAAACAAACAAACAAAAGGTCAACGTACTTTTCGGCTAGATTACTAAAACGGTTAAGATAGGGTCTAACCATGTGACAACAAACTAGAATCTTTCTTCTGTGACTGTAAAGAAAGCTTAAGGAGCACATTGCATGCCTATAAAAAGGTTATCAAAAGGATAATTGTGAGTAAAATACGTTGTGAACAGAATTTATTTTAACTTTTGAATTAATTGGGTTCATAAATCATAGGATTCATTTAGCACATGTATGCAACACACCGGGTAAACACCGGGAAATATTTGATAGGCATCCCCATCCCAAAATGTGTCCCCTTCATGCCTGCCCACCCCCTGGATCGGCGCCCATGTATGCAACGAATGTGCCCGCATAATATTACAAAGTTTAATTTCTGTCTCTGCACTTCCCTTTTAAAGGGATTTTATTTATTTTTAAAGCTTTGGCATGTAGTGATGGGCGATATTGGTATCGATTGTCGATACCAATGCCACAAAGTATCGACAATACTTTCGATACCCGTCTGATTGATCCTACGGTGAAGGGTGGGCACACACACACACACACGGTGGGGGGGGGTGGGGGGTAGGGATGTACCACATTAACAAACTTAACTTACTCTTCATGGGATTACGAATCTTAACACAAATAACACAGATGATAGCCTAGTAGAATATCACTTTAATCAACTGAGACCCAGGGGTGGCCCGTGGGGGGGGCACCGTGAAAGTGACGTACCTGTGCCTACCGGAGTTCAAAACTAGGGGTCTATCGGTGGCGATTTTTGACGAAAGAAGGGGGTCATTCAGTGGGGGTTCAAAGAAATTGTGGGTCATTCAGTGGTGAACGATTTGGTGTAAAGGTGATGAAAAAAGGGGGTCGTTGGGTGGCAGATTTGAAAAAAGTGGGTCTTTGGGTGAAAGCTGATGAAAAAAGGGGGTCATTTGGTGGCTGATTTGCCCCAAAAAGGGGGTCTATTGACATGCACATGACGCGTAGGCCTACCAATATGGGAGTGTCCCCGGGCACTGAGACATCGACTGCTTCATCATAATCAGCCGACGTAGAGTTTATATAAACTCTACCCATATCGCTATTCGTAGTACGTTCAGTACACCCGATCAGCTGCGCGTGTAGCTACGCCTAATACGATTGGCGAGATTATACATGCAGTCAGTGGCAGTAGGCGCTGTACGTAGACTTGACGGATCAGCTGCGTGAAGCTCCCGATAATCATGATTAATAATAATCGGCGAGCTATACATGCATTGTAGGCGCTGGAATGAATTTATAATGAAATACCAATTTTCTTCGTTTTACTTCATTTGTTTGGCTCGAAATTAAAAGGGGACAATGCGATCAGTAGCAATCAGTGAAAACTAACATTTAAATAGGAATCTATTTTTTATGCAAATCACACATTACTTTAACATCATCGGATAGCAACGTTTGCACAGTGTTTGTGACATGAGTGCAGATCAGAGGTATCGAATTGCATTCTAAATACGAGGAAATGTTCTTCTGATCAAGCAATTTTGATTTTTTTGAAATTTAATAGCGATATAAAACACATTTTATGGCAAATTATTTAAAAGCTTTTAAATAGATATTTTTTTTTAATTTTTCATAAAAGGGCTGGGGTATGAACATTTGGACAGTATTTATTTTGGGACATTAGAGCACATCAGACATATCGAATTGCATTCTGAATACGAAGAATATCATTCTGATATCAAATAATTTGGATTTTTTGAAATTCGCAATTTAATACACATTTTATGGCAAATCATTAAAAATTGATATTTTTGATATTAAACAGTACTTGAAGTAAACTTTGTAAATCTGATGATTTATACTTAAAGTGTATGTAGGTGGGATGAAAAGCCGCCGATCAATTGAAAATTTTGACCTTTCGTATTGAAGATATGGATTTTTTTCCCAAAACACCAAAAAACAATTAGGTCTTTTTGGGAAAAAAATCCATATCTTTAATACGAAAGGTCAAAATTTTCAATTGACCGTCGGCTTTTCCTCCCTGCTACATACACTTTAAGAATATATCATTAGATTTATATAATTTACTTCGAGGACTGTTATATATCAAAAATTTGAAAAATAACAAATTTTTATAATTTGTCATAAAATTTGTATTATATTGTGATTTTCAAAAAATGAAAATTATTTGATATCAGAAAGACATGTTTCGTATTCAGAATGCAATTCGATAGGTCTGAGGTGCTCTCATGTCCCACAAAAAATACTGTCGAAACGCAATAAACGCTCATTTTAGATCCCTTAACAGCCTCCTCGAAGTAAATTTTATAAATTTACTGATATGTACTTAAAGTATAGGAAAAAACCGACGATCATTTGAAAATATTTTTGTTTTCAATACGTTCCATTAAATAATACTTATATAAATTTATATACCAAGTGGTATCCGATACCGATACCGCCGGTATCGAGTATCGCCCAACGCTGTGATGACACAGCGACCGTGACCTGACCACGACCGTACATGCAGTGACATGTATGTAGTGGACGGCAGATGGTAAAATGTGCATGGTAAATACCGTGGTAAATACAGGTTTTGGGTTTTAATGGCCATGACAAAATTAAACTAACGTGTTCAAAACATCGTGAGTAAGCCTAATGGCAGAAATTCAAGAAGAGAACCAGGAAGTTGACATTAAACCATTGAAGATAATTTCAGCAAAAGTTTCCAATTATGTGTACGATTGTTTTGAGCAGATGAAGCGTGAGATGAAGATAGACACCAATGGTGTGGCGTTGAGGTTCCTATTGGAAATGTAAGTAGCCTACCGTTGTTTTGCTCTATAGCTCTTTAGTTTGACGCCGCTGTTTTGCCGTTGTTTTCCTCTTGGTTTGACGCGCGCTGGTCAGTGATTCGCTCTTAACAATTGCAGTGTGTTTTATCATAGATTTTTTAAAATCTATGGTTTTATAGATGTGCATCATGTGCTACTGCTAATTAATTTAAACATAACAACATACATGTAGGGTAGCTGCAGGTAATATGGGACAGCAGGTAATATGGGACACCTGTTTTCATTTTAACAAAAAGTAGCTTAGAGAAGGTACACACTTTAAGTTGATTTGTTAAGTGTTTAGAGACATCAATTGTGCTTCTAGAAATGCAGTTTTGGAGTCTGTCGTTTTTTTGGCCTGATATAAAATGAATGACGCCACATTTTATGATTGTGTATCCAAATACTCTGGTACTGAGGGTGCATTTGTCACTTTTTATGATCTTTAGGTGATGGGTTAAGCTTATCAGCAGGTAAAATTCCACTGAAAAGTGGCACTTTCCTTTATAAATGATTATTTTCTCTGATTTTCAACTGAATGGGTGCAGGTAATATGGGACACATAGGAAATTGTGTGCATTGTCAATGCGAAAAGCAAAACTATTTAGAAAATTGAATTTTCTTGTTGAAATTTGCATTTAACATTCAAAATCATGTAACAAAAATGTTTTTAGAACAAAAGAGTGATTTTCTGAAGATTTTGATTTTCACCATAGAGATAACACAGTGTCCCATATTACCTGCATATGCAGGTAATATGGGACACTTGACGATGACGTCATTTTGACGTCATAGCGTCCAAACAAACATAAAAACAAGATAACATTGCCTGTTTTATTAATCTTAAAGGACAGGTTGTTCATCATAACAATCTCTTTTGGGCATATCTTCTAAAGTTTTTATGCACATAAGCTAAACGTCCTTAAGGGAAGGGGCCATTTTTAAGCGATCTACAAAAAGTTATTTGATACGTTCTTTGATTTCTAAAAAAGTAAAAATCGCAGTTTAACAAATAACGGTTAAAATGAAAGCCATTATTGGGGGCTAATTATTGTATCAATTTGAAAGGCCTGACACCAATATAAACATTTGTTTCGGTGACCCAAGTTCATAGTCACAAACGCTCACGCACTTTTTCACAGATGGCCTAGAATTGCATATTTCGGTTTCAGCGATTGCCCGAAAAAAGGTTGTATGTTTTTGAAAAGCGTTTCCGCTTGGAATGTAGATAGTTATTGTTGATATTACTGTTCGCGATTTTTATTTATGCACTCTTTAGCCGACACTTTTCAATGCATTTTACACGATAGAAATGTCGCTTGCATAAATACCGATAGGCCTATATTTAACAGTATCGGTTTTTTTAACCAAAATACCTTCCGCATTAGTTCCCAAGAATTGGATGAAACCATAGATACCATATCAGACTGCAGGTGACGAATAGATTTTAAACTAGAATTAAAAGAATCAGCGTAGGCCCTCTCAAAATTTAGTTTCGAGATATATCGCCTTGTGATAAAAAGTGCAATTTTGGACAGCTTTTTGGCTGTTTTTTATAACAAGGAAATGTTTCACTTACCACAAACTTCTCACGTAGTGTTTACTCAATGTCCGTTGCTGTTTGGTATTATTCCAGTAATCCGATTTTAATTATTTAATTACATTTTAGCACAAGTTTGCACACCGAACGGTGTGCTATATTCCCAAAACTGTTAATGGCGTCAGGCTCGCCTTATTTCAAACCAAGTCGTAGATGTGTGACACTAAATTCACGGTTTTTCTATTAGCAATTCAAACCTACGACAGATTTGGTGGTTTGCGATAGGCGATACCATTTTCCACGATTTTATGATATCCAGCTATATACAATGTATGCCTAGTATTTCATTTGATTACACTGAACATGGATATGATGAAGCTATATCTCTACAGCCACCATGCACTGATCATTATTTTGCAGACCCGACCTTCCGCATCGGTTCCACATGTAGTAGTCCTACATTAGATTATGTTAACAAGAAATATTTATAAAATATGCAGGGCCTGATTTACCATTGGTTCAGATGGACCAGGGCCCAGGGCCCCCGAAATCTGGGGGCCCAATTTGGCATGTGTATGTTTCTTTTTAGCCCGAATACACCATATTGTGCACCAAAATATGCTAACATTGCAAATTTTACTCGCTTCGCGCCCACTGGCCTTTTATAATTATAACAAAATTCACCTTCATTTTGGGCTGAAATTGTCTGAAATCGAAATGTATCTCGCGCCTCTTGCGCAAATGTCTTAGTAAAACCCATCTTATTGTAGGCCCCTTATTTGTAAACCAAAACTTGGTCACTTGAGTGCACATGCCTTCCCCACGGTGAGTTTGGGGGCCTCCGAATTTTGGCCTGGCCCAGGGCCCCAAAAAAGGTAAATCCGGCCCTGAAAATTAAATTCATGTTAGATTTATATAGCGCTATGAATCAACTAGGCCGGTTGCAGCCGAACACGGCGCACACCTATCCGCTGTTAGATTGTAACATCATCCCCAATATTATCTCAGCAGTTCCCCAAATTCCATTGGGTGAAGTTAGTTTTTGACAACTTATCGCCGATTTTGAAAGCAGGATGAAATCGGAGGTCCCGGATTATGATACAATTTCAAATTTAACCAAATAATTATATAATACAATTGCATACAAAAGGGCCGACAATATTATAAGTAGGGCATACAGCATGATAAAAGCAAGCACACCAACATGGTACAATGTGAACCATGAGAGGAAAAAAATTAACAGCCCTTGCACTCAGCAAGATAAAGCGTAGGCCTACAATGGAATTTTGAGCGCTATGAATCAGCAAGAGCCGCCTCCTGTGTGAAATCTGCTATAGGAGATTTGATGGTAATATCTAGAGCAACACCTGTGTTGATTCAGTTCAATGCCTCTCTTTTATCTATTGACCTCAAATAAAAGGATTCAAAACATTATAAATAGCGTCCCTGACCTAATGTGACACATATTTAATGAGGCGAAAAGGGATTGGTCTGGAATATGCTTGACTGAACTCAATGCGATCAGTACACTGTCCTATGTCTTATTGTGATGAGGCGGGAGTTTTAAAAACACGGCCCCTGAACACAACATAAAGCCCGAACATATTTCCAGACAAGGAACAGTACCCATAATACAGACAAACTGTCTGGCAATGACGTCACAATAGTCTATAGTATGATCAGAACTAAATAGTCTGTGATCGTCTACAGTATAATCAGTACTAAAAGTCCAGAGCGATTTTTCATTTATTTTCTAAAATTAAAAGAACCACTTTTCAGCGGGAATTTTTGTAAGTTGCACAGCTGAAGTTGTGAAAGGGTTGAAAGACTACAATATTACGGCATAAACAAGAATATGTTTGTTTGGTCTTTATTCCTATAGCCACATCCCTTAATGGTCCCATATTACCTGCAGGTACCCCTACATAAAAACCTGCTATAATCCGGAGCTTAATATGCGCCTATCTACAGAATGAGACATGAAAGTATAGGCCTACTAAACTGCTTTGCATTCCTTTTTTTAAACAACTCATACCATTCCATGCATTAAACACAACACATCCACATCTCCCAGTGACTGCCCTGCCAGATTTTTCTCATGGATAGATAGCTGTTGGATCAGAACAGGATTGGTGGATTTTCCATGGTGGGATTAGAGGGATAATAAATACTACAGTAGACTATGAAAGTACATGAACCTGTAATTTCTTACCGGGTAATGTAGGCCTACCCAGACCCGGGGCCCAGACTGGGTAGGCTATAGTAACTTCTCAACTGAAAATAGAGAGATAATTATAAGCTATCGACTGTATAAGGGGATTCATCTTTGTCAATACCGCATGCCGGGGGTGGGTGGGGGGGGGGGGGTGTCACTCGTATACTCAAGTGGTATACCCATGCTTGTCACAGTTTTCTCAAAATACGACCGTAAAAGGCGTATTCAGGGGTAGCAAATTTCTAAGATCTTAGATATTTTACCCCCTAAATTGTGCAAGACGCTAAAACGGACCCTTAAGGGGGTACTACACCCCTGGCCAATTTTGTGCCTAGTTTTGCATTTTTCTCAAATATTATAGCACATTGGTGACAAGTAAGATATGTATATTATGGGGGCAAGGACTTCAACTACTGCACTGGAAATTCAGCAACTCAAATCAAGTAGTTACTTAATCAGATTTTGGATAAATAATTAGTCATTCAAAGTTAGTGCATGTAGTTGAAAGGGCTATCACGAAGATAATTGACAAGTTTAACCCAAATAAGGGTACTGGTAATGACAATATCTCAAACTTTATTATAAAAAGAGTAACAAATAAAATAGTGAAACCTCTCACGATGATATTCAATCTATCTATTTCAACTGGGGTTGTTCCAGAAAAGTTAAAAATAGCAAGGGTTGTACCAATTTATAAAAAAGGATGATGCCGAACAATTGTCAAACTACCGACCAATCTCAATACCGCCATGCTTCTCTAAAATGTTTAAAAGACTTGTGTTTAACAGATGTGTTGATTATATTGATGCCCATGAAATCCTTAATGACAAACAGTTAGGGTTTCGCCTCAAACACTCAAACTATGGCTATTACAACTTGTTGATAAGATCAACAATGCCGTTGAGACAAACGAAACTACAATAGGTATCTTTCTTGACTTATCAAAAGCATTTGATACCATTGATCATAATATACTTCCAGCCTTCTTCTCCATAACATGTCTTGTATTACTAATTTTTGATGTATTTTGTTAATTAAATTTTGGCTGAATTTGATGAATGAATGAATGAATGAATGAATGAATGAAAAGGGCCTAATAAAAATGTTAAATAATTGTTATTTCTCAACATTTTCTTCAGGTACCAGAAAACGTGCGGAGAAGACTCCTACGAAGTGCCTTTTCGCCAATACCAAAGTGTGAAGTGCCAAAGTTCTGAGACATCTAATCCTGTTTCACTGGTACCTTCTATGCGGTAAGCAAATGTTAAGGGCTCGTTTACCATTCATTGGACTACCGTAAAACCCCGTCTACAAGCATATATAGTGTTTTTTTATAAAAGCTTAATTAATTCGAAGCAAGCGTTAATATACCAATACAATAGATCGGTCTTAAAATAATACCTGTTTGTATATGCTTTGCTCAAAATCCATAATGGCGACTGGATTAATGTAGCTTTCATCAGAAGCACACTATATGCTTGTAGACGGGGTTTTACGGTATTACAGTTGAAATCCATAGGCTACATCCTTACGGAATTAAGACATAAACTTAAACCACACAGGGAGTATGAATTTCAAATGGATTTACCTGAATGGGTGACTCCATTTAAAATCTACACTCGCTCAGTGTGGGATATTAAGGTCATTGGCTTCTGCATAGAGTGTTTGGGGTTGCCCATTTCATAGGTTTTGACACCCTTGTAACATTTGTTAGACACCAAAAAGGTTTGCCTTTCAAACATTTTGGAAAATAACTATCCTATGCATGCTTTCTGAAAATTGCTATTCACTGTTCCTAGAGAATTGTAGCTTCAGAAAAACGAAGACACGCAAACCTGCTATTATGTTCTCTTATTGACAGCTTCATCCCCCACGTTACCCCATCATCATTTTTTTTGTATCAGCTGATACATCGAAAACCGCGACATTTCTAGTTATTCTTTATATTCTGACAGTTAACATTCATTGTTCCATTCTTTTATAGACATGAGTTTGCTGAAAAAGAAAACGAGAGAAAAGGAGAAAAAGTCCAAGTAAACCCAACAGAAAAAGAAGAGAAAGAAGATACACCACACCAGATGGGCGTGAAGGAGCCAAAAGATGATGTGAAGGAAGATGAAAATGATGATGATGATGACGATGATTACGATCCAGAAGATGATGTGAAGGAAGAGGAATATGATGATGATGACGACGATGATGATGATGATGATTACGATCCAGAAGATATGGAAGAAGATGGGGAAGAAGATAGACAACACACGACAGGCCAGTGCAAAATCAAAAGAATGCAATCAGATAAAAGACCTAAGAAAGAGAAACACGTGGAATGGCATACGTTACCGTTGAAAATAAAATGCAAGTTATGTAATGAATTATTACCTGATATAGAAGACATGAAAAGACATGTTATTTCAGAACATAGTAATCAACACTTCCCGATGCCAAAGAGACACAAAGATCAAGTTGTGAGAGAAAATATGGGAAATGTCGATGCCAGTATCAGTGACTTCGAAGTGTCGGCTTTATTAACGAGGATGAGGTGCTGTCAGATGTGTAATGAATATGTACCAGAACATGGTATAGGTACTCATCAAGACAGGCACGGACGTCTTGATATAATGTGCGAATTGTGTGGTGAGGTATTCAGTAGTAAGTGGCGATTAACCGGCCATAAGGCGAATAAACATGACAATAAACTTCATCAGTGTGACGAGTGTGGTAAAAGTTATACTAATAGGAACAGGCTGCAAAGCCATAAGGATCGTCATAAGAAATGCATTTGTGATATATGCGGCAAGGAGTTGAATAGTAGAAGGTCGTATGAACGTCACAAAGTAACCCATCTGGTCGTCAAACCTTACCAATGCTCCGAATGTGGAAAAGGATTCTCTCAAAACACTAATTTAAAAAGTCATATGAGAGTCCACACTGGAGTGAAACCTTTCAGGTGTGATTTGTGTCCACAAGCATTTACTCATAATGTGAGCTTGAAAACACACAAGAAAAAGACGCACGGAATTGACATGTGGGTTGCAAACAGTGACCTGGATTCCCGTCAGGAAATACCGTAAAACCTCGTCTACAAGCATATGCTTTTACTGGAAAGCTAAATTAATCCAGGCGCCATCCATCGACACAATAATAACATTATGGAATTTGAGCAAATATATAGTACACACATATACAGTACACACAAATACTATTGTATTGGTATATTTACGGCTGCTTCTTATTAATTTAGCTTGCATCAAAAAACCTCTATATGCTTGTAGACAAGGGTTTACGGTATACATAGACTCCAGAGAAGTTCTTACATTAGTCTATAATTATGTAAGCCACCTTTTCGGTAAATCCTATTTAGCAACCTAACTTAAGACAGTGTAAGAGTCTGATGTCGTCATGCCTTTTGGCTGGTTTGTGTATGCGATTTATTCCGCGTAAGAAAATAACCGCCAAGGGTCAATATGCCAAATAAATGGATTGAGTCATACGCTAACTTAAGTTACATATAATCCCGCCAATGCGTGCATCGTTAGCGACCATCGTTTCTTACACGGTGAATGCGCAGTTACGATGTGCGCATATCGCATCGGTGTGACGTGGGGGTATTTAGCAACATAAGGGAGATTATACAGCCATAAGGCGAATACCCAGCAAACACAAAACGTTTTTTAAAACGTTTTTAACAGGTTATAATTTGGATTTTTGGTTTTGTTTAATGTTTTTTAATAACATTATGTCGGGTTATATAAAGGTCAAGAAAATGTTTTAAAACGTTTTGTATGAAAACACACTACAAAATGTTTTTGAAATGTTTTCAAAATGTTACTGTAAATATTTTTTGCAAACATTCTATGCCAAATATTTTGTCAACACTTAAATAACATTATGTTAGAATATGTGCAGTAAGTAATATCAAAAAACGTTTTTTGAATGTTATGAAAACGTTTTATACCCGTTATATATACCTTTATATAACCCGATATTTAAACGTTTTCTGGCAACCTTTTCTAACTTTTTGCGAATGATGTTGAAAACGTTTTATGTTTGCTGGGTATATACCGTAAAACCCCGTAGACAAGCATATATAGTGCATTTGATGAAAGCTAAATTAATTGGAAAAAACCGTAAATATGCTAATACAATAGATTGGTCTTAAAATAATACTTGTTTGTACATATGCTTGGATCTGTAATTTATTTGCTCAAATTCCTTAATGGCGCCTGGCTCAATGTATATCATCAGACGCACTCTATATGCTTGTAGAATGTAGATGAGGTGTTACGGTATACGGTACACATGAACTGTCTTTTGAAAATGAGGTTTTGAACTGTAGAATGCTCATTTGATCTCTTCAAGAAAAAGAGCTGTTTGCACCTGTATCCACCAAAGAGTATTATATTAAGAGGCCATCAAGAGGAGCTATAAATTGCTCCTGCAAATGCAACTTAAGAGGAATTGAAGAGGAGCGATTGCTCTCACTCCTCTCAAAAGGCAGTTCCTGAGGACAACAACTTCATCAGCAATTGTGATTATCAGTGGTGAAAATATTAAATAAGGACTATGGACCAGGGGGCTACTTTTACATAAAAATGGCACATGGTTCAACAAATTTAATTAGGAACCAGCGTGCTTTTCCAATAACCAAGGAGCCAATAAAAATAAAGATGTGCTGAATGAGTTAAATAAGCTTTGAATTTGATATTTTTAGTTCACTATCCAGGGGGCCAGTTTCGTGAGAAAATTGTCCCCTGGTCAACTAAAATTGAGAGAACCAGGGGCAATGGGACCAAACGGTTCCCGTGTCCCACTTATTTTCACCCTTGGTGATTATTGTGATAAAAGTTACACACGGCTGAAAGACAATTTGCAAAATAAAAGTGTTGTTTAGTGCAGATCTATAGCAGGAGTTTATACATGTCCAGTCATGATAAAGTAACCAAATATCGGCTCCGATTGTGGCGAAGGGTTTACACAAAACACTAAATTTAAACAGTCATTATGACTGAAAGCCCACATAATGTGGTGAAACATTTGAGGTGTGATTTGTGTTGTGTCCAGAAGCATTTGCTCATATGAAATATTCATGTAGACTCGAGAGATGCTTGTGTTCATAAATGTGTGCAAACCCGGTACCCATCTCTGATATGTAGAGCAGAGACGTAGACAGTAATTTCGTCCGCTGCTGCTTGTTTTCTCCCACGACGCATATTAAAGTTCATCTGTTTTGAGGAGCGGCGCTCCCCGCTCACCATTTTCTGCATGGAGAGGCATAACATCAAAATGTTACGTAGCTTACACATCATTCTGAGCCCACACTTTAGTGTTTTTGAAATTATTATAACCGTTTTAAGTTTACAAAACAATAAGAAAACTAAGTGAGGTTTTTAGACCAGCTAAGATTCTTACTTTATAGCTGAGTAACGTATCATTTTAAAGTTTGAAAAATTACAATTAAGTAAAATCGTTATCAATAAAATGCCGGTTACGTTAGAACCTTGCTATACACGCACATCGTGTGAGCTTGACAACTCGGTAAAGTAATTTCAAAACTCACGAAATAAACATGAGCAAAGAGATTTATCCAAAGCCCCTGTTTCTCGAAGCATGGCTAGTGGTGAAGCTAATTAGTCCTACATACACATCGTACAGCACCTAGAAAGATAAATCAATAAAATGGATCCACATTGGTAGGGCTAGTCTACTGGCTTAGGAAGCCTGGACACTAACTAGCAAAGCTTCGAGAAATCGGTTCAAAGAGTACCGACGCAGAATTGCGCTGGTAAATCCGCCGTCATGGATGGAGCAAACATACCTTTTACAGAGGATGTTTAAATGTCAGGTTATATCGTTATGAATACGGCAGACGGCCGAATCCGGATTCGGCTTTTGGTAAATTCATTTTACACATGCATTACATTTGAATTCGAGAACAAGGGATCAATGCTATACCTATAGAGGGCAGCATATCGATTTTTAACGGTTGCCGTCGGTGACCGTACTGTGATGCACCGTCAACTAACCCTGTATGCCGCCCTCTTTTGATTACTTATTATGCTGTTATCATCTGGTCTCCATTAAAAATTGATATGCTGCCCTCTATCATGTACAGCATTGATCCCTTGTTCTCTAATTCAAATGTAATGCATTCGTAAAATAAATTTACCAAAAGACGAATCTGGATTCGGCCGTCTGCCGTATTCATAACGATATAAACGGTATCAAAATGTCTTAATAACATTCATAAAACTTTTTTTGAAAAGGTGATGCAAAACATTCTAACAGAGTGTTATTTAACCATGTTAAATGCTGACGAAATATCTTGTAAAAATGTTTGCCCAAAATATTTTACAATCACGTTTTAAAAACGTATTCATGATCTTTATATAACCCGACATTTAAATGTTATTACACTAACGTTTTTGAATAAACGTTTTAATAACATTTTTGTGTTAGCTTGGTAGTATACTTGGACGCATGACGAAATAATCCGGACTCGGTACTATTTTGCTTTCTATGAGCGAAACGCAACAAAGCACATTAACTTTGAACCAAATAATATAACTGTTTGTTGTTTGCGTGCGTTATTTTTAACGGTGTAGCAAATAGCCTCGTATACGCAGTCCGCCTTTGTATGTTTATTGTCAAATGGTGAGATGGCCGAGCGGTTAAGAGAGCGCACCACCATTAAATGCGCCATTGAAATACACAGGGAAAGACGCACTTTTGGATCGCGCTCAGCAGTTCAAAAACGTATTTCAGCTATCAAGTTTGGTATCAAATTAAAGCTAATAATGTATAGAATATTATTCTTTCAACGGATCATATTGCTAACCGTCGACTTTTTTCGCTATTTTGCCGCAAAGAAAAAGTATGCAAATTTAACCTTAAAAAATCACTCAATTTTCGAAACCGGACATTGTCCAAATTCGCGCCAAAACTCCATCTCTGAAATAAAACATTGGGACTTTTTCTCATATTTTGTCATGTAGACACTTGTCGGAAGCAAATGAGCTGAAAATGGGCAAATTTTGACTATACGTTTTGAAAATAAAGCCGCAACAAGCTCAAATAAGCGGTGGACTATTTTAACCGAATTTCACTGGTACATAAATCGTGGAGTGATTTGGTGGTGCGCCCTCTTAAGGCGTTACGCTGTCGGCCGTGAGAATACGATCGGCGAGGGTTCGAGCCTTGGGCTTGCCTTAGGTGAGAATTCTCTTCCTCTCCCAAAACGTTCCTAGATCGGAAATTCTGTTATTGCGGTCAGTTACACTACAGAATGTAATTGTAGAATATTTTCTCACCCCCATACACTGCTTAGCACGTGCAGATATAGGCAGTGTCCCGGGGGCAGTGTATGTGCACCATGCGCGTATTTAGGGGGGGGGGGGACTTTGGGGGCGCGACCCCCGGGGTAAAAGCAGGCGGCGGCCAAAACCAAGGGGCGGCGGAAGAAGAAGCGGCAGTAAAATCAGAGGCGGCCAAAACGAAGGGGCAACAAAAGGAATTAGTAAAGAAAAAGGTCGGAAAAATATGGTACCGGTACCATTTTCAGGCTGTTGAGGAAGGGGCGGCAAAATTTAATTTTCTTCAGCCCCCCGTGGTAGGAGCGGCCACGGTACGCCACTGTGCACCGTTCCGTGGTTCGGAAGTCACGTAAAGCCGTTTGTCCCGTGTAAGAAGAGTCAAACCTTGTGCACGTTAAGTGTCAGAGCTATTCGAAAAGAGAAGGGGGACCATCCCCGGTTCTGATATCTGCAATCAATCCTAGGTTCCAGGATTGTGAATATGTAAACCAAAGTAAAGCCAGTGCGCAAAAACTATAAAAAAAATTCAGGGAGGCACATTAATAGGAAGAAAAAGAAGAAACACCGAATCATTCAGATTGCCGAGGCTCAGAGGGGAAATTGCAAACTACCCTAAGGTTGGATCCGCTCGTTAGGGACCGATCGTTATTTACGGGGGGGGGGGAGCTTTTTACAAAAAATATCGACAAAGAAAATCGCGTTCTCCCCCTTCAAGTCCCCCCCAAAAAATTTCGGTTCCCCTCTCAAAACGCCCATTCCCCCTGTCGTAAATAACCATCGCTCCATAGACATTACCACTACGCCGAAAAGTAGATCGACGTCAAGAGTGATACTTGACATGTATCATAATTTTATGGTATATATTTTGCGTGTTAACATGGTTAAAGAAAAGCTAAGAAAGTATACAAAGTATAGGACTTCAAACATTAATTCGTGATGCTTTTGGCGAGATGTCACAGGACAATTCTCAAAATAAAACATTCTGTTAAATTATTCCCCAAATAAACTTACAAACGATTTGAGGAGGGCGTATTCGGGAAGGGGGTGTTCGGTATCAGTGGCATACACAGGTTTTTTCAAAGTGGAGGGCCAGGAGTCACGATTAAAAAAAGCTTAAAAACATTTCGACTCACAGGGGCGGCGCCAGGGTATTTTGATGGGGGGGGGGTGGCAATAAAATTTGTAAGGAATGTTAAGTGTCGCTAAAGCGCTGGCCGTCGCGCTTGCGCGACGCAGGGGGTGTCTGAGGGGGGATGTGCCCCCCTGAGAATTTGGAAAAAAAATCAAAATGAAAGTACAAATTGAAGCCATTTGATGCCATTTTTCACCTTTTTTGGGGTTACTAAGTAACTATTTATTTATTTTCCAACCGCATATTTTTAGATTTCATTCACGGTCCCGACTTTCGGCCCGGCGCTGGATTTAGGCATGGACCTACTCAATTACATTCAATATTACCTTTCTTACTTTTCCCCCATGCTTTCCCAGTCCATTGTCACCAAATCTTGAAGTAAACTTTCTTTCTTTTGACTATGTTTACCCGTTTACCCCCATTCCTTCCATATTGTCATCCTTACACAAATGATTGGGCATTACAATATTATTATTAGAGCGTATTTGCAAAGTCCCAGTTAATTAATGCAAAAATTAAGTCGCAACCAGTGACGTAAATTTCTTTTTCACATAGGGATATAGGATTGGAAAAAAATTCTTGGAAGTATAGTAAATCCAGCATCTTTTGGCAACAGGATACGTTTATGGTACAAATGTTCGCGAAGCGCGCGACAATTTTGCGATATTGAAGCTTAAACTGGTGAAATATGGTGGGAAAGTGAAATGTAGTCGTGAGAGGCCATATGACTTTCATGGGGGAAAATTTGTCGAAAATGGGTCCAAAATATATAATTAAAACCAACAACTTTAAAACTGTGTTGGTCAGCCTTCCACAAGGGGCCCGGCAAGATGTCCGAAGGGGGTGCTGCCCCTCTCCTAATGGCCTGGGAGGGGAATGGTTCCTTTTCTTCTTCCCCCCTCCTCTCTTTCTCTCTCCCCTCCCTTTTCTCTCTCCCTTCTTTCTCTTTTTCCTTCCTTTTACCTCTTTTTGCAAATCATAGGGGGACAATTTCCCCCGTCCCCCTGTGGCCCCGCCTGTCGACTCATTAGGTTGACATAGACAAGTGAGATTGTGAGAACAAACTAGAATCGTTCTTCTGTGTCTTTGTTAGAAAGCATATAAATTATTGCATGTTTAAATAGGTTCTCAAAAAGGATAATTGTGAGTAATAAAGCTTAAATACTTTGTAAACAGATTTTTTTAAATATAAAAATGAGTTGCTTGTGGTTTTAGCACATGCAGCACATCGGGTAAGCCTACTAGACCAGGGAAGTATTTGCCGAAACGTGTGTGTGTGGGGGGGGGGGGTTCATTTTGTGTCCCCCATCCCAAAATGTGAAGGGGACATGCCCCTCCCCCGAATTGACGCTCATCATGTAGACAACGAGCTACAACGCATAGCTACACATATCCCACAATAGCTCACAATGTAATTTCTGTCGCTGCACTTCCCTTTTAATGGGATTTTTATTTGAAAGGCTTCAGCATCAGATCAGATGATGACCGCGACCATGACCGTACGTGTAAAAGTGCCAGATCCCAGATGCAGTGCATAGTATCACAGTAGCTCACAGTATCTGGGGATGGGGTGAATGCAGTTTGGTGTTAGAAATAGCTAGAAATGGCCATGACAAAATAAACTAAACGTGTTCAAGACATCGTGAGTAATATGGCAGAAATTCAAGGAGAGAACCAAGGAGTTGACATAAAATTATCATTCCAGATAATTTCAGCAAAAGTTTCCAATTATGTGTACGATTGTTTTGAGCAGATGAAGCGTGAGATGAAGATAGACACCAATGGTGTGGCGTTGAGGTTCCTATTGGAAATGTAAGTAGTAGCCTACCGTTGTTTTCCTCTTGGTTTGACGACGCTGGTTAGTGATTTGATCATGGAGACTTGATCCGGAGAATCCTATAATTTACAAATTAATAAAATTCAGATTTTAGCACCTTGTGTCAAAGATGTACTGACATAGTCTGCTACTAGAGGACACTAGAGAAATGAGCTACAACAAGGCCATTTCATTTAGGGGATTCATACTTTGCTAATAGGGCCTACTGCTGTTTTCCTCGAATTTTGCCAATCGATAAAAAAATTATACCTAATTCAAATGACCTAGTTAAGTAGTACCTTCACTTAGCCAATACACACAATAATTAATTTCTTACTTTCACTGGATCACTGAATGGGCATAAATAATCTCGCTCCTATGGCACTGTTCAGTAACCTCAAGTTTTTGTACCCAATAAATGCACACTCAAACTTCAAAGGTCATTCTATGCTTGTAGCAGACTTTTGTCCCGGGGGGTTCACTCCCATTGTGGCCTGTAGCACCATCCGCGATAATGAAAACGCGTAAAAAGGGTCGTTTTTCGTGGGTAGGCACGATACGCGCGTATCGCGTTTAGGGTGTCAAAAACATGAAAAACTGGAAAAAAGGGTAGCAAAATTGCAATTTCTAAATACGCGGAAATGAAATTTAGGGTATGAAATTTGATGTTAGGGATGAAATCCCTGTTTAGGGTGTCGTTTTAGCCAAGGGTTAAATCCTTGTTTAGGGTGCTTTTCAAAAGTTGATTATCGCGGATGGTGTACAGGCCACAATGGGAGTGACCCCCCCGGGACTTTTGTACTGACAGATGATGTATAGGATCCTAGTAGTGCGTAATGAACTATCACTTCTTTTTTTGACGAATTATAATAAAATTTATGCCATGAAAATTGTATCATTTTTTTGCGCCGGATAGTTAGTAGCCTACAAAGTATCATGCCTATAGTTATACATAAGCTTACATACTAGAATACCGATGATACTAGAAATTCCTTCTGGGCTTTAAGTCTAGATGAAAAGGACCCGGGAAAAGGATTGTTTCCAAGGAAACCAGCAGACAGATGGCCAGACATGACCATGATGACCGGTAACATGAGAAGGTTTATAAACCTTGAAGGCATGGTCTGAATACAAACATTGGCTATAATTGCCATGCGTTTATAGTAGGACTACAAATTGTGGTCAGTAATGTATTCTCTCATTTCCACATCTGTTTTTGTTTTCAAAGTGTAGCTTTAAACACGTTAAAGGCCCTACATTCTATAGTAAGAACCATTGATAATACTGCGCACAAAGAGTATCCGAACACTTTTAACACTTTTAATAATGTATTTAAGTACCACAAAAAGAAATCATGTTTCCTCCCTGCTCAGTTTTTGGAATGCTTTTGGAGACTTAAAAGGAGGATTTCGTGATCCCAGCATCCACTTTTTTATGACATTTTTTCAGTAGATATCCACGAAAAATGCTTATTCCCAGAATTTCACTTTACTTGATTCCGATTTTGCGTTTGCGAATTATTATGTAGGCCTATATTACACTGCTCCATAGACCATAGTCCGAGGTGCTCTGACGATAACACTCCGATCGCCAGGCAATCTACGTGAGTAGGCCAGTGGGACAACGCAACCGCTACGTGAACGAGCTACATAGACCACTGTTGTAATTTTGTTCTGGTATACCAGAACGAAATTAAAATTTGACGATATTTTTGCTAAACGAATGAATCTGCAAGAAATTTTTGGTACACAAACATGTAACCAGAGGTTTCCAGTGGTATAAAAATCTCAACTCTTTTTTTAGAAAAGTGGGGGATGAGGTTGTGGATCACGAAATGCCCTTTTAATATATTACTATTAGGTAACTTTAAAAACTTTCAAAAGTGACAAAAAGGGGATTTCGATTTAAAATAAAGAGTAGGCCCTACCAAACTGCTCAAATGACTTACTGAATCACATAGTTAGAGCCTATAGGACTCTGAAAAATTATCATTAATAATTTTTGTGATTTTAATATTAACGATTAAGATATAAGTGTATTTTACTTTGCTTCCTGTTCACTTGTATATTGCAGTTATAAGAAATATCAAGATGATGTAAGTGAAGTTTCATCAAAAGAAGATTCCGGTGTTTTGGAGAAATCTTGCTCTGCTTCAGCACCAGTAGCATCTTCAACTCCTGAGGTTGATGAGTCGCTCTCAATGCGGTGAGCTAACCTATTAGAAGTTTCTGTAACCCTAGAACTACGAAGGTTCTTTTTATCCGTCATAAAAAAACCGCACGCATTTACGCCCAAACGACAAGCTAATCGTAGGTCCATCCTTTGCGCCGGCATTTTAGTGATAACATTTTTACCCCAGCACCTAATACCGGGGGTACTTGGCGCCCCCTGCCAATACGAATGAAAAAGTCACTTTTTTCTGTATAAACGTTGAAATCGGCTCTTTTTTGAAAGAAACATTCACACAAAAGGTCTACTTTCTTTCTCTTACAGCGAGTATCGCAAAGTGCCTATCAAACAAGAACTAACTGATCATGTTGATGGTGATTTGGAAGACTTTCATAAATCTGCTTCTTCAACAACACTGTCGTCGGAGATGGAGTTACCAGTGACGGGGTTATGTGACATGTCTGAGAGGTAATATGGCAACTTCTTAAGAAAACTTTATCTAACTATAAACCCAGACACATTGGACTTGAAACTGCTTCTTTAACGTGTTAAAGTATAGTGTCATATTAACTAAAACTCCACGTAATTTTTCCGATGCAATTTAGCATAGGCCTAGATGGAGAGCTTATGTGAATTTTGTCAAGGTTAAGGTATTTTACAATGTTTTAAAAATAGTCTGAAAGATTAACTGTGGCGACAAAATCTTAATTTTGTTCTTTTTGCGGTAAATTGAACTAAATTGATACATTTTTAAACATGTTAATTTAACAATTATTTAACATTGTTAAATAATTGTTACTTCTCAACATTTTTGTCAGGTACCAGAAAACGTGCGGAGACGACTCCTACGAAGTGCCCTTTCGCCAACACCAAAGTGTGAAGCGCCAGAGTTCTGAGGCATCTTATCCTGTTTCACTGGTACCCTCTATGCGGTAAGCACTCATTTACCACTCATGGGTGAAATCCATACACCCCTTCGGAAGATATAACCTTAATCTTCAACTCAGTGAGTGTGAATTGCAAACCTGAATTGGTGACTCTATTTAAAATCTACACTCCCTGTGTGGGAGATTAAGATCATTGTTATCCATAGGGGGTGTATGGTTTGTAACTCGAATAGCCCATTTCATAGGTTTCAACAGCCAAAAAGGTTTATTTCTCAAACATTTTACAAAATAGCTATAATATGACACTTTAAGGTTGCTATTCGCCGTCGTAGTGTGACGTCAATATCTACACCCCCTGTTTAGGAGATTATGGTCATTGTCTTCCATATGAGGGGTGTATGGATTTCAACTGGAATAGCACATTTTTGAAAACGACGATTGACGAACATGCTGTCGATTGACAAACATGCTGTCGTTTCTAAATCCTCAGCCTGATTCCCCACCCCAACTTAGACCTACTCCAAAAATGTTGAAATTTTATACTATTAGAAAAGATATATTATCAGCATTATGTCAACATGTCGATATAAATTATCTCACCAAGACAACTTACCAAAACATGTAAATCGACAAAGCAAGATAGATTATCATGCCAAGTCGACATACCAAAAAATTAATGTCGTCTTGGCGAAATAAATCATTATGCCAAGTCAACTTCGCAAAAAATGGATGTCGACATGGCAGGATAACTTGTCACGTCAAGTTGACTTAACAAAAAATGTAAGTCAACATGACAAGATAAATAATTATGCCAAGTCGACTTACCAAAATGGATGTCGACATGGCGAGTTATATTAGCAAAAAATGGTGTTGACATGGCATTATAGAATAAGCATACATTTTAATTGTAAGTTAAAAGAATGTGCGCGCAGCGAGCGAAAGATTTGAGTCGCCAGTTATAAACCTGCTATAATTCTATGACCCCCAGTATATTCTTGACCCCGACCCCCATTCCGAAGAAAATTACAGCCCCTAATATACCTAATCAAAATGAACACTATGACTCATCAAAACGAATTGGGATCAAAAATAAATGAGTAGGGATCACATGCACAGGTGAAAATAAGTGGGAGACGGGAGCCGTTTGGCACGCAGAAACTCTGAAATGGCCCCTGGTTCCAACCCAATTGTAGTGGACCAGGGGACACTTTTCTCCAAAAATATCAAATTCAAAGCAATTCCTGCTATTTAACGCATCCAGCATATCTTTATTTTTATTGGCCATTTTATGATTGGAAATGGCCCCTGGTGCCTAGTTAAATGTGTTGAACAAGGTGCCATTTTTATGTAAAAGCTCATGGTCCATCATTCCTTATTTTCATCCAAAGTGGCCCTTGGTTCACTCCAAATCTTGGTGAACCATGGGCCATTTTTTTGCCAAAATGACCCCTGGTTCAAGCTCTCTTATTTTCACCCTTGGTAGGGATTCTATTAAAAAATGGAATAGTACGAATAGCTGAACTATGGGAACTTTCATATAATGGATTGGTGGTGTTCGAGGTCACACACTGAGGTCAAAGGTCAGAGTTCAACTTGTAAAATGGGCTGAAAATAACAAACAATTTAAATCCATTTGCAACAAACTTGGGTCAAGCGGCACTATTGCTTTTGAATTGCGAAAGCAGGCGGTTGTGAAAGCAGGCGAGATTTTTTGGCTCGAGAATCGCCTCAGTTGATTTGGGGTGATAATATTATTCATCTAGCCATGTCGACATCCATTTTTAGTAAGTCCTCTCGGCGTGATAATTTATCTCGCCATGTCGACATCTATTTTTGGTAAGTCGACTTGGCATAATAATTTATCTTGCCATGTTGACTCACAATTTTTGTTAAGTCAACTTGACGGGGCAAATTACCATGCCTTGTCGACATCCGTTTTTTGCTAAGTTGAATTGGCATGATAGTTTATTTCGCCAAGACGACATCTATTTTTTGGTATGTCGACTTGGCATGATAATTTATCTTGACATGTTGACTTACATGTTTTGTTGAGTTGTCTTGGCGAGACTAATTATATCATCATGTTGACATAATAAAGGGTTCACAAAAAATAACTCCCCCCTAAAATTACAGAACATTTTTTTGCATAACTTGACATACATTTCGTAGATTTGACAAATTTAAAAACCTGTCAATAAAAGAATTGTTTTTCTACCCTCCCAACGCTCTTTCGTCTGAAAATCTTTTTGTTTTGGCCAAAAATAATCACGTTTTCTAAAAATGTAGCTTTCAGAAAAAGTTGCACTTTTCAACATCCTCATTTATGTCAAAATTAGCTTCAACAAATCATTATTTTGCACTACGTGATGGTTGCATGGGTGACTAAGAGTTAAGAGACAAAAAGGTGAAGGAAAAAAACCCAATTAAATCAATCGTAACATTGATACCGAGAAAGTTTTGTACATTACATGTATGGGATGTTGAAAAGCGCAACTTTTTTAAAGCATCATTTTTGACAAATTAATGTGATTATTTTTGACCAAAACAAAAAGATTTTAAGAAAGGATAACTTTTGTAGGGTAGCAAAAAGATGCCTCTATTCACAGGTTTTTAAATTTTTCAAATCAACAAAATGAATGTTAAGTTATGAAAAGAAATGTTTTGTAACTCTTTAATTGATTTTACCATTTTTGAAACACCGGCTCAATAAAATCTTCTAGAAATACCCCGTACATGTCAATTAGTCATTGTTTTATACTGCAAGATGATTGCATGTGTGACTGGGTAATCGTATACATAAAAATTAAAGAAAACAAAAACACCATTAAATAAATCAAAACATTGATATCGAGAATGTTTTTGTACATTAAATGTATAGGATGTGGAAAAGTGCAACTTTTTCTGAAAGCATAATTTTTGGAAAATGTGATTATTTTTGGCCAAAACAAAAAAAAAATTTAAGGAAAGAACATTGGGAGGGTAGGAAAATGATTCCTTTATTCACAGGTTTTTAGATTGTTCAAATCAACGAAATGTATGTCAAGTTATGCAAAAAAATGTCTTGTAATTTTAAGGGGGGAGTTATTTTTTGTGAACCCTTCAGTATACTGATCAGAGGTCGACATGGCAAGATAATTATCGCAAACTTAATGTGGTGATAGGATAGAGTGGCTTGTAAAATGATGTGCTGTATTGTTTCGTGTCATGTTATTTTGCATATTTATGAATATTAATGAGCTTATTTGCATATTTTTCCTACATTCTCATTTATCCACTGCGCAGCTTAAACGCAATAACCAATCAACTTCGGTTTGGTGATTGGATATGGTGGCCTGATGTGCTCTATAGTTTGTGTCACGTTATTTGCATATTTGCTTATTTGCAAATTGCATGTTATTTGTATATACAAGTTACAACCTTTGTTATTTACACACCTTTGTGTGCAGTGGTGTGGGAGCCATCTTAATTACGAACCGCGTAATTCTAGTTATTATTTATATTCTGACAGTTACATTCAAGTGTCATTGTTTTACAGACATGTGTTTGCAAAAAAAGAGAACGCTCAAGTCCAAGTAAACCCAACAGAAGAAGAGAAGGAAGATGCGCCACACCATATGGGCGTGAAGGAGCCAGAAGATGATGCGAAGGAAGATGAAAATGATGATGACGACAATCCAGAAGATATGGAAGAAATTAGACAATACAAGACAGACCAGTGCGAAATCGAAGGAATGCTATCAGATAAACGACCTAAGAAAAAGAAATACGTGGGATGGCATACGTTACCGTTGAAAATAAAATGCAAGTTATGTAATGAATTACTACCTGATGAAGAAGACATGAAAAGACATGTTATTTCAGAACATAGTAATCAACATTTCCCAATGCCTAAAAGACACAAAGATCAAGTTGTGAGAAAAAATATGGGAAATGTCGATGAGAGTATCAGTGACTTCGAAGTGTCAGCTTTATCAACAAGGATGAGGCGCTGTGTTATGTGTAATGAATATGTACCAGAACGTGGTATAGTTGCTCATCAAGAAAGGCACGGACGTCTTGATGTAATGTGCGAATTGTGTGGTGAGGTATTTAGTCATAAGGGGAGACTTTATAGCCATAAGGCGAACATGCATGACAATGAACTTCATCAGTGTGACGAGTGTGGTAAAAGTTACACTAATAAGAGAAGGCTGCATAGCCATACGCAGCGTCATAGGAAATGCGTTTGTGATATATGCGGCAAGCAGATGCCAAGTAAAGGAGCTTATAGACGTCACAAAGTAACCCATTTGGTGGTCAAACCTTACCAATGCTCCGAATGTGGAAAAGGATTCTCTCAAAACACTAATTTAAAAAGTCATATGAGAGTCCACACTGGAGTGAAGCCTTTCAGGTGTGATTTGTGTCCGCAAGCATTTACTCATAATGTGAGCTTGAAAACACACAAGAAAAAGACGCACGGAATCGACATGTGGGTCGCAAATAATGGCCAGGCTCTATGAAATATGCGTGGAGACTCCAGAGAAGTTCGCACATTTGTCTATACATGTAATTCACCTTTTCGGTAATCCTAACAATGCCTTTGCATTGTGGGCATTGAATTCCAGGCAATAGTGGACATGGCCCCAAAACATGAAAAATGCTCAGAACTTAAAAACTACAAGTGCTACAACGGCAAATTTGTTATCAAATGAAAGAGGATAACAATGCTCTTTAAATTAAGTTGTCTTGCAGTTACGTTGGTGCATGTTTACCATAAATTGTCTTTGAAAAAACGTGTTTTGGCTAAATTTGTTGCTTTTTTTGAGTGAAAAAGACCTACATTTTGGATATCCTTTGCACATCTTCATTAAGGTTTTATTTCATGTTTTTTTTAAAAATTGCCCAAGGAATATCGAAATGTATAATATTCTATGATGTTTTGGTGTTGTTTTTTTTTAAATCTTGTTTTTGTATTTATTATGTAATTCGTTTTCATCTTTTGGCGGACAAACTGTAGCACGAGTTACCGTACAACGAGTTACCATGTTTTTTGAAAGCAAATGTAAAATTATATATGAAGGGCAAATCTTTTAAAGGTATATCAAGATAGACCTTAACATAGTAGTTACTTATCATAATCAATTAGGCTTGACAGTGTTTTTGTTTTAGGACACCATAAAAATAAAAGTGAGTGATTTTTTAGTATGTCCTCTGCTCGTAGCACGAGTTACCGTTTTCACAGATGTCCCAAACGTACATAAAGTTGTTATCTTCATTTAGCAATACTCTGAGCAGAAATATTGTCCTAACATATTGGACTAACATCTCGGCTATTATTCGCCGTAGAAGTGATGATGTAACAGGATTACCTACCATAGCAATAGGTGAATACAATTTTTGAATATATCGCACTTCACTAGTAGGTACACTCGGTACCTTTGCATGTAACCATAGATGAGACATGGATCGTAATTTTATAGAATATAAATATCATGCTGATCAGTCCGCACCTGTAAGATTAGTATCTTTGAAAAGAGCGGTATTGTATTCAATCTATGATTGTAAAGCGCTTTGAGGCTGTTTACGGCATAAAGCGCTATATAAATATCTACATTTATTTATTTATTTATTTTATGATTGCAGACATACACAGGTGATGAATGCAACCTGCTTGTTGTGCAGGGCGATATATTCAAACTTGTGTTCACATATTGCTATGGTAGTTAATCCTGTTACATCATCACTTCTACGGCGAATAGTAGGCCTACTTCACAATATAACAGTAATGGAAAGAAAAGTGTAAATGTTCGTTATTTATCGCTAAAATAATTTTTGATATAAGTGACACTTTCTGATATCGTCACGTTTGTAAACACGTACGGGTATTTAACCGGCCTTTTTATTTAAACACAATTTGAACTCTAAAAGACCCTAAATTGCCCATTCCTCACCTTTCTGACTTTTCTAGGCGATTTGCAACCAGAAAGTCCGCACCTGTAAGATTAGTATCTTTGAAAAGAGCGGTATTGTATTCAATCTATGATTGCAGACATACACAGGTGATGAATGCAACCTGCTTGTTGTGCAGGGCGATATATTCAAACTTGTGTTCACATATTGCTATGGTAGTTAATCCTGTTACATCATCACTTCTACGGCGAATAGTAGGCCTACTTCACAATATAACAGTAATGGAAAGAAAAGTGTAAATGTTCGTTATTTATCGCTAAAATAATTTTTGATATAAGTGACACTTTCTGATATCGTCACGTTTGTAAACACGTACGGGTATTTAACCGGCCTTTTTATTTAAACACAATTTGAACTCTAAAAGACCCCTAAATTGCCCATTCCTCACCTTTCTGACTTTTCTAGGCGATTTGCAACCAGAAAGTCCGCACCTGTAAGATTAGTATCTTTGAAAAGAGCGGTATTGTATTCAATCTATGATTGCAGACATACACAGGTGATGAATGCAACCTGCTTGTTGTGCAGGGCGATATATTCAAACTTGTGTTCACATATTGCTATGGTAGTTAATCCTGTTACATCATCACTTCTACGGCGAATAGTAGGCCTACTTCACAATATAACAGTAATGGAAAGAAAAGTGTAAATGTTCGTTATTTATCGCTAAAATAATTTTTGATATAAGTGACACTTTCTGATATCGTCACGTTTGTAAACACGTACGGGTATTTAACCGGCCTTTTATTTAAACACAATTTGAACTCTAAAAGACCCTAAATTGCCCATTCCTCACCTTTCTGACTTTTCTAGGCGATTTGCAACCAGAAAGTCCGCACCTGTAAGATTAGTATCTTTGAAAAGAGCGGTATTGTATTCAATCTATGATTGCAGACATACAAGGTGATGAATGCAACCTGCTTGTTGTGCAGGGCGATATATTCAAACTTGTGTTCACATATTGCTATGGTAGTTAATCCTGTTACATCATCACTTCTACGGCGAATAGTAGGCCTACTTCACAATATAACAGTAATGGAAAGAAAAGTGTAAATGTTCGTTATTTATCGCTAAAATAATTTTTGATATAAGTGACACTTTCTGATATCGTCACGTTTGTAAACACGTACGGGTATTTAACCGGGGTATTTAAACACAATTTGAACTCTAAAAGACCCCTAAATTGCCCATTCCTCACCTTTCTGACTTTTCTAGGCGATTTGCAACCAGAAAGCCAAGAAAGGACCTTAATTTTAACCTTTCGTAGCCCCAAGACTTGAACCGGTCCGCCGTCAGCCCCTACTCACCATCTCCGAATTCCGGCAGAGCATACCCACCAAAAAATTGATGTGCCCCGGGTAATTATTACTCAACTGTTTGGTAAAAGCGAAACAGAGCAACAAAATAATGAGTGAATTGAACTCAATGTGACTCATATTGAGTAAAAATTTAACCAATATTCAGTTCCATTTGACTCATGTTGCTCTGTTCCCCTTTTACTCAGCATGCTCAACATTGGGTAAATTTTACTATTTTTTTTTATTTAGAGTGTAGGTAAAACCTACACTCAACGGCTAATCAGGCTTGCAGTAAAATAACCACAGTAGCAAATCAGAATTATGTATTGATTTAAAACTTAGAACAAACTAAAAATAAGTACAGTCTTTACTACAATCTTTTTTTAGAGTTTCATACAAATTCTAACATTTCTTATATTTTTTGAAAATTACCTAAATTTTTCCATATTTATTTTTTTAGCCTACATGGAGTGTGCTATGGTTTTCAAAGTTTCAGGAATGGCGTGTAAGCTTAATATCTACATTCTCTCACCAGCTTTTTTAATAAAGTGTTTATTTTTTTAGAAAATTAATTTCAAAATGTTTGATTTTAGGGAAATTTAGAAACACCTATAACTTAAAATAAAAACACTTTTACGTGTTTAATTAAAATTAAAAAAAGCTGGCGAGAGAATCGTCTAAATTTGATTACCTTTCATGACACCTTGTTGGTTGAAATTGGACATATTATAGTTAGTTAAAAAAATTCTAGAATTTAGGTAATTTAGTGTTTCTAGAAAAAGTCAAGAAAATTAAAGAAAAAAAAAGTACTAACACTAGTTTGAAAAAAACAACAACATTGTCCTTTTGCAATAACATAAATCAAAAACCAGATTAATGCAGTGTGTATACAGGAAAAAAGTCACATTTAAACAAATTATCTGTTTTCATAAATTAGGCTGATTTGATGAACTTGGCAACATGCCAAAAACACTCCATGGACAAAGTCTATGGAGTTTTCCAATCACAAAAAAATTACGTAAGTCAAAAACGCTCTTTTGAAAAAAAAAATGGCAGGTGAGTTTTTCTCACCCATCTACACATTCTGTATTATTTTCAACCAAATCTGTGCATGACACCGTAGCCATAAAAACCACCTTAAAAGACCTCAATCAAAACGATAGATGGCGGTATTCAGTTTACCGACACTGTGGCCGCTGACACTTGACCTGAATTCATTGACCCGAATTTGACCTGCGGGAAGTACAAAAGTGATTTCTGTATACGTGTTCACAAATGAGATGTCAGAAAACATTAATAAAAAATATAAACATAATCTCTAAAAATCACAATCATCATTGATTTAATATCCTAAAATGCCGTGGTCGTCGGATGTTCAGAAGTGTCTCGGGCAATACAACAGGGAGATTACGCCGGAGGAATTTGCTTTCGCTCTTCCACTGGACAAGGTAAGCTTATAAATACGACATAATGTTACGATGATATAATAGTACTGCACTTGAAAGTACAGGGTCTCACTATAAGTTATAATATAACCATGCCTGATAACGCAGCAGTTATCTGAATATTTCCATGTCAAACAACGTTTGAGCATGTAGAGCGAAACGGTTGAAAGTGTGAGGATTAGCCCTAGAACTCTCGCCATAGTATCCGTTTTTACTTCTACTAGAGGGGTGGCGCAGAGTAGTGGTTGGGAGGTGGGTGGGAGGGGAGGCATAGGCCTATTGCAGGTTTGGACTGCGTGAACTCACACGAAATAGGCCACAAATTGTGATATTGTAAAGTGAAAAAGAAATTTAGGGCCACCGAACCGGGAAGGGGGAGATAAAGTTTCCAAATCGTATAAAAAATGGCTTTTTCGGGACAAATGCGGAAAAAATACAATTTTAAAGCGTAGCCAGCTAGGGGGGGGGGGCACAAGTGAAAACAAAATGTGCCACTCTGACAAAATATGAAAGAGAAAATCAGGAGGGCAAAAGAAAAGAGGCAGGGAGCCCCTTTTCTACCCAAATTTAGCCCCATCATGGGCCAAAATAGTGTAAAATACAATGAAGCCCTTTTCATCATCATAATGGGCAAAAATAGTGTAAAATATACATAGGTACGGCGTATATAGGACTGGCAAGCGAGTCTAGTAAAATATACGAAATTTGGAAGCTCGAAAACATACAGTCTCTATGTACATGATGTATTGTATGATGTAGCTCTAATGTTTTTTCGTCTGTGCCCCTGAAATTTTATTTTGCCCCCCCCACCAAGATAGCTGGCTACGCCCCTGTGCCATTGGTCAAAATCAAATGGTCCTTAAATGTTTGAAATTTGTAGTTACTGCGTATACAACTGAAGGAAGATACGCGTTACAACTTTTGAGCACCGGTATTTTGAGCCTGTAGGAGGAGCAACTTCCTCCCCCTCCCTCCTCCGGTCGATACACCTCTGGAAATCTCCAAGTTTGTTGCGGCGTACACATTTTATTTTATTTTTTTAAATATTTTTTTAAATCAAAAACCCATTTATTCAAATATTAACACAGGTAACATTCACATGAACAATTAAATCTTAATAATACACATGATATAAATCATGTAAATCATATGTATTATGGGTAGGGCCTACCGTACACGTTTAGGGGCAGAGGACGTGCGCCCATCATCCTTTGCACGTTAAAGCGATGGACACACATCCACTGCTATACCTATAATTTTTATGTATGTTATTCTGTACAAAATGTATTGAAAATACCACATTTTGATCAAATCACCAATATTATTACTATACATACGTAAATTTACTTTTATAGTTTGTAATGATTTTCGTATTCTTCTTGAAAACATGGATCGAGAGATTATTTTCTTTCATTTTTATTACAATATGAAATCTGCATAAAATTAAAATTAAATCAAATCAGGGACTACACAAAAAAGCAAATTGTCTTTTTTCCAAGAAAACTTTGTCCTCGATCAACTTTTTCAAATGATCCCTATATTTGCTAGCCACTTGACATTGCAGAATACATGAATCAAAGTGGCCTACCTTCAGTTCAATAGTTTTTCATTACGCCAGGGTTGTCTGAGCCGAATGCAAAGCAAAATAATTCATCTAAATTTCGTTTTTGTCGTATGAGCTTCATATTGCACACGATTTGGGAGTAAATAATGTTCTTTTGAATCATAATAAATTTTTTGATAAAGAACCTGGTTTATTTAGGAATGGTCACTGAAAACACCATACGCTAACTTTTACACAAGTTGTAATTAGGGCTCTAAACTGCATGATTTTCTGTTAAACATCAAAAACGGAAAATCGTTTCAAGTTGCTGCTACACGCAGAGACGCAGGTTTTTAGTGGATACTGTCCGCTTTATCAAGGTTACAATTATGCGTAGATAACTTTTTTCATATCATTTTCACACGGATCGGTCTATGTGTAGGGCCTATATTATTAACTATTAAGATGCCAAAATAATGCAAAATGTGTCAAAAGACTTCTCAATCGCCATTACATGCTGTCTACTGAAGATAGTATAAAAAATTTCAACATTGCTTGAATGATGACGTTTAAATGTTAGACCAACAATAATACGAAGGATCAGGAGAGGTAATGTACAACATTTATAGAGAGCTCCTCCTCTAAAATCCCAACAAGAATTAAGGGTATGTGCCCTTATTTGCTGGTGGGACTTTTATGAAAGGACACTTTTAGTTTGCGTCTAAAATTCCAGTTATGTCAAGGGAGCTCATAGCGCCATTAGGCAAACGTTTATGGTATTAATTTAAACAAAACTAACAAGGGGATTCGAACCCGTGGTCTGTAGGTTATGAGTCGGCGCCTTTATCGCTGAGCCACGTAGAACTGAATGAATACGTAGACATATCTAATGTATCAATGTTAGTTTAAAATTATGACGATTTTGTCCAAATCAACATTGCAATAGTGGAGCGGGGAAGGATGTTGTCCAATTAACGCTCTGGTGTGGCAACATTTTTCGCCAGGGTTGTAGAAGCACCTCTTTTGCACCCCCCCCCCAGAACCGAACCAAACTAACTTATTTCAGGATGCTCCTAAAAATATAAACTGGCCCCAAGGGTGGTTGTCCAAGATGGCGTCCGAAATTGCCGCCAAATGCAGGTAATCACTATAAATGACCATGAATCAAACAAACTATTTTAGCTTAGCCCATCATAAGCTCAAGTTGATATAAAGAAAAAAGTCTTAAGAGTCAGTGTATTTTCAAAATGGCGCCCAAAATGGCCGTCAAATGCAGGTAATCGCTTCAAATTGTTGAGCATTTTGTTTGACTTTGAGCCTGGTTCCATCAGGACCAAAGCGTGTCTCCACACGGACCGACAAACAAATTACCATAGTATTATGGATGTCCGTATATTTTCTGGATAGCCAATGCTCTAATGCTTATTTTAATATTTTTTTAACGTCCATCTTTTCTCCTAGTCTTTCGTTGTAAATCTTTTCCGTCACCTGGACGTTGAGGGCAGAGAGACGATACCGCTACAAAGTGTTTACACCCGACTGAGAGCTTTCGATTCGCTGTCGGCTATTGACCAGCTACGCTATATTTTTCGTGTTGTGGATGTAGAAGGTATATAATCTTAAATCTAATTATGTACAGTAAGGGTTACGTAAGACTTACATCCGGGGCTTACATACTACTCCGACGTCTTCATGGTCTGTGGCGGCTTTTCTCGTTGTGACAGACGCCCGGGACTTGGGGTCTTCGAAATTTTTTGTACGGGATATGCCACGCAGACTTCCGGATGATGAATTTCTCTAAAATAGGTCTATATTTTTACAACCACCAGTATACACATTTTTTTCCACAAAAAGCACCCAAATAGCACTCTAGCACTCAAATTTATCCAAATTGGGCACGTTTAATGGCAATTTTGCCTAAACACACCCCCTTAACAAACCTGCCCATCCCCGGTGCCCATCGATATACCAAAATCGCGGATAAGGTACTCCAAAACCGTGGCACATTCCCGTATACCTTCAACCAGGAAGACCGCTTACTCCCGACGCCTTCATGTTCGTTCCGATGTTCGTATGGCGCCGTTCGCGCGTTGTGACAGACGTAGTGGTTTATTTACCGTCAGCGTCTTCCCGAGGGGCTACAATGTCCACGTTTTCCTCATACTGTGGTCTTCCGCTTCAGAAGACGTTCATAAAGTTTTAAAAAAAAGCCCCGCAGGGAATGAAAAGAAGGTCCCAGCGAACGACGGAAAATCGCTGTGGAGAAAAACAAACACTGGACGTCTGTAGCAACGGGAAACGCCTGCATAAACATCGGGCTTTATCTCAGCCTTGTAGGCCCCTATAGCTAGTTTGACGTTTGGTGCGCGTCATGTTGGGAAAAACACAGCTGCAATTGCAATTTTGACACATTTTGTCCCTCAGCAAATCACTTGATTGTACTTAAAATGTAAAATAGCAAGCAGCCGGGGGAGGGGGACAAGACATTTGCCGAAAATATAATACTCAAATGATTATTTATAAGCAGAAAATTGTCTTTTCCTTTACCTAATTTATAGGCAGTGGTTTAATAGACATGGCGATGCTTCGAACTGCCCTGGAGGCTTGGTGTCACTCAATGAATATCTGCGTAGACGACGACAAGATGGACGCAATAGGAGGAGCGCTCTTTGCCAGCTGTTCCGGGGGTCTGGATGACACTATTGTCAGCGTTGCGGAGGTCATGATGGGTCTACAACAGAATCCTAAACTGTTGGAAGTATTCTCTGGGTAAGTTGATTTTTTTTTGTGAGACTCGACTTTGTAAGATCTGAAATGAGTTCAATTAGCGCCGAATTCTGTATACAATGTAAGATTTGGGTATGGATTGCATGTGAATGCTCCTCGTGATAGTCATCAGGGACCCTGTTACTACTGAAACGTCAGGGGGAACCTGGGGAGAACTGGCAATCTTTGGTTACAGTCAATATCAAACTTTGGAACCTCACCTAGACCACTTGACATGTGACGTCATTGCCCGGCAGTACCGTATGCGAGCGAATTATGGCAACTTCCATTGTTTTATGCCCTGCAGTGTGCGTACGCACGGTAGTTTGCTCAGGGCACGTGCATTATAAATCGCCCACCACATGTCATAGTACAAGAAAGCCATTGAACAGTGTGTAGCGGTTCGTTCAAGCATATCGATAGACCAGTCCCTCGCATTGGTTGATAAACAATGATGTGAAGTAGTCTATAGAGGTTGAACTGTGTCGTAGCAGATGAGCATGTTGAATGAGAAAGTAGGCCTATACGTATTTGACCTTTTTTTTTAAATAGATCTGCGGATACGACGGACATCGGGAAAGACGCACCCAAGAAACCATCTCGACACTTCGAAAGACCTCGGTATTTGAAACCAGATTATCTGTGGTTCAACCGACGTAAGGTTGTCTTCATGCTGCTCTATTTTATCGTCAATGTCGCATTTGTTGCTTACGGTGCTTACAACTATAGACAGAGCAGCTGGTTTATCATCGTGGGTAAGTTGGTGATCAATATTTTATTTAAGGGTCGTGTTGAGTTTAAATGACAGTGACTTCAGACGCACCCTAGTCTTTTTTAATTCGGTCTCAGATTATACTTATTCACAAATACTGCGCTAAAACTTGCGAGGGAAGAGAGAACTATATTTTCTTCAAAAACAAAGAAAAATTCCTTTAAAAAGTTTTAACCATCATGATAACCATTATTGAGCATACCGAGGTGCATACCTGCATGGAATTTCTGGAAACCAAATTTGCAGCGTTAAGAGTAGGCATACACTCTCACTGAATTCAAGGTTTTAAAAGGCCTTTAAGATTATAATCTTTTTGTCAGTGGCGTAACTTTGAATCCGGCTGCCCGGGTGCAAATTAGATCGGGTGCCGCTTGCATGGTGCAGAAAGCCATATGATATAGACCTACTCTGCAATTAGTATTTCAGATCAAATAGTGTTTCAGATCAAATTTATTTCATGTTTCAATGAACTTCATGTTAATAAAGAAATTTCAATGACGGTTGCAATTCGCGCGAAGCGTGCGAAGCGTGCGAAAATTTTGTGTTGAAGGGGGCACCCAAATGATGAGTAGTTCTATGCATGGTGGGTTAAAGTTTCCACTCCTATAACAACGTATTATCGTGTCGAAAGGGTACCCCTTAGCCCGGGTGCCCGGGGCGCGGCCCCCAGAGCACATAAGAGTTACGCCACTGCTTTTTGTATAGAACGCACAATATTCTTTAAACTGAATGAACCGTTTAGGTTCTTAACTAGTGTTATTTAACCCATTGTAGAACTGTTTTTGGCATTTGTAGAACCTTTTTGGTTCATCACAAAACCGTTGAGAGATCCATTATACTAGTAGAAGACAGATTTAGAACCTTTTTTCACCCAGGCTTCAGCCTGGTGATATTACATTCAGTTTAGACCTTGTCCTTTGAACCCAAATTGGCTACTTTGAAACGAAGTAGCCGAATGCATTTGCTTCGTCCTCATTAAAATTATTTTACAGGATAATGCAGAGTATCTAATGGATCTGCAGGCTACTAAAAAACTAACCTCACTCCCCATGACAAAATTTATAAAACTATATTCAGTAGTGCTTGACTTTACCCAGGGAATGGATGGAATATTAACCTCATTCAAGTCCCCATGACAATTATTCGTACAGCTGTTCTGTAGCCTATGAAGTTATTTTTTGACATATAGGGATGATGTTGCAATATGAAAGTTGACCAGTGAATGGCCATGGCCACTAATTCATGAACTTGGCTAGCTGGCTGGCTGGTCTGAGGTCACACTTCTTAAACATCTATGATTTGAATTGCATTGTTGTTCTCATCACAGACTGAATTAGAAGGAACCATTAAACTACTACTATTAAAGTCTGCTATTATAATCGGACACTAAATTAATTGTAAAAAATCCTCCTGCTCCCATCATGCAAGTTATTCCACTTAAATTGTTTGATATAGGCCTACTTTTATCAAAATAATTAAGCATTTGCCAGTGAAACATTCTCACTCACAAAAATCACAGATACTCAACAGGGTTGAATCACCACCTTCTTGACTGATCAGAAGACCCGTGTTTTATATAGGCTTACTGCATACACTGCCTACCTCTTTTGCAGCTATGTGGAGCCAAGGTGGGGTAGTCCGGGGGGGGTTGTGCAGTCATGTGACCTCCGTACGGCCTGGGTACTCCCTTTTAAAGGGATTTTTATTCAGGAATCTCAGAACTTAGTGTCTTTGCATTCGAAGAGGTTGGAAACGAATGCATTCCTCGATACAATAACAAAATAGTCCCGACTAGTGGGACCTGTTTTTTTTAGCCACAGACCATTTATATTACTCAATAAAGATGAACTCCAGAAGATGAAATTTTTCCTCGCCCGGTTTCGCGGTTGTGGCCTTTCGTGGTTGGTGGGCTTTCGCGGTTCATCTTTATTGAGCAATATAAATGTAGATGATCTGTGGCCAAAAAAGAATCAGGTCCTACTCGTCAGACTATAGTAAAAGCAAACCTCTATTTTGTACGATAGACCTACCTATATTTACATTAAATTTTTTTTCAGCACGTGGTTGTGGTATGGCTTTGAATTTCAACTGTGCCTTTATTCTGCTCCTCACACTGCGCATAATGTTCACCTATCTACGCGGCACGTGCCTGGCCAAGATTCTGCCTCTTGATCAGCAGATCTTCTTTCATCGTTTGGTTGGCGTCAACATTGGGATGTACGCGATTATCCATACCTTTTGTCACATTTGCAACGTTTGTAAGTATAGACGAATCCAACGAGCCAAGCCATGGTCAGGATTTGGTCAGCCATCTTTGGTTTCCCGCTAGCACCAACCTGGTGTTTTGAGCGCCCGATTGTGCAAATAAAAGCCGCCTAACACCTAGAGAAGATGCAAAGACGAGGAGGGTTAATAGAATAATATATACAATAGAGTAATCCTGTCGCATCTATTCATACATAGCCCTTTTGTTCATCCATTTGTCCTGGCCATTTGTATGATCTATGAATAGATGCGACGGAATTACCTGCGGAATTATCTCTATTGTATTATTCTATTAACCCTCCTCGACCTTCTCTAGGTGTATAATCCTAACCCTAACCCTTACCCTAACACTAACCCTAAACCCTAACCCTAACCCTAACCCCTAATCCTTACCCTAAACCTAACCATAAGACCCTAACCCTAAGACCCTAACCCTGACAATAATGAACCTTGCCTCGGACTATGCGGTTAGTGATATATTGCGGCCCATTATGGTTGCAGAAAGAATTAAGCGTCCGGGGCTTAAAAAACAGGACCCGTAGAGAAAAGGTGTTTAACGTTTCTCTTTCATCTTCCTTTCTTCATGCCTTCTTTCCATTCCTCCGCAAAAAAAAAAAGCAGAAAGATTTTAGGGTTTACATTTTACTAAATCTAAAGTGGTTTTCATGCTGTTTGCTCAAGCATGTCGATAGTCTATTATTCCCTCACCTTTGTTTATACAAATTGATGTCACCGCATCGATATCAAAACAACAGCGTTAAGGTCCGTTCATACTACCACCGCATTTGCGATGCGTTGATTTGCGATACGGCGAGTTGCCGCACTGCATCGTCCTGCAAACTACTGCATTGCGATTTTATAACTTGGAAATGCGACGAGTTGCGGCAAAAGTAATCGATATATCGGCAGCGCAAAGCAGCGCATCGCGTATCGCAAATGCGGTGGTAGTATGAACGGACCTCTAGCCGACGGAAAAAAAGCTATCGGCCTGACGACGCCCAGATTTTGCGTTTTGGGGATTTTAATTATTTTTTTTAGCTGTAGCCTATGCAATTAAAATCAGCCGGTTTTTGGCCGAAGTGGACGATTTTGACTAAATGGTTTTGGAAACATTTTCAAAATATATTTGCCAATTTTGTTCGATTCGACTTTTCAAGGTTTACGGTTTGATTTTTAAATCGACTTTTTCAAGCTGCCGGGGATTTTTTAGCCCTCTTCCAGGAAAAAAGAGCAGTTTTTCCCCGTTGCCTAATATCGTAATATACTTCTATTCCACAGTGGTGATCTGTCGCGATGACCCCTTCGTGAAGATACTCGAGTATCTATTCCTATGGCATTCTCATGTGGGATATCTTTGGGGTACTGCTTATCTTACTGGATGGCTGCTGTTCATCATACTTTTCTTGATGGTATTTGGATCTATCCCATGGATACGACATCGGCATTTTAAGGTATTCTACCCACCTAGGCCCGTAACCAAGATAAATATTTTTTTGAAAGGGGGGGCTGATTTTGGAAAAGTGGAAGGGGGTGCGGATATTGAAAGTGGAGCAGCTGTTAGTGATGTTATTCACTGCAGCACTTCAACTGCCCAAAAAATTCAAATGCAGTAAAAAAAAAGCGGATGGAGACATTTTTTCTAAATATTTGCTTCCACCGGGAAATGAACAAGAGTCACAGGCATTTCAATTACTGGGCTAAGCTGGACTATTTCACTTGAAATTCATGGAAATATGGATTTCACATTGAAATCCATGGAAGATATGTTAAACTTATTATGTAAAAAAACAAACAAACAAACAAAACACACACACACATACACAACTAGAACAATATAACTTTTTTCAATTTTTTTTTTGTTATACCCAACATGACCAAAGACCGAATTATGTGCAAAGATGAAAAAAGCCTTTGAACTCACAACATGATTACACAAGACAATAATAACAAACAATCCGTCGTAAACGTTTTCTTTTGACAATCTTTATGAGTTTATTAAACGATATTTTTTCCTTGATACATGCATAGAAATTCACAATATCAAATTACTAAAAATGAAAAATGTCAGGGCAGTTATTATCGTGGCCATAAATAGGTCCATACATGTGTAGTATTTAACCCGGTATTTAAACAATTATTCTGTCATACCCAACATGAGGTATGAGACAAAAACAGAACTATTTATAGGTTAAGAAATTAGTGTTCTTCGATTATATTGCAGTGGTCTTTCAACCTCCGTACCGTAATTTGTCTCCGTCCATTGCCCTTTTCTCCTCATCCTTTGCTTATTACTTATATCAAAGGTCGAATTGTATGCAAAGATGTTTTAAGCCTTTGTTTAAAACCATAAAACTTCTTCACGTTGCAACAGAATAAACACACATCGTCAACATTCTTTTAAAGGTCTACTAGTCCTTAACCAGATCAACAGCCTCACCCCCATGCACTTGTCTTCACCAAAACTGAGATTTTAGTATCAGATTTAATATTACTACCTATACAAAGTCGATATCATTGCGGATCACAAATCTAACAAAATAATTCAAAAGGGGTCACCGACTTCCCTTATTAAAAAAAATACACTATATTCTACGGTGCCTAAGGTGACATTAAAAACATATTTTACAGCACAATTTTTTTTAATATATTTTAACAATTTGTTCAAACAAATTAAGAATTCGTTGAACGAATTACTAATTCGTTGAACGAATTACTAATTCGTTTTTTTTTGTGCAAAACTAGTCAAAAAACTATTTTTCCAAATATCTGTCACGTTTATTGATTTTAATTTTTTTTTCTTAGCACAAAATTACCATAATTCTATTCCGTATGATGACGAAAAAGGCAATCGACATCGAATATTAGACGGCGATTTTTTCCTGTCATTAAACATTCTCCGGAAGATAAAAATTGACTTGAAACCGATCAAAAATAACAAATATTTGATTCAGCATTGAAAATGTTCTTACACTATCAGCTGACTATAGGCCTACACAAATTGTTTGATTGGCCTACCCGACCGACCCTAAAAAGTAAAGTAGGCCCGACCCTAGACTTTTTTGAAAAAAGATCCCTGCCTACCTATACCCTATTTTTGTTTTTATGTTACGCCAATCAAATGATTTTTTAGGCCCTAGGCCCTAAAGTCTGTACAAAAATTACACAAGGGGCAACCCAGAATTGACATCATTATACTCGATGCTCCTTGGTATAATTTCTTGCGTGTATTTTCACGCAACTTAGTGATGTGAAACTTTTATGGCAGAATTTACACATAGGTTTCGGCCTTTATTGCAGTGTTGACATACCTAAGGCTTCTCTTTTGTATGAACTCGTTCATGTGATCTCACGTGAGCAGACCGTATGAAGTCTTTATTGCAGTATTGGCATTTATAAGGCTTCTCTTTGGTATGGATTCGTTCATGTACTTTCAGGCTACTTGAAGAAGGGAAGCCTTTATCACAATACTGACATTTATAAGGCTTCTCTTTCGTATGAATTCGTTCATGTAATTTCAAATGATCAGACCTTGTGAAGCATTTGTTGCAGTATTTGCATGAATAAGGCTTCTCTTTAGTATGGATTCGTTCGTGTAATTTCAAGGCAAATGACAGAGTGAAGCCTTTATTACAATATTGGCAAATATAAGGTTTTTCTTTTGTATGACATATGTAAGGATTCTTTTTGGTATGAATTCGTTCATGTGATCTCAAGTGAGCAGGCCGTATGAAGTCTTTATTGCAGTATTGGCATTTATAAGGCTTCTCTTTGGTATGGATTCGTTCATGTACTTTCAGGTTACTTGAACAAGGGAAGCCTTTATCACAATACTGACATTTATAAGGCTTCTCTTTCGTATGAATTCGTTCATGTAATTTCAAGTGATCAGACCTTGTGAAGCATTTGTTGCAGTATTTGCATGAATAAGGAATCTTTTTGGTATGAACTCGTTCATGTAGTTTCAAATAACCAGACTGCGTAAAGCATTTGCCGCAGTGTTGGCATTTATGATGCTTTCTTTCTTATGAGTTCGTTCATGTACTTTCAAGTGACCAGACCGTAAGAAGCATTCATCGCAGTATTGGCATTTATAAGGTTTCTCTTTCGTATGGATTCGTTCATGTGATTTCAAGTTACCAGGTGTTGTGAAGCCTTTATTACAGTATTGACATAGGTAGGGTTTCTCTTTGGTATGAATTCGTTCGTGTATTTTCAGGTTACTAGACGCAGCGAAGCCTTTGTTGCAATATTGACATTTATGTGGCTTATAGGGTTTGTAGCTGGTATGAAGTCGTTCATGTGATTTCATGTTACCCGATTGTTTGAAGCCTTTATTACAGTATTGACATTTATAAGGCTTCTCTTTGCTATGGATTCGTTCATGTGCTTTCAGGCTACTTGAATAAGTGAAGCCTTTATTACAGTATTGGCAAATATAAGGCTTCTCTTTAGTATGAGTTCGTTCATGTTTTTTCAAGTGACTTGACACAGTGAAGCCTTTCTTACAGTATTGACATTTATAAGGCTTTTCTTTGGTATGGATTCGTTCATGTGTTTTCAAGCTAAATGACTGTATGAAGCCTTTATTGCAGTATTGGCAAATATAAGGCTTCTCTTTGGTATGGATTCTTTCATGCGTTTTCAAGTTGCTTGACACAGTGAAGCCTTTATTACAGTATTGACATTTGTAAGGCTTCTCTTTGATATGAATACTTTCATGTGTTTTCATGGCTCCTGAGTGTATCAAGTCGGGCTCCTTCGTTTTCTTGGTTGTTGAACCCGTTACAGCCGTGCAATGGTCCTTAATATAAATGCCAAGAGATGATGATGTCAGGAAGCCATCTCTTCGGCCATCACCGGCGACGTTTTTCTTTCGTCTCGGTATTGGTATCAACTTCTTCTTATAGTCATACCAGTATGCACGAATCCACAGCTCATGATTACGTAGATGACGCAGGTATCGATAGTTATCATTATAGAACCTTCGTCTGCAATATTTACACACGTGAGGCATCAGATAGTCCCATTCTCGTGGTCTTCTTGGAGGCATTTCTGAAACGAATAATATAGTTACTAGACCATCTTTACTTATTTCTTAAATTTGTAATTTGTTCAGGAATCGGATCGCTAGCAACGTATATACGGATTTTTTTATGGGACATGAGAGCACCAGACCTGCCAACTGTCCCTCATTTTGAGGGACTGTCCCTAATTTAGGGTTTTCCAAAGTTAAATAGAGGGACAGTCCTGCTTTCTGAAAATTTCAGTGATAGCAAATTTAAATATAAGAACAGCAGAAAATGATGCAAATTTCACTTTAAAATTTTGTTATGGCATTCTCTGTAGTCTATTGTGATAAATTTTAAAATTTAGACCTGCAAAACCTTCCCTGAATTCTGAAAGTATTGCACACCTCAAGTCTTTGAATTTGTTGGTACCTGGTTGGTGTACATGTACAAGGTTTTGGCCTCAATGTCCCTCTTTCTGGCTTCGGTAGGTTGGCAGGTCTGGAGCCCATCAGAAATATGAAATTACATGAATAAGAGTATCCTTCTGATATCAAATAATTTAAATTTTATGAAATTCATGATTATATGCAAATTCTATTTCAAATTATTAAAATTTTATATTTTTGATATTAACTGTCCTTGAAGTGAACTGGTCTTTATAAATCTAATGATTTGCACTTAAAGTGTATAGGTGGGAGGAAAACCCCCGGGGGGCACTCACATTTCCCAGCTATACGGGTATGTACCGCGGCGACGACCCCTTTGTCAGAGCCGCTGGCCGTTCCTTAGACCCTCTGAATTCATTGTTTGCCCGCTCTGAAGCCCCAAAAATTTTCTAGCCGTTCCATAGACCCTCAGATCATCGATTTCCGCTCTCATTGGCATGAGAGGCGTATTTTCTGTCCTACTATTTCAAGCCCAAAAGCAGACCCAAAAGCTACTTTTGCGAGCCCAAAAACTTCAAAGGGAATTTTCCATTAATTTCTTCCCCATTGAAACACATTGTAAGGAATAAGGTGAACTTTGGGTTCCTTCCCTTCCTTAGTGGCAACACTGGTTGACTGTTTATAAACATTGCAGCACTGCCGAGTGCCTGTCGATCGCGACGTGAACATTTAGCTAGAAATAAATGATTTTGAGATCTCTTTTGGGAATAAAATTGCCTAATATGAGGAAAAGTACCTTAAATAATTATGTACACATCCTTGCAGCTCTCCATAAACAATGAATTAAAAGGTAATTTACGATCTACTGGTCTAGTGAAATCGGGAGTGGAATGGCTTGGCTGTCAAATTCAGCACACTTCACTCAATCATCTCATGTATAAGCATGGCAGTTCAATGTAGTCTAAATGTTTTTCTTTTCGGCACTGAAAAAAATCATTCTTGTGGGTTTGTTTTTATGGTGGGCTTTTATGTAATGTTTTTTTTTTTTTTTTAACGCAACAAAATTGAACCCTGGTTTGACCTGCGGGTTTAGTTTCCGAGACCCCCTTTTGACCGGCCGATCAGTTCCCTAGACCCTCCTTTTTGGCTGGCCGATCAGTTCCTTAGACCTCAAGTTCGAAACTGGCGGTGGCACACCCCTACCAAAAAAAATTGAGTGCCCCGGGGAAAACCCGTGCATCATTTGACAATTTTGACTATCTATATTGAAGATATGCCCTTTTCCCAAAAAATCCACTGCAGTGTGCAGGTATCATGTGCAAAATGGTTTCACGTGTAAAATGGGGACACCAAAATGCTCTCACCCATTAAGGTGGCTCATGAGGCATTTTGAAAATAGGGTTAATACAGAGGCGGATTTAAGGAAAAGGGCCCTGTCAGCAAAATATCCCGGGGGCCAATAGTAAAGAGTTGACTCGGAGCGTTCCTGATTTTTTTTTCGTCGGGAGGAGGGCAAGAAAAAATGGACATTGAGCATTAGTTCGGCGCAATGTTATGAGATATGTGCGCGTAGCGCGCAAATATACATTTCTTTTCATACTATTTGAAGTAAAAGTTGATGTACATTTGGTAAATTTCTCGCGAAGCGCGCGAAAATTTCCAAATTCACAATATTCTATACCCAAATCGGGGTTTATAAGATTTGTGAGAGTTTAAACGGTAGGTACTAAAGAACAAGGAATATTTCCTTTTCTGTTTTTGCTTGATAGTCAAGCAAGCAAAATCCCAGATTAAGGTTCAGAATCAGTTTTAATATCATAATAAATCTGACCTCAGGGAATAGGAAGCTAATACGTTAGTACATGTACGCGTGAATTTTGACATTAGGGGGATGGGGTTGGAAAAATTCTGAAATCCAGGACATTTTGGCGAGAAAACATTTTTATGGTACAAATGCGCGCGAAAAATTTTGCCATTTTGAAACTAAACTGTTAAAACATGGTGCACAAGCGGGATTTATCCCCCATCCCCAATATACCCCACCGGATCTACACCTATGCACCTTAGTCTGTTTTAGCCCAAAATGAAGGTGAATTTTGCTATATAGGGCCAGTGCGCTTTGCGCGGGCAAAATTTTACCCTATTTTGGCCCAAAACATGGTGTTTAGGTCTAAAAAGGAAAATGCACAGGGCAATTTTGGGGGCCCTGGGCCCATCTGGGTCCTGTAGCCCATAATATTTGACATTATGGGGCTCATGTACCCATGAAAGGTACACTGCCCAAGTGCTGGGTGTACCAACTCAGAACCATGAACTGTTATATTTTGCTTTGAATTACTTTTTTAAACATTTAGGCCCTGGGGCAGAGGGCCGCAAATGTTAAACTTAAAACAAAGGGCCAAGTGGGCCAATAATAGTTCACATTTGGAGCTCTCATGTACCCATAAATAGTAATTGAGAAACGAATGGTCCTTTGTATTGACATTTGGGCCCCCGGGAACTCTTGATCTTGGATATCTGCTGGGCCAAAATTGGCCAAATTAAGAGGAAAGACCTTTAGGCCGCCGTCCACATACGGGGTCCTTTGTAGTTTTAGAGCCAGCTTTGATGATACCCTTATATCTAACATCTAACATTGGGGGCCCTGGGCCCATACTATAGATGACCTACTTGTATTGTGAGAAATTGTATTCCCGAATATTAAATTTGGCCCCTGGGGCCCTTGATCTTTGACCTCTTGCTGGGTCCAAAACGGGCAAAATGAAACCTTTTAAGAATCATAAATAGGCCTACTGGCATAAATAGAATGTCCTCTTGCATGCACGGGCATATATATAACCTTTTCAGTACTATTCTACCAACCGCACCTTTGAACCTTGTAGAAAACAATTAAAAAAGCAAAAAAAAAAAAAAAAAAAAAAAAAGCAGGGGGGGCCCTTTGGCCAAAATAACAAGGGGGCCTTGTCAGCACGGGTCAGCACTTGCTGACTTGCTGACAGCTTAAATCCGCCACTGGGTTAATACTGAATGCCTTTGTTTCAAGCAAATCTGACGCACGGTTTTAATATACATGCATTTCTATTTTTGCTTTTTAAAGTCCTAAAAGTGTATGGCTGGGAGGAAATTCCGTCCATCATTTGAAAATTTTGACCTTTCGTATTGAAGATATTCTTTTCCGAAAAAAAAATCGTCATAGTTGTATCTAATATAGTGTCATCATGTTATGGATGTGTCAAACAAGTTGGCAAAATGCTATAGGCTACTCCATGTTAAGAAACCCCATTAAAAATAACTAGCTGGAAATGTCCAAATGTTATTATAAGCTTAGCAAATATTTTTGATCCCACCGCAATTTTTTAGACCGTATTATATAACCAGACGAGTGTGGTGAGGTGGCGTAGACTGCGTTGCATTCCTTTTTAAACAATTCATACCATTCCATGCATAAAACACAACATGTCCCTAGTGCAGTGACTGCCCTGCCCAGAGAACATGGATATAGCTTGCTGTTGGATCAGAACAGGATTGGCGGATTTTCTATGATTAGAGGGATGATAAATTTAAATGGTCTAAAACAGTAGAGTAGGTGGCGTTGGGTGAGGGTTTGCACCGAAGTGGTCTGTTAAATTTTAAAATAATCGTATTTTTTTATATTATTGTTTGGTATTTTTCTGGAAAAAAAAAAAAAAAAAAAATTTTGAAATAAAAAAAATCCGCATTTCTTTTTTTGTCAAATTGCGTGATTTTACAAATGCGCACGCAAGCTTGGAGACAAACCTTTTTTTTTGGCCTTACATAACTCCTTGCTGGGCCTACCTTAACTGGATCACGCACCTTTTGATATTGATATCCCTGGTAGTACATGCCAATGCCATAGACTCTGTGTTGCGATCATTTTGATCGTGGTGCAAAACTCAAAAAAGCGTGATCCAGTTGACATAGTGATAATAGGATTATACCTAAAACTACGTAACACTTCGCTGGCGAATTAAAATTGGACACTAATTGCACAATTTAGCGCACTTATCGCACACTGGCCCGGTATACATGTGTATGAACAAACTCACCTTGATTTTAGTAATTGGTACTGTGTCATAAACTGGGGTAACATACATAGTAAAAAAGTGGAAACCAATGTTTCAATTATTTTACCTATCAGGTCTCATGAAGTGGTTCATCCTCCTGAGTATTTTGACACATAAAACAATTCTAACAAAAAATGAGAGAGTGCGGGCAAAAAAATATCTCACAAAGTTGGTGGGTATTTGACCCCCTCCCTCTTATTTTCACATTTACAATAATTCTAAGCAAGTATTATTCTTTTAAATGACCTGTATTTATTTACTAACTTGGTTTAGGGGTTCATTTACACATTTATTTACTAGATTTAAATTTTTAATGGGGGGCGGTAGATCAAATTTACGATATAAGTTCCTTACCATGATCCGCCTCCCCTAATCCGCAACCACCCTTTGCACATTTCATTTCAAACGTCATCAAAAAGTAATTAATAATAATATTAAAACAGGATTGTACATGACTAATATAGAATAAACTTGCTTCAATTTAAGACCTATAAATGTATCTTCTAAGTGAAAGAATACTCAAGAGACAGTGTTTTATTGAAATCCATGTTGCACATCAAAATTTATATAACAAAACCACCTTTTTTGGTACCCCAGTATATGACACAGGACCAATTATAATTTTAAAATTGAAAATACCACCTAATGACCCCAATGTTTAGCACGGTCCACATCAAAATGACAATTTTGACCATCCGTATATTGAAGATACGCCCTCCTCCAAAAAAAAATCCACTGCATTGTGCAGGAATCATGTGCAACCTCTAAATATCTTCATTCGCCAAAAAATAGGGCTTTCACGTGTTACGTGTAAAATGGGGACGTTATGCTCTCACCCATTAAGGTGGCTCATGATGTATTTTGAAAATGCTCTGTTAAAAATATTGAATTGATTATCCCGGGTTGATTATAGGGCTAATGATACTTGATTAGGGCTAATTACCTAAACATTATGCCTTTGTTTGGTCCCCAATACATGACACAGCACCAATTATAATTTTGAAATTGAAAATACCGCATGACCCCAATGTTTAGCACGGTCCACATCTAAATGACCCTAGCTTCATGCGCCGAATGACCCCTTGTTTGGGAAAGTCCTGCACCGATATAGACCCGTTACAAGTCGTATATACCCCGGTATGCATCGTACGTCACTTTCCTATTCTAGAGCCATAAATATTATCTCGATGATACAGCCGTTAATCGCGTTTGTCATTTCTTTCTAGGCCTAATACATAATACAGTATATGCCTAAAATGCACCCCACCCCTGCAGAAATTCAATATTTAAGGGTAGACAAGGTACAGTTGGTCGAAGTAGCCAAAAATATCTATTTTAATTATGTAAATCAATATACACTAAGCCAAAAAAGAAACTTATAATTTTTCACAAGGTCATATCTTAAAATCCTCTCCATAAAGATGAATAAAAATTGCACACAGGATTACTTCAATACTCTACTCTAAACACTGGTCAGTAACCAAACAGTTATACAACTGACACAACAGCAAAATACACTGACATGCAACACCTTTCTGGACCACATTCACAGCGCAACAGATTTTCTTTGGCTGGGTTCCAATTATTCGCCTGTACATGAACAAAAATTACACACAGTATTATTTCAATACTCTACTCTAAATACATGTCAGTAACCAAGCAGTTGTCCAACTGACACAACAGTAAAATGCACTTACACGGAACAGCTTCCGGAATCACATTCACAGGCGAATAATTGGAACACAGCCAAAGAAATCTTTTGCGCTGTGAATGTGGTCCAAGAATGTGTTGAATGTCAGTGCATTTTGCTGTTGTGTCAGTTGGACAACTGCATAGTTACTGACATGTGTTTAGAGTACAGTATTGAGGCAATCTTGTGTGTAATTTTGGTTAATTTTGATAGACAGGATTTTAAGTTATGACCTTGTGAAAAATTATAAGTTTCTTTTTTGGCTTAGTGTATTATTGAAAAATGTTTTGCAAAAGTTTATTCTACAAACCATACTTTCAAACCTTGCTTGATTTTAATGAGTTAGGCCTATGTACGTTTATGTAACTTGTTTCAGCCCTCCTACAACATAACTCAAGAACCACAGGACCTACAAACGTATATCTTCTACACACTCGCTATTGAAATGAGCAATGCGATTTTTGCCAAAGCTGACTACCATTCGCAAGATGCTGTGAACGGGGCTGTGAACTACCAAATCGCAACACTTTAAATTTAAAATAGTGTCAAACCTTAATGCAACTTACTTCATGTACTTGAATTGATACGGGATGTCCAGCAGGCCTGATGTCCAGTTTAACGTATTTCCGTAGGAGATCGCTTTCTGCCCACTTGTCGAATTATATCAATCAGGACCTTCAAATTTCTTCTGATTAGTGCTTGAAACAAAAGTGGAATCCACTCACTGATCCTGAAACCCGAGTCTCAGCTGAAACTTGATGAGCTAGAAAAATCATTTTTGCTGAGTTTCGAAAGTAGTTGGTATACCTTATACCTGAGAAGATGCAATGAAGCTAGTACGGAGTGGCTACTGAATAACATGTGGGCATTGTCTTCAAAGTCTATGAATGCCGCAAACACCGACTGTAAACAAAGTGATACTATATAAACTTCCTGATATCTTTTCTGATCATACTTATCATTGTTCTAAAATCTTATCAACGTAAAGATCGATTGACGTGTATTGACATACAGACTAATCCTTTTAACACTGTAAGCTTAAACTGAACCCGTCGCCCAACTATAGGCCCGCTACAGACTCCGAGTATAGGCCCATTCGACGTATAATATTTGATTGTAACATATAAACGTTATTTAATCTAGTCCCATTATATTTCCAGTAATGTTTAAGTTCTAACGAATGTTTGATGACGTAAAATAGATAATACGTATAATATCTGGTAGAAATATATTATCGATTTTACGTCCTCAAACATTTAGCATATTCAAAATCACACACACATAACACCAACAAAAACAAACAAACAAAAAAACAAAACCAAAAAAACCAAAACAAAACAAGATGGAGGAGGTGCAACTAAAAGCAAAAGCCTGAGAAAACATTGCACCACCTGACAATTTAATTAAACACTCAAAAACCCAACAAACATACAAACAAGACATTCCAAGAGCGGTGGCCAAGAACAGACATATGGTCGAATCCAACCAAAAGTGTCCACGGGCTAAAAATAAAAGTCCGAAATAAAAATGTTTCCACAATTTTTCCTTTTGCCCATTGATTGATGACATATTGGCCTTATAGGAACCAAAAGTGCCATTACTAATCTTGAAAAATAAATCCAGGACGTGTGATAGTAAATGTGATATCAAAACCCAATGTTACCTACGAATACCACTAGGGTGCTTTCACTATCGCACTACTAATCAACCTAAAACAAATGGAATATTCCCATTAACGCTTTTTTCGTGTAATGTAGACCACAGGGTGTCAGGAAAATGCTAACTCAACCAGAAAATATTTGTTTTTATTTTTATAACGCGATCAATATGATCTTAGTCAATTTATGCTAGTTTATTTTTGAAAATGAAGTTTAGGTCAGTTTCTGTATTTTATTTATCAAATGAGTATGAATCAATTTACACATTGTATAAGAACGAGTATGATATATGTTTTCAAGAATATTAGGAATTATACGCATACACCTAACGCTTTATACAATGAAAAGGTGAAGAAACCTGGGTATTCGTAGGTAACATGAGCGATTTAACAATATCTATATTGAGTTTATAGGTTTAAATTTTGCTATTATGTTAATGAATTAATAAAATGGTAGTTTTTAGATCCCTTTAAAATGGTACGTCAAAATGAATAAATGCTATTACCTTAGATCAAAATTTTTTGATGCTTTTAGCAAGATTTTGACCACTTCATTTTGATATACAAGTAGTTAATCAGCAATTTTACATAATAAATAATTGTTGAATGAATCCGTATATGGGTAATAATAGTGTCCTGGGGTACCGCTTAAAGTTTTTGACAATTAATTTCCATTGGTAGGGACACTTCATTACACATGTCATGTATTATGCTGTATTCGTAAGTAACAGTTCAGTATTTGTAGGTAAGAATTAGACTTTTGGTGGATATCGCAATCAAAACTTCATTTTATAAAGCACTTTGAATGTATTATTTTCTTTTTGTGCATTTACTGATACTTTAGACCCTATCATGTATTAATAATGTCGGTTCACAACGGTTGAAAGAGGATTGAAGTAAGAAACAAAGGCACTAAAGTGACTTTAATTTGCTTAATTGCACACAAATCGCTTAAAACCGTTATTGCAGACTTGTGAAGTCCATCTTGGAGTCAGTTACGTCTTGTGGCCTTTCGTTTGAGGGCAACTACAATTAGCTTTATACCAGGGTCCATCAATGTGTTGTCTAGATCATGAGACAATGAGAACAGTCGTTTTTCCATGGTATTCGTAGGTAACCTTAGCGAAAACGTCAAAAGTTACCTTCGAAAAATCAATTTGGACACAAATTACTAAGAAACCAGAAGGTCGGTAAACATTTAAAATGAAGCACACATGAAAGTTGACAAATCGAAGTATTTATCCCCTTCTAATCTTCTTTGAATCTGATTTTTCTTTCAAATGAGCAGAACGTCGTCTATTTCAGTACATATTTTTCACCAATTAAGCCGTATTCAGTTTTGCATGGTGGGCATGTATGTGAATTCGCAACTTTCATTGACATATGATTTGATAGCAAACATACAGGCCTTCGTTATGTACCAATATGGGCATTGGCATGAATGGCGGTGTTTCACAATACTGTCATGATGTCAAAGTGTATTCGTAGGTAACATTCGGTTACCGAAATTTACCTACGAATACTTGCTTTTATTGTTGACATCTCAGAAATATTTAAACGCAGGTTATTGAAACTTGGTAGAAATAAAGAGTGTATTACCCTGCACCTATTGCTTAACTATTGTTTACTATTCTCTCACTTTGTGGAAATGGCACAGCTTTTAACATGTATTCGGAGGTAATGCATATTTTTTACCAAACCTACCTTTGTGCCATTTAGAATTTCTGGCAGCTAAACACAATAATAAAGATGTCCGAATGCAATGCATTTCAAAATGTATTGGACATATCAAAGCTTGTATCAATTGCGCATTTATTAGTGATTTCCATTTTTTAATGATATATCTAGTGCTATGAAAAATTGTATTCGTAGGTAATGTAAAAAATACCACTCAAAAAATTATCACAAAAATTCATAATTATGTACAAATATGTGAAAAATTGAACAGGCAATCTTTGAATACACATCTTTCAGGAAATCAATTTAGATTCAATCCAATGACTTCTTTTCATAACTGATTTAGATGTTTTTAAAAATACTTTAAGAAATATTTTGAAAAAATGGGTAAAAATAGCATGTTTTGGGGTCTCTGTGTCTAAGTTTTTCACAGAAGGGGTCTTATTATATATGGCGCGAAGCGTATGATCAAGGCGAATAAACACAATACAAAAACGAATGCCAATTGATTAATACTTTTAAGTTATGGCCCTGAACATGCCGTGTACACTTTTCGTTGGATTCGACCATATGCGCACAGAAAATATAAATATCCCGGGATAAATATTCAATGTCTGTGACACTTTGAGACAAGCTGGGCCAACATTGGCAATCCCAATCTTGGACCAATCATGGGCCCATGAGCAAATGATATTGTTGTGATATCAGCAACTTATGTTGGGCCATTATAGAACATTCTACTATGGCCACCATCGGACCAATATCGCCATGTTATCAGGGGATATGAGATAAGAATCATTTATATTACAGACATTTGATAAATTATAAACGTTTTAACGATTTCAGGTAAATGATTCCAAATCTTTGGTCCTGTCAGTTTTCATTTTGTGAATTTCAGGTCGGTAATTTGATTATCTATTTATCTTGTATCATAAGTATGGACACTTTCTAAATCAGTGAATGCATGATCAAAATGATTGTGTAAGTAAACCGTTCTTGTACTGGTACATGTACATAAAAATGCCCACTTTGTCATACATCTCAAAAATGTTCAATGCGTTCCGGGGGGGTGGGGGTACTCAAGTTTGGTTTTGGTAGGGACGTGCTGCTGAGATTTTGGAAGTGGACCCATAAATGTACCAATTTTTCAAGAAATTTGGACCCATTGATATACCAAAAGTCAAAATTTTCGGCCAAATTTAACCAAAATTGTCTTGGTTTTTACAAATTTTTCCAAAATGTTGGGATAATTTTGAAAATTTTTGCTAGATTAAGGAAAAAAATGGGATGTTTTTTCGAAAAATTGAGAAAATTTTGAAAAAAGAACCCATTCATATACCAAAATAGGCTTTGAAAAAGGGGTCATTGATATACCAGAAGGCCGAAAATGCTACCCATGTTTGCGGCACGTCCCCGTATGGTCATTTGTACTGAGTACCCCCCCCCCCGGGAATGCGTTATTAATTATACTTTTCAACCAATGGTTTTGTGTGACACAAATAAGAACTGTTTGAGATTATTCTGAGAGCTCTCTTTTGAAGCTTGTTTTTTTCATTACATGTTCCTTTTCCCACAATACTATTCCATATGACAAATAGGGTAAAATAAGCGAGCAATATTATTGTTACAATGGATTTTTCGGTAAAAGGTGTTTGACCTTATTTAGAACGCCCAGGTTTCTGAAACATGTTTTACGAATATTATTTATATGGGGCTTCCATGTCAAATTTTCATCTAGTTATGCCAAGAAACAACCATCTAATTTATAATAATTATACGATTAACTTGAGCATTCGTTAGAATTTGTGAAAAGTGAAAATGTTGACCCAATTTTTTTTGTTCGATGTTTGATTGCCTATAGGACGATTTATATAGTAATTAAACTGTTATTTTCCCCTTGTGGGACACCGTACAAACGAATCTTACTTTGTACTTAATGTTTCAGATTTTCTCAGCTATGCATCTTCTCGCCCTTCCGTTCATCGTCTTGTGTGTTCTACACGCCAGAAACTTCTGGAGATGGATGCTTCTACCTGGCACACTATTTATCCTTGAGAAGATATGGAATAGCAAGTTGCTGAAGATAGCTCGCTATGGGAACACGTGTATTAAAGAGGCGCACCTGTTACCTAATGGGGTAAGATGATCTATCATGCATCTTCAAAATGAAGAATATTTGAATGGAGATGAGTTAAATTTTCAACTGGGCTCAACTGTTTCACTAGGTCACATCTTAAAATCCTGTCCATCAAAATGAACCAAAATACACACAGGATGTCTTCAATACTCTACTCTAAACATGTCAGTAACGATGCAGTTAGCATGGTTAGTGTCCAACCCAACTGACACAACTTCCAGCAAAATGCACTCAATTAACACAGAAAAGCTTCCTGGACCACATGTCTCACACTCCATTTGATGTGTGTAAAGCAATTGTAACCATGCAGTAGCGTAGCCAACCGGGGGGGGCGCAGAAAATGAAAAGAAAAGTGCCCTCTGACAAAAATGAAACTTGGGAAACTGAGGAGGGCAAAGGAAAAGAAAAAGGGCAAGGAGCCCCTTTTCTAGCAAAATTTAGGGCCAAAATAGTGTAAAACACAAATTTTTTTCGCGCTACGCGCGCACATTGTAACAATAAAGCCCTTTTCAGTCGGATAATGGGCGAAAATAGTGTAAAATACCATTTTTTTCGCGCTACGCGCGCACATCATTCCAATAAGGGCTTTTTGGGGAAGCTCAAAGACATTATAGTCTCTATGTAGTGTATGATGCAACTGCAATTTTTTTCGTCTGTGCCCCCGAAATTTTATTTTGCCCCACCTGACCAAGAAAGCTGGCTATGCCCCTGTAACCATGGTAACAGTAAAGTAAGTAATGGGGATACGCATCCTGCACAAGAACAAATAAACACAATGGGGAACGATTGCTCGCTACAAGAGGAAACTGAATATATTAAATAAGAAAGAATGAAATGTTTACCAACCCAAAGTGTTACAATTAAACATGACAACAAATAAACACAAATTCTGACCGGCACACCAACAAAAAAGCAAGGGAATGTGCCGGCATGGGAATCGAACCCACGACCTTCCAATCTCTAGATGGACGCCTTATCCATTAGGCTACCAGCTCCCACTGATAAACGGTGGTTAAAACTGGGTCTAATATCAACAGTCGTGGTATACAATACACACAATAACAGTTAATGTGGACTCCGACTTTCCTGTCTCAGGATTGCCTCACAAAAATAATATAACACTCGTACGTACCCAACGAACATAAACATACCCCGACACATGATACGCCCCGTGTGCCACAACACTCTCTCACGAACATGACGAATACTAGTACCTTCATTTGTTTTGACTTCTTCACGTGCCTTTATATTGGAGTAACTCCTCTGTGTGATTTTGGTTCAGTTTGATGGATAGATTTCCAAGATATGACCATGTAAATAGCAATTCGAATTTTAATGTGCACAACAGGCACATGTTATTTTATTAATCTTTGTGCATAAAAGACCTTTATGAAAGCTTCAAATAACAAAACAATTGAAATTGCAGCGATGTAGTGTCAATTTCTTTGAAATCGTCCAAAAACACAGGAAACTTTTGGTTTGGTTTAATCAAAACATTTACTAACATTAAACAACATTTTATAAAAATGTTGTCAAGATTTTAAAAATGGCGTCAAAGTTTGTTGTTAAATATTTTTTGCAAACTTTTTTGTCAACATATCACATGGTAGAATGTTTTGCAACGAGTTTTCAAAAATATTGATTTTTGCCATTTTGGTCAATCTACTTTGTCTGAAAATATACCCTTCATAACTAATTCCCATAACGTCTTCAAAATGTATGTTTTATCATTTGTTTTAAGTACTTCATTTTCATGATGCTTGTGTATCTAATGAACCCAATGCACCATTATTTTATTATGTACTGTTTTAAGTGCAATGGGCTATTCCAGAAAATAAGTGCACACCCCCTATAGAGGAGTAAATTTTCAATCAAAGAAATGTCCGGATTTCCAAGTTTGCTTTCTGAAAACGACTGGATTTCCAGTTACCAATGTTACTGGAAAAAGCTTGGAAATCCAATCAAATGAAGGAAAAATCACGGAAATGTTGAAAATGAGCTCTCATATTGAGGATTTCTGATTTTAACTATTTTTCTTCCGGATTTTTTTGCCTTTGGGCACTTTAAAAGTCTGGATTTCCAACAGTCACGAGTGGACAAAAAGTCCGGATATCCCAACTCCTCTATAGGGGGTGTGCATCTATTTTCTGGAATAGCCCAATAACAATTCAGAGTTTCAAATGTGCAACATTTTCAAATATCATGACAATGTTATTACGGTTGTAGTGATTCGTTTTCCCCCACAGGTTGTTCATATTGTGATGATGCGTCCAAAAAAGTTCAAATTCAAACCTGGTGATTACATCTTGATGCAGCTGCCAATGCTGTCTAAGTTTGAATGGCACCCTTTTAGCATCTCCAGTCCACCAGAGGAAGACGGTAAGAACAACCTATGAATACCTCACAGAGTTCTGGGAAGGGGGGGGGGCTGCCAATGCTGTCTAAGTTTGAATGGCATCCGTTTAGCATCTCAAGTCCACCAGAGGAAGACGGTAAGAACAACCTATGAATACCTCACAGAGTTCTGGGCAGGGGGGGGGGCTGCCAATTCTGTCTAAGTTTGAATGGCACCCTTTTAGCATCTCCAGTCCACCAGAGGAAGACGGTAAGAACAACCTATGAATACCTCACAGAGGTCTGGGAAGGGGGGGGGGCTGCCAATGCTGTCTAAGTTTGAATGGCATCCGTTTAGCATCTCAAGCCCACCAGAGGAAGACGGTAAGAACAACCTATGAATACCTCACAGAGTTCTGGGAAGGGGGGGGGCTGCCAATGCGGTCTAAGTTTGAATGGCATCCGTTTAGCATCTCAAGTCCACCAGAGGAAGACGGTAAGAACAACCTATGAATACCTCACAGAGTTCTGGGAAGGGGGGGGCTGCCAATGCTGTCTAAGTTTGAATGGCACCCGTTTAACATCTCAAGTCCACCAGAGGAAGACGGTAAGAACAACCTATGAATACCTGCTGTCTAAGTTTGAATGGCATCCGTTTAGCATCTCAAGCCCACCAGAGGAAGACGGTAAGAACAACCAATGAATACCTCACAGAGTTCTGGGAAGGGGGGGGCTGCCAATGCTGTCTAAGTTTGAATGGCACCCGTTTAGCATCTCAAGCCCACCAGAGGAAGACGGTAAGAACAACCTATGAATACCTCACAGAGTTCTGGGAAGGGGGGGCTGCCAATGCTGTCTAAGTTTGAATGGCATCCGTTTAGCATCTCAAGCCCACCAGAGGAAGACGGTAAGAACAACCTATGAATACCTCACAGAGTTCTGGGAAGGGAGGGGGGCTGCCAATGCTGTCTAAGTTTGAATGGCATCCGTTTAGCATCTTAAGCCCACCAGAGGAAGACGGTAAGAACAACCTATGAATACCTCACAGAGTTCTGGGAAGGGGGGGCTGCCAATGCTGTCTAAGTTTGAATGGCACCCGTTTAGCATCTCAAGCCCACCAGAGGAAGACGGTAAGAACAACCTATGAATACCTCACAGAGTTCTGGGAAGGGGGGCTGCCAATGCTGTCTAAGTTTGAATGGCATCCGTTTAGCATCTCAAGCCCACCAGAGGAAGACGGTAAGAACAACCTATGAATACCTCACAGAGTTCTGGGAAGGGGGGGGCTGCCAATGCTGTCTAAGTTTGAATGGCATCCGTTTAGCATCTTAAGCCCACCAGAGGAAGACGGTAAGAACAACCTATGAATACCTCACGGAGTTCTGGGAAGGGGGGGGGGCTGCCAATGCTGTCTAAGTTTGAATGGCACCCGTTTAGCATCTCAAGCCCACCAGAGGAAGACGGTAAGAACAACCTATGAATACCTCACAGAGTTCTGGGAAGGGGGGCTGCCAATGCTGTCTAAGTTTGAATGGCATCCGTTTAGCATCTCAAGCCCACCAGAGGAAGACGGTAAGAACAACCTATGAATACCTCACAGAGTTCTGGGAAGGGGGGGCTGCCAATGCTGTCTAAGTTTGAATGGCATCCGTTTAGCATCTCAAGCCCACCAGAGGAAGACGGTAAGAACAACCTATGAATACCTCACAGAGTTCTGGGAAGGGGGGGGGGGCTGCCAATGCTGTCTAAGTTTGAATGGCATCCGTTTAGCATCTCAAGCCCACCAGAGGAAGACTGCGGTAAGAACAACCTATGAATACCTCACAGAGTTCTGGGAAGGGGGTGGGGGGCTGCCAATGCTGTCTAAGTTTGAATGTCACCCGTTTAGCATCTCAAGCCCACCAGAGGAAGACAGTAAGAACAACCTATGAATACCTCACAGAGTTCTGGGAAGGGGGGGCTGCCAATGCTGTCTAAGTTTGAATGGCACCCGTTTAGCATCTCAAGCCCACCAGAGGAAGACGGTAAGAACAACCTATGAATACCTCACAGAGTTCTGGGAAGGGGGGGCTGCCAATGCTGTCTTAGTTTGAATGGCATCCGTTTAGCATCTCAAGCCCACCAGAGGAAGACGGTAAGAACAACCTATGAATACCTCACAGAGTTCTGGGAAGGGGGGGGGCTGCCAATGCTGTCTAAGTTTGAATGGCACCCGTTTAACATCTCAAGTCCACCAGAGGAAGACGGTAAGAACAACCTATGAATACCTGCTGTCTAAGTTTGAATGGCATCCGTTTAGCATCTCAAGCCCACCAGAGGAAGACGGTAAGAACAACCAATGAATACCTCACAGAGTTCTGGGAAGGGGGGGGCTGCCAATGCTGTCTAAGTTTGAATGGCACCCGTTTAGCATCTCAAGCCCACCAGAGGAAGACGGTAAGAACAACCTATGAATACCTCACAGAGTTCTGGGAAGGGGGGGCTGCCAATGCTGTCTAAGTTTGAATGGCATCCGTTTAGCATCTCAAGCCCACCAGAGGAAGACGGTAAGAACAACCTATGAATACCTCACAGAGTTCTGGGAAGGGGGGGGCTGCCAATGCTGTCTAAGTTTGAATGGCATCCGTTTAGCATCTTAAGCCCACCAGAGGAAGACGGTAAGAACAACCTATGAATACCTCACAGAGTTCTGGGAAGGGGGGGCTGCCAATGCTGTCTAAGTTTGAATGGCACCGTTTAGCATCTCAAGCCCACCAGAGGAAGACGGTAAGAACAACCTATGAATACCTCACAGAGTTCTGGGAAGGGGGGGCTGCCAATGCTGTCTAAGTTTGAATGGCATCCGTTTAGCATCTCAAGCCCACCAGAGGAAGACGGTAAGAACAACCTATGAATACCTCACAGAGTTCTGGGAAGGGGGGCTGCCAATGCTGTCTAAGTTTGAATGGCATCCGTTTAGCATCTTAAGCCCACCAGAGGAAGACGGTAAGAACAACCTATGAATACCTCACAGAGTTCTGGGAAGGGGGGGCTGCCAATGCTGTCTAAGTTTGAATGGCACCCGTTTAGCATCTCAAGCCCACCAGAGGAAGACGGTAAGAACAACCTATGAATACCTCACAGAGTTCTGGGAGGGGGGGGCTGCCAATGCTGTCTAAGTTTGAATGGCATCCGTTTAGCATCTCAAGCCCACCAGAGGAAGACGGTAAGAACAACCTATGAATACCTCACAGAGTTCTGGGAAGGGGGGGGCTGCCAATGCTGTCTAAGTTTGAATGGCATCCGTTTAGCATCTCAAGCCCACCAGAGGAAGACGGTAAGAACAACCTATGAATACCTCACAGAGTTCTGGGAAGGGGGGGGCTGCCAATGCTGTCTAAGTTTGAATGGCATCCGTTTAGCATCTCAAGCCCACCAGAGGAAGACTGCGGTAAGAACAACCTATGAATACCTCACAGAGTTCTGGGAAGGGGTGGGGGGCTGCCAATGCTGTCTAAGTTTGAATGGCACCCGTTTAGCATCTCAAGCCCACCAGAGGAAGACAGTAAGAACAACCTATGAATACCTCACAGAGTTCTGGGAAGGGGGGGGGGGGCTGCCAATGCTGTCTAAGTTTGAATGGCACCCGTTTAGCATCTCAAGCCCACCAGAGGAAGACGGTAAGAACAACCTATGAATACCTCACAGAGTTCTGGGAAGGGGGGGCTGCCAATGCTGTCTTAGTTTGAATGGCATCCGTTTAGCATCTCAAGCCCACCAGAGGAAGACGGTAAGAACAACCTATGAATACCTCACAGAGTTCTGGGAAGGGGGGGGGCTGCCAATGCTGTCTAAGTTTGAATGGCATCCGTTTAGCATCTCAAGCCCACCAGAGGAAGACGGTAAGAACAACCTATGAATACCTCACAGAGTTCTGGGAAGGGGGGGGGGGCTGCCAATGCTGTCTAAGTTTGAATGGCATCCGTTTAGCATCTCAAGCCCACCAGAGGAAGACGGTAAGAACAACTTATGAATACAGCTCAACTGATCATACTTTTCCTACATTCGACCTTGCATGATTTTTGAGTTGACACAGTCATGAAAATAACTATAGATACTTGAGAGACCATTAGTAGCCCAGTTCTGAACCTTTACATTGATCATTCATAACAATAGGTATCTGATGGATCAGTGAAGATAAGGGATTATACTATATCCGTAACCTTGATATTATAGTATATCTCGAGGAAAAAGTGCAATGGACATGTTTTCATTTTATGTTTCAAATATCCCGCGCATGAAAATTGAGTATTTAACCCAAAATGGAAAATGGAACAATTTATTGGAAATCAGAAATCTTTTTTCTGCACTGTATTATACCTAAATTAAGAAATTTTATAAATATTCAAAGAAAATATAGGTCATCCAAAAATTGTGATTTTTACACATTTTGGGGCAAAAAAGGAAAAATAAGCAAAAATATCAAAATCTGTTTAACAGCTTCATTCATCAAGTCATAACAAACGGCCTACATGCTTAATTTCTAATAAAATATTGAAATTGTGAAAAATATAGGTATTTATTGATTTTCATGTTTTTTTCTTGCAAATATGCTAATAATATGCAAATTATGAAATTGCAAAATAAAGTTTCTACATAGCATACATCTTTCAAGTGTGATGTTCAAAATGACAGACATCAAAAAGAGATTCGATGAAATGTAAAGGTGTAGTAACAATTTTGGCATGGACTGTCTGGTCAGGAAAAGTACGGTAAGTTGAGCTGTACCTCACAGAGTTCTGGGAAGGGGGGAGGGCTGGCGATTAAATCTAGATGCAGATGCCCAAGCTGTCCAAGTTTCAGTGACACTCGTTTAGTACCTCAAGTCCACCAGAGGAAGACGGTATAAAGAATACTTCACCAAGTATAAAGGCGGTATATTCTTAATGAATTACAACCAGATGCTTTGTTTTACTATAGGAGCAAACAGTTGCAATAAATGTCGGAGATAAAGAAACTATACTGCGCCCATAAAGTATCCGAACACTTAAAACAAAAGTATAAACGTAAATTATCCACGTCGAAGTCCTCTAAAGAATTTCATATCCTTTGCATATAAACTTTTCGCATAGAAGACAATCTCCAAAATGGTGCTCTTTCCCCTTTCACACAAATTATAATGGAAAACAGGCCTGCCTCCATACATTCCCTCTGTTTCCACTTGTTGTTTCATAAACCAATCTTCAGCAAGTCGATAGAAGAATACATTCCTTTCTTGGAAGAGGTACGCACTTCGAAGTATTCTAGATCTTCGCCGTTATTACTGGATAGTAGTATATTGACTACATAAGATATATGTCTGGTTCGCAAGTTCCTTTCTTCAGAGGACTGGAAGCATATTAAATAGCCTACAACAACACCTCATATAGTCACTGCCAAAAATCAATTTTCTTATATACTAAACACAAGAATATCCCGTTATATTAATTGCCAATTACTTCATTCACATCTTCACAACATAATATGATGTAATCTGGAAATTTGCAAGCCTAATTATCATGATTATAAACATTAACCTTTCACACTCATGTGGTATTTCCAAAATGATATCATATCCACTTCACATTCTCGGGGATTCCCCATCCATAAATAGTCCTGACTTTGTTTACTGTCATTATATACATAAAAATGAGAGGGGATTCCTAACTTTAAATTGTAAACAAAGATAAATGATCAACTTAAATTACTCGTGGCTAATCACACGCTGAATTGAACTAAAACCGTTTTGGTCAATATATTTTTTTAGATATATCATGTCATGTGCGCAGTCTTGGAGATTGGACCAAACGCCTTTACGATTTCTTCAATAATAACCCCAGCGAACCCACGCAAGAATACAGACTCCAAGAAGACGGACGGAAAAGTACATATCCTAATAAAGTCCGATTCTGTGACGATGTGAACCAGAATCAGACCAGCACCGAATTCTTCGACGAGGAAGCGGATAAATACTCGTGCGTTGTCAAGATGAATGGGGTTCCTGGCGGGACTGATAAGATCGAGGACGTCAAGGCTGCTGCTGATGATGATAAAAAGAGCCCTCTCCCGACCGGATTGTCCGAAGTTATCGAGGAGCAGAAGCATGACGACTCGGCAGATGACAGTGACTCGGTCATGACGACAAAGAGTCCGTTGCTGCTGGGTAAGAAATCTAAGGAAGCAGCTTCTAAGAGGAAGATATTCCAAGAGATGGGTGTTAGGAAGGTACGGCTCTATGGTCCGATTTCTCGAAGCTTGGCTAGTGTCAGGCTTTCTAAGCCAATAGGCTAGCCCTATCCATTGTATTTATTTTTGTAGGTGATGTATGATGTGAAATTGTAAGCACTGGTGGTATATATGAATAATTGGGCTTAAGCCTGATGGCTTAGGAAGCCTGACCTCTAGTCATGCTTCGAGAAACCGACCCTTATCATAAAGCATATAATACCAGCAGAATTCCATGTACAAGCAT